>NC_088224.1:77028809-77351309 GCF_036934945.1 Oncorhynchus masou masou
GTCAGAGCCATGGTGAGAAGTGGTGTCTAAAACACACACACACACACACTCTGAAATTCACTCAGTGAGGTTCTTTTACTACTAAGTTCTTGACAAAGCTGGTGGCACTGTTATCATTTAGAATCAGCCCAGACACACTTCAGAAGTCAGTCATTTATTTTTTCCACTGCACACACACACACTGACATTGATCATGACTCCTGTCTGTCTGGGTGTAATTTAACGAAGGCCCAAAGCATTCTGGTAAAGAGAAGTGCTGTGGCCCCAACGTCTTTTCTCCTTACAAGGTGGTGTGTCCAGCAATGGTGCCAGGAATAAGTGTAAAAGAAATAAGAAGTGAATCCCTACAGACTCACACACAACCCTAAGTGACATAGAGATTAGTCAGCCAAGGGGTGCACTCAGAGATGTTTTAGGTATGCGGTCAGAGATAACAGAATGAGAACAACAGTTTGAACCGGTTGCGACAGAGCCTGAGTACCTTGTTTTTTTATGTATTATTTCTTACATTGTTAGCCAGGAAAATCTCAAGTGTTATTACATTCAGCCAGGAAGAACTACTGGATATAAAAGCGATGTCAACTTACCAACATTATGACCAGGATTATGACTTCCTGAAGCAGATACTTTGTTCGGACCTCCACCCTGGACATGGGATCTTATCCCAGAGGCCGACACAAAACAACGTGGTCGCCGCAGGAGAGGCAGATGGAGCGGCATACTGGGCACATTTAGAAGGCGAGCACACCATCCACTGCTTCTCAGCATATTACTTGCCGATGTCCAATCTCTAGATAACAAGGTGGACGAAATTAGGGCTTCCAGAGAGACATCAGAGATTGTAACATTCTCTGTTTCACGGAAACATGGCTCACTTGGGATATGTTGTTAGAGTCGGTACAGCCACCTGGTTTCTTCACGCATCGCGCCGATAGAAACAAACATCTCTCTGGTAAGAAGAAGGAAGGGGGTGTATCCCTTATGATTAACGACTCATGGTGTAATCATAACAACATTCAGTAACTCAAGTTATTTTGTTCACCTGACTTACAATTCCTTACAATCAAATGCAGACCGCATTATCTACCAAGAGAATTCTCTTTGATTATAATCACAGCCGTGAGCAGATACCTCAACGGCCCTAAAAGAACTTCACTGGACTATGTAAACTGGAAACCATGTATCCTGAGGCTGCATTTATTGTAGCTGGGGATTTTAACAAAGCTAATCTGAGAACAAGGCTTCCTAAATTCTATCAGCATATTGAATGCGCGGCACGAGCCGGTAGCTTTCTGGACCATTGCTACTCTAACTTCCGCAATGCATACAAAGCCCTTCCCCGCCCTCCCTTCGGCAAATCTGATCATGACTCCATTTTCTTGCTCCCAGCCTATAGACAGAAACTAAAACAGGAAACGCCTGTGCTCAGGTTTATCCAACACTGGTCTGACCAATCGGATTTCATGCTTCAAGATTTCTTCGATCACGTGGACTGGGATAAGTTCCGGGTAGCCTCAGACAACAACATTGACGTATACACTGACTCGGTGAGCAAGTTTGTTAGCAAGTGCATCGGTGATGTTGTACCCACTGTGACCATTAAAACCTTCCCTAAACAGAAACCGTGGATTGATGGCAGCATTCGCGCAAAACTGAATGTGCAAACCACCGCTTTTAATCATGGCTAGGCAAATGGAATCATGACCGAATACAAAACAGTGTAACTATTCCCTCCGCAAGGCAATCAAACAAGCAAAGTGTCAGTATAGTGTAATGCTCCGGGTGTCGTGGGTGTGGAGTCAAAAGCAGGAGACAGATAGTTCAATGCTGTGCGTCTTTAATAGCACCAACGCACCACAGGGTGCTCACAATAGGTACGTTCCCAAACACAGGGAATCAAAATGTACAACGAAAAAATACACGACCAAGTACTAACACGTACCTCTACAACAGAGCCAAAGGTTACATTGAAATAATCCCGCACAACAACCAGGCGGGCCGGCTGTCTAATAAAGACAAACTAATTTAACATACACAGGTGCTACCACTAAACATACAAGGAGGGGGAGGAGAGACAATCAGTGGCAGCTAATATGCCGGTGACGACGACCGCCGAGCGCCACCCGACCGGGAAAGGGAACCACCCTCGGTCGGACTCGTGACATATAGAGACAAAGTAAAGTCGCAATTCAACAGCTTAAACACAAGACGTATGTTGCAGGGTCTACAGTCAATCACGGATTACAAAAAGAAAACCGGACATCGCTCGCTTTGAGGACAATACAGTGCCACTGACAGAGGCCGCTACCAAAGCTTTGAGAGACTAGTCAAGCATCATATCACCTCCACCCTACCTGTCACCCTAGGCCCAATTTGCTTCACACTGCACAAATCACACTGCACACGGCCCTATCCCATATGGACAAGAGGAGTACCTATGTAAGAATGCTGTTCATTGACTACAGCTCAGCATTTAACACCATAGTACCCTCCAAACTCGTCATTAAGCTTGAGACCCTGGGTCTTGATCCCGCCCTGTGTAATTGGGTCCTAGACTTCCTGCGGGCCGCCCCCAGGTGGTGAGGGTAAGAAACAATATCTCCACCCCGCTGATCCTCGACACTGAGGCCCCACAAGGGTGCGTTCTCAGCCCTCCCCTGTACTCCCTGTTCACCTATGACTGCGTGGCCATGCACGCCTCCAACTCACTCAATGTCAACAAAACAAAGGAGTTGATCGTGGACTTCAGGAAATAGCAGAGGGAGACGGGACACTAGTGGAGAAGGTGGAAAGTTTTAAGCTCCTCGACGTATACTTCACAGACAAACTGAAATGGTCCACCCACACAGACAGCGTGGTGAAGAAGGCGCAACAACACCTCTTCAACCTCAGGAGGCAGAAGTAATTTAGCTTGTCAACTGAAACCCTCACAAACTTTTATATATGCACAATCAAGAGCATCCAGTTGGCTGTATCATCGCCTGGTACGGCAACTGCTCCGCCCACAACCGTAAGGCTCTCCAGAGGGTAGTGAGGCCTTCACAATGCATCATCGGGGTCAAACTACCTGCCCTCCAGGACACCTACAGCACCCGATGTCACAGGAAGGACAAAAAGATCATCAAGGACAACAACCACCCGAGCCACTGCCTGTTCACACCACTATCATCCAGAAGGCGAGGTCAGTAGAGGTGCATCAAAGCTGGGACCGAGAGACTGATAAACAGCTTATCTCTAACATAGAGAGGCTGCTGCCAGGCACAAATCTGTGGCCACTAAATTTAATAAATGGATTTAATAAAGGTATCGCTAGTCACTTTAAATAACGGCACTTTAATAATGTCTACAAATCCTACATTACCTATCTCATATTTATATACTGTATTCTATACCGTATATACATATGGTATAGAATATGCATCGTGCCTATGCCCCACGGCCATCGCTCATCCATATATTTATATGTGCATATCCTTATTCATCCCTTTACATTTGTGTGGATAAGGTAGTGTTAGTGAATTTGTTAGATTACTTGTTAGATATTACTGCACTGTCGGAACTAGTTGCTACACTCACATTAACATCTGCTAACCATGTGTATGTGACCAATAAAATTTGATTTGATGACACTGGGCCAAAAGGGACTCCAGATCACAGCTGGTTGTGATATAGCCTGGGATCAAACCAGGGTCTGTAGTGACACCTCTAGCATTGAGATGCAGTGCCTTAGACTGCTGCGCCACTTGGGAGCCACAGAGACTATAATGATGTGTAATGAGCTGAGATAATGGAAAAGCACATTAACAAATCAAATACATTCAGCAGCTTCTTGGAATCCAATGTGATTGTTAAGTTCTTTCCACAAACTCTACAACTTAATTCATCTTCCTTATTTACCCATAATTCCCTCATTCGAGTCAGGAAATCACACAATTATACCAAGTAAGAATTTCATTTTTTTTTTGCAAAGAACATTAAGGATAATTTATTAAGAACTTCAAATTATGCCAGGTGCAGCAAACAAAAGCCAGTCCAGTTCATTTTTTAAATCAAGTGGCAATATTCAAAGTAGTACATTCAACCAAAAGAATGAGAGGAAATTAACCAAAAGAAATGAGAGAATGTTGATAAAAGATCTCTGAGGGATTAGAGGTGTGTGTGTGTGTGTGTGTGTGTGTGTGTGTGTGTGTGTGTGTGTGTGTGTGTGTGTGTGTGTGTGTGTGTGTGTGTGTGTGTGTGTGTGTGTGTGTGTGTGTGTGTGTGTGTGTGTGTGTGTGTGTGAGGAAGATTCACAGATACCAGTAAGAGGGGCAACAGGATGAAGTGACATGGTACTCTGGTTCTTATAGTTGTAGGCTTTGATTCATGGTTATCTTGCTTCTGGCGAACAGTGGGAGACTGAGTGCTCTTGGTATATTGCATCTTTTCACATATAAAGTTGTTGCATTCAGACAAGGGAATTACAGCAGAGTCTGTGTGTATACAAGTGTGTATACATGTGTGTCTGTGTATGTGTGTTTTTAGATGCATGTGTGTGTGTTTAGATGTGTGTTTGTGTGTGCACCAGATCCACGACATTACCTTGGTGTCACCTCACCGCCCAGCACATAGGGAATTGTGGGTAGTTTTAATTAAGCACTGCTGTGGCGGTAGAGGCTAATGTGGGTTAAACACAGCCCAATTCTCCTCTCCCAGCTTTACTCTCTAATCTGTGAAGATTACACTATAGCTCTCCAATGAGACAGTTTACAGCAGTCTGCTGTTGCCTCCTAGTTCTGTATGCAGGGCCTGTAGTGTCTAGATGTTCAACAGAAAGCCTGTAGTGTCTAGATGTTCAACAGAAAGCCTGTAGTGTCTAGATGTTCAACAGAAAGCCTGTAGTGTCTAGATGTTCAACAGAAAGCCTGTAGTGTCTAGATGTTCAACAGAAAGCCTGTAGTGTCTAGATGTTCAACAGAAAGCCTGTAGTGTCTAGACGTTCAACAGAAAACCTGTAGTGTCTAGATGTTCACCTTATGGGTGTGGGGTGCTGAGGCAGTGACTCTCTCAAGCTCCAAGAGGAAGCTAGGCTCGGGCGATGGGACCACTGCAGGTTGAATATCCATATTCTACAGTGCATATCCACTCCTCCCACTCTCCACTGCCACCGTCTGTCAGAGGTTTTGATGTCTTTTTTTCTAACGCCCCTTTCCCGGCTGTTTCTATTACACACACACACACAGAACGTCACACACACGCACAACCACACACAGAGAATCTGGAGCGGTAGTGAGACACTCTTGCTGTGATAAGTGCCCAATGTCAGTGCTGGCCTGGAGCAACAGGCCACACATAGAACATGTGGCCTCTCTCTCTCTCTACAAACACACACAGGACATGCCTCGATTTCAAATCCATCTTGTCCGCACTAGGATAGAGAAACTAATTTCCATTGGTTGGCGCAGTATAAATCATAGGACATTGATCCAGTCACAGGACAGTGGCGCCACCCCATTACATCACCCGCCTCTTATAGCAACCACTAGCAGCTTTTTGGGGCAGTTAACCTCAAAATACTCAAATTAGGTCAGAGGGGGAAGGAGAGACAGCAAAGATAGAGACACATGGCAGGAGAGGATAAAATAAAGGAGACATCTCCTATTGCTCTACGTGTCCATCAGTTGTTTTTCATCATCGCTGGCTAATTGCCTGTCGACAAAGGTAGCACTCAGCCCTGCTGTCCCCCAGTTACATAAGAAATGGCTCCTGTGGATAAGGACAGGGGAGGAAGGAAGGAAGGAAGGAAGGAAGGAAGGAAGGAAGGAAGGAAGGAAGGAAGGAAGGAAGGAAGGAAGGAAGGAAGGAAGGAAGGAAGGAAGGAGAGATAGAAAGAGAGGGAAACAGACTGAAATGGTGAAAGTAGGAGACAGGAGATGCAGGAGACAAAGGGACAGAGACAGAAAGGAGAAGGGGATGAGAAATGAGACAGACTGAGACAGAGAGGGAGAGTATGTGTGACAGCTGTGTGTGAACGAGATGCCCGGAACCAAGGTGCCCGTCACACACCACCAGGGGGGCACTTTCAGTGAGTGCGCCATGCAGCCAGACTTGGGGGACAGTAAACAATGCAACACACGTCACTGCATCAGGACAAAATCACAACCTTGTCGGGCCGCAAACATCCCCTCTCTGTAATGTCAGTGAAAGGACAGTGACGCAGTGTCCCTTCAACGAGATAATACTCAAACCCTCCAATCCTCTAAACACCAGGATCTAACCTTCCACAAGTCTAGTTTAACTTTTAACCCTTGACCTTGTCAAAGAGGAGGCCCACTACCATACGAGCAACTTTGTACAGCTGTAATTGAGGCAGGTAGACAAACAGTGCTCTGCTCACTGTTCCATTAAGTTAATTGAGTTGCTGAGAAACTCGTACTCCAAACAATCTCGTCGACCATGATAAATGGATGCACAGAACACTGCATTAGAATAGACAGCATTACCAGACGCATTCTAGAAAAACCACCTAGCTGCTGTAGTGTCTTTCTACATACTGTGAATTGTTCTGTGTAGAACCATAATGTAAATGTCAGCATGTTGTGGATGTCAAGTGGATCTATAGCTCTGGCTCAGTGGTGGGTTAACGTTTGTCATTGGACAGAATGAATGGAACTGACCTGACCGTATGGCCAATCAGAACACAGGAGGTCAAAGGTTATAAATTAATGCACAGGCGTAATGGTTCCCCCTGAGTTTAATTTGTGTCTCAGACTCGTTCAGTCCACTAGTTGTTAGAGGTGTCATTATCAAATAATTCAGTTTGTTTTGTTTCAAATCATGGTGCTAAAATGTAAGACGCCTCCTCTACTTTTAAACATCTCTCTGTCCTAATGGCAGAAAGTCAACAACAAAAAACAGTTTTAGTTTCCAAAAAGCGAGATCGGTAATTGGTCTGATGTCCTTTCCAAAAGCTCCATGTAGGCCGAGCCTTTTACCTCCAGTCAGAACACTGCTACACGAAAACACTGTTTAAAGGGAATCGCTGCATTAGGGGTTTTTGGAGCAGACACACAAATGCAAGCTTGATGACTGTGTATTATTTTACCACACACACACACACACACACACACACACACACACACACACACACATACAGAGGCTTTCCTGAACAATCAGTGAGAGCTGAAGAGGTGAGGTGAGCACTAATTCTGTGCTTTAATCGGGAATACATTTCCTTACACGCGCACACACACACACACACACACATACAGAGGCTTTCCTGAACAATCAGTGAGAGCTGAAGAGGTGAGGTGAGCACTAATTCTGTGCTTTAATCGGGAATACATTTCCTTACACGCACACACACACACACAGTAGTTCGCTGAGATAGAGGATGAGTGAGCAGTGGCTTGTTGTGTAGGGCTGGGATATACTGGCGCTCTGAACCAGTGGGACTTCCTGAGTTGTATGAGTGACAGTCACTCTGATCGAACCAATTTAAGGTTCCTCAGATCACCATGGCAATGGAATGATTTAGATTTATTTACAAAAAATGCCCTTTTCCTGACATCGTCTGAAAAAGAATGGAAATAAATGTGGAATTTTGCTTTAGGAGCAGCTATGACAGGAAAGAAAGAAGTCCGATATAATTACAAAGACAAGAAAACATTTCCATTGAGGATCATGTCAATAACAAACTGTAACACAGTATCCCCTTTCCAAGTAAAATAAAACAGTTTTTGTTCACATTTGTATTTTTTTCCCAGTATACTATATCACACAGTGATAACAAAGAAAGGAGAAATCTACAGCCACGTTAGCTTCGTGCAAAAAACACATACACTGGCACGCCGCATAGGCAAAGATTAAAGCAAAAACAATGCATACAAAAATATAGAAAATCTCCAATGCAACTCAACACCTCACTGAAAACTAGCTTTCTGTATTTGAACAACAATTTCTCCACCAAACAACATCTCTTTCACCAAATGGTCACTTCTGGAACATTCTATTTGTGTTTTTGTCTTTGAAGGCCTAGACCAGTGGCCTTCCATATAGGAAACCATAGAACCAAAAACAGAATCCGGTAGCTATAGTATGTCATTATGACAGTTAGTCATAATGATATTCAGAATAATTATAATAACAACAACATGTTGAATGATAGAAAACTAGTACAATAAAAGCATATCAAATACATATTTCCTGTCACTTTTAAGACATTCCAGCATTTGCTCATAACTGTTGGTGACAGGTTACATACGGTAGTTTGGCATACTCAGCAAGCCATGCCCAGAAGGATGCTAGGGGTCGTGCTCCCCTGTTCAGACGTTGCATGCATCATCCAATGGTTGTGTGCCACATCATCGACTATGCCGTCAGACACCAGATTGGTGTAGCATATGATGTGGTTAGCTGATACGTAAAATAACTATCCAGATTTAGGAAGATCTGACACGCGTCAGCAACGCCTGGGCAGAGGAACACGGCTTACATCTCTTGCAAAAGAGAGGAGGGGTTTCAGGTTTCAGGATGCAGTGGAACCTGTCCACCAATGGGATACATTGTATCTGGGTGGTGACGGGGGAAGGGTGGGGTTATACAGAACAGCCCAAACTGCAAACCGACGTGCTCAAGACCAGGTCAGCACACAAGTTCAGTTCAGCACTTGCAAACACATGCAAAGATATTTCATAGTTTTAAGATTCAGTCTTTTTCTGTCTTTTTTAGTTTTTAGCAGTCTCTCGCTTTCTTGTGGTATGTGGGTGGAGCACTGAACCCCACTGGCCAATCCATGGGCTTCTTACTGAAACCACAGACCAATTGTTGGGCTTCTTATTGAAGGCTGTGACAGCCAGTCCAGCTGTCCTGCTTCACATTGATAGAAAAGATTGTTTGGACGCCTCAAGACAAAAATATATTGATACATATCAAATGGTCAGGGGGCAGGCGGGTAGGGGATCGACATGATGCCATAAGGCCAGGACAGAGGGGTTACACAGCAGTAAGAGTTCAAGTCATGGAAAAAAAACATGCAGACAGGTTTAAACATGTCAGAGGCCATGTGAGGGACGGAGAGATGGACAGGCTTAACATATCAGAGGCCATGTGAGGGACGGAGAGATGGACAGGCTTAACATATCAGAGGCCATGTGAGGGACGGAGAGATGGACAGGCTTAACATATCAGAGGCCATGTGAGGGACGGAGAGATGGACAGGCTTAACATATCAGAGGCCATGTGAGGGACGGAGAGATGGACAGGCTTAACATATCAGAGGCCATGTGAGGGACGGAGAGATGGACAGGCTTAACATATCAGAGGCCATGTGAGGGACGGAGAGATGGACAGAGAAACAATGGATGAAACAAAAATCAATGACATTGATTTCCCTGCTCTCTCTCCCTCCCCTCCTCCTCCTTTTCCTCCTCTTCATCCTCGTCCAGAGACACCACCCCGGAGGAGGCTACGTCTGAGACCTTCCTGTGGGTGGCATAGTCAGGTGGGTACACCTCGCCATCTCCTTCTCCCTGGCACACGGTGCCCTCGTAGTCTTTGCAGGGCGTATCGTCGTCCTCCCCGGGTGACAGATAGGTCTCGGAGTAGGTCACAGAGTAGCAGGGTGATTCCTCCCCCCCTGGCCGGCCCCTCCCACCCCCCAGGCTGTTGAAGTCCCCTCCCCCTCTAACCCCCTGCTCCACCCTCTGGAGACGGGCCAACAGCAGCTCCTCTCCCCCTTGCAGGGCCGAGAGGATCTTGGCAGCCAGCTCGGCGGCGTTACCATAGTTGTTGCCGCAGTGATGGGTGAGATCTCGCAGTAAGGGGTGTTGCTCGTCCAGGCTGCAGAGGCTGGAGCAGATGGTGTCTGTGGAAGTGGGTGAGGGCCTGTCTCCTCTACCTGCTCCCTCGCAGCACGGCCCCCGCAGACCCAGGTGCTGACACACCTGACTGTGAAGAAGGTCCCTCAGGTAGGGGGGCACCTCTGGGGGGGTTCAGAGAGGGGGAGAGAGGTGGAGAAGAGAGACAGTGAGTGTACTGAATGACCCTGCCTATTGTCCTACCATGCCTGATGAGGTCAGGTCACGTGGTCAGGAAAAACTAGGAGCCCTACTGATGAGAGAGCAATGTATTGTTATGGAATGACAGCAGACACGTTAAGTAGTCAAACTGACTTATCAGGCTATATCTGGAAAGGGTGGAGGTTATAGGATGCAAGCTGATCCTAGATCTGTGCCTTTGGGGCAACTTCTCACCCATATAGCGTTACGGAATAAAATACGTAATACTAAATAAAAATAAATTACATTATCAAGTAAACCAAAGCAGTCATATTTGGTGCAGTGGAGTAAGCAATCAGCATAAAAGCATTGGCATCCCCACAATAGTACACACAAACATTCACAAACACACACACACTAAATGTATAGTCCATTCACACAACCAACAAACTCAACCCCCCCCCCCCCCACACCCCCTTGTCTGCAGCAAAGGAATCAAATTAAACTTGCATGTGGGATATCAAATTGCGCCGGGGAACAACATTTTTTTGTGAGAGAATGAAAGTAGGGCACTGGGACAATCAGAGTTTCAGATAGATTCATCACCACACAGTTAGAGGAGACAGGGAGGTGGGGGGATGGGGAGAAAGGATGTGCAAGATCTGGAGTAGGGGGTAGGAACAAATGAAGGTATTAGAAGGGAGGACCATGTATTCTTCAGTGATACTCCAGTTGTAATAGGGTAGTATTGGCTCAAATTTGAAAGTTTAAAAAGTTGGTATCGTATTGGAGGTGATCTGATTATGATATTTAGAGAGTGTGTGTGTGTGTGTGTGTGTGTGTGTGTGTGTGTGTGTGTGTGTGTGTGTGTGTGTGTGTGTGTGTGTGTGTGTGTGTGTGTGTGTGTGTGTGTGTGTGTGTGTGTGTGTGTGTGTACAGTACCCGTGCTTTGTGTTGTGGGCTCGTTGGCGGGAATGAAGTCCTCATCATACGAGTCGTCATTAGAGTCATCTCCATCCACAGACGACCAGGCTCTCAGCTTAGCCTCCGCTATGGCAAACTGCTCCGCCACACCTGAAACACACATTTGTTAGACATCATATTCACCAACATTGAATACACACACACATACACTCACATACAGGTTAGACTTAATTTTAACAAAAATTCAATACACACACGTGCAAACACACACATTCACACACAGGTCAGACATCGAGCCCTGTCCCTGGGTGCCCATGATGACGCAGGCATATACTTTTTGATTGACAGGTATTTTCTGTGGAAGACAGAGTACAGGGATAGAATGACATCACAGCAAGGTTCTAAACCGGAGTGGTCGTAGATCATACAAACATACAAACATGTCACCTGGGTATATATGCAAACACTGCAGATAATTCACACACACAAATCACAGGTACAGTGCATTCGGAAAGTATTCAGATCCTTTGACTTTTTACACATTTTGTTACATTACAGCCTTATTCTAAAATTGATTTGAACACATTTTTTCCACATTAATCTACACACAATACCACATAATAACAAGGAGAGAACAGGTTTTTAGACATTTTTGCAAATTTATTACAAATAAAACAGATACCTTATTCAGACCCTATGCTATGAGCCTCGAAATTGAACTCAGGTGCATCCTGTTTCTATTGATCATCCTTGAGATGTTTGTAAATTGTGGTAAATTCAATTGATTGGACATTATATAGAAAGGCATACACCTGTCTATATAAGGTCCCACAGTTGACAGTGCATGTCAGAGAAAAAAACAAGGATTGTCCATAGAGCACCGAAACAGGATTGTGTCGAGGCACAGATCTGGGGAAAGGTACCAAAACAATTCTGCATTGAATGGAAGAAGTTAAATGGAAGAAGTTTGGAACCACCAAGACTCTTCCTAGTGCTGGCCCACCCAGCTGAACTGAGCAATCGGGGGAGAAGGGCCTTGGTCAGGGAGGTGACCAAGAAACCAATGGTCATTCTGACAGAACTCCAGAGTTCCTAAATGGAGATGGGAAAACATTCCATAAAAACAACAGCCTCTTTAGCACACCACCAATCAGGCCTTTGTGGTAGAGTGGCCAGACGGAAGCCACTCCTCAGTAAAAGGCACATGACAGCCCACTTGGAGTTTGCCAAAAGGCACCCAAAGGACTCTGGCCATGAGAAACAAGATTCTCTGGTCTGATGAAACCAAGATTGAACTCTTTGGCCTGAATGCCAAGTGTCACATCTGGAGGAAACCTGGCACCATCCCTACGGTGAAGCATGGTGGTGGCAGCGTCATGCTGTGGGGATGTTTGTCAGTGGCAGCGACTGGGAGACAAGTCAATATCGAGGGAAAGATGAACGGAGCAAAGTACAGAGAGATCATGATGAAAACCTGCTCCAGTGCACTCAGGACCACAGACTGGAGCGAAGGTTCACCTTCCAACAGGACAACGACCCTAAGCACGCAGCCAAAACAACGCAGGAGTGGCTTCGGGACAAGTCTTTGGTTGTTCTTGAATGGCCCAGCCTGTAATAAGGCTGTAATATAATCAAATGTAGAAAAAGTCAAGGGGTCTGGCCTCCCGAGTAGCGCAGTAGTCTAAAGCACTGCGTCGCAGTGCTAGTTGTGCCACTAGAGATTCCGCAGCCGTCCGCGACCAGGAGACCCATGGGGTGGCGCACCACTGGCCCAGCGTCGTCCGGGTTAAGGGAGGGTTTGGCCAGCAGGGATGCCCTTGTCCCATCGCGCACTAGCAACTCCTGTGGTGGGCCGGGTGCAGTGAACGCTGACACAGTCGCCAGGTGTACGGTGTTTCCTCTGACACATTGGTGTGGCTTGGTGTGTCAAGAAGTAGTGTGGCTTGGTTGGGTTGTGTTTCGGAGGACGCACAGCTCTCGACCTTCGCTTCCGTACGGAAGTTGCAGCGATGAGACAAGACTGAAAATACCAATTGGATACCACAAAATTGGGGAGAAAAGGGTAGCAGGTAGCCAAGCTGGGTGGCAGGTAGCCCAGCGGGGTGTGACAGGTAGCCAAGTTGGGTGGCAGGTAGCCAAGTTGGGTGGCAGGTAGCCCAGCTGGGTGGTAGGTAGCCAAGCTGGGTGGCAGGTAGCCCAGCGGGGTGGCAGGTAGCCAAGCTGGGTGGCAGGTAGCCAAGCTGGGTGGCAGGTAGCCAAGCTGGGTGGCAGGTAGCCAAGCGGGGTGTGGCAGGTAGCCAAGTTGGGTGGCAGGTAGCCCAGCAGGGTGGCAGGCAGCCTAGTGTTTAGAGCGTTGGGCCCGTAACCGAATGGTCGCTAGTTTGAATCTTCGTGCCGACAAGGTGAAAAATCTGCTGATGTTTCAGAACCAGTGTTCCGGAGAGACAAACTGACCAATCACCTCCAATCACTGTCACGAGCTAGCCAATCTCTTTCTCTCCCCTGCTCCAATGGCATTCCTTTCCTCATTACTCTCCTCTCTTTTGTATTCCATCCAATCCCTCTCTTTTCTCATTCCTCTCTTCTCTTTTATTTATCATCTCTCTCCCTCAGCCACACGTGTTCCTCTTGCTCTCTCTTTCTTTCCCAATCCCTCTCATCTCATTTCTCTCTATTTGCCTCTCCGCTGTTCTCTGCTGTCATGTGTTCTGTATTCATGTGTTGGTTCACACAGAGATCATATAGTCTAAAGTGGGAGGGAGGGAGGGAGGGAGGGGGGAGGGGGAGGGAGGGAGGGAGGGAGGGAGGGAGGGAGGGAGGGAGGGAGGGAGGGAGGGAGGGAGGGAGGGAGGGAGGGAGGGAGGGAGAGGGAGGGAGAGAGAGGGAGAGGGAGGGAGGGAGAGAGGGAGAGAGAGAGAGAGAGAGATGGTACATCAATAGGACAACCCCACATGGACAGAACCACCACTGTAACTCCCATTCAGCGGACTTAATCTATCATGAGAGCCAGCAAACACACACACACAAATACATACCATATACAGTGCATACATAGTCAAAAACCTTCCGACACATTTACCCTTGTGTTCTCTCCCATAATTGAAAACATATCACTTCTACAAAACAGTCACACATTTACACTCTCCCATATACAGTACAATACATTCACTGTAAAGTCACCCAAGCCCAGCTAAAGTTCAAAAGGAGCCAGAGATGTCAGGACTTTGGAGTTCTGACAGAGTGGACAGGCACATGATGATGATGTAAAGAGGAAGTGAAGGACAATTGAAATAACCCTGGGGTTAGCTGGATGTGATGGTGGAATCAGAAGGGGGTAGAAGTGTTTGCATGCCTGTATGTGTGTAAAGGGGCATATTAGGTTTGGAAAGGAGAGGAGAGGAGAGGAGAGGAGAGGAGAGGAGAGGAGAGGAGAGGAGAGGAGAGGAGAGGAGAGGAGAGGAGAGGAGAGGAGAGGAGAGGAGAGGAGAGGAGAGGAGAGGAGAAAAAATAAAATAAAAATTAGAGGAGACGAGGGGCACAGAGAAAAGTGCTCAGTCACGCCGGCACTAGCCAGGAGCAGAACCTTACTGTGCAAATTAACCTTGAGAGGCTGCACTGCAGGGAGGGAGGCAGACAGGAACAGAGGAAAAAATAGTGGCATAGAAAGAAGGGGACAAAAAAAACTGAGAGAAAGAGGAGCATTGCACAACATTTTAATACCTCAAGTCATTGCTGCAAAAAACATTCTCAGTCAACTTACCTGTTAAAGTAAAACTAAATGATTGTAATGATAAACTGGGTAGGGCTACTGACCTGCAGCGAAGCGGGCCTCCTGTTCTCCCTCGGTGAGGTCAGAGTAGTTGTTGAAGTCAGACTCCAGAGCTGCGGGGGTGTCAGTGGGCTTACACCAGCCCTTCCACTCTATCAGGTGGGCCACCCTGCCCTGGGCCATGCCTGTGGGCCGTGTCACATGGTCCTTCATCGCCTGGGAAATGCCTAGAGGTCAAAGATTAGTGGGTAAGTGTCACATACATGTAAAGTGTAAAGAGAGAGTGTGTGTGTGTGTGTGTGTGTGTGTGTGTGTGTGTGTGTGTGTGTGTGTGTGTGTGTGTGTGTGTGTGTGTGTGTGTGTGTGTGTGTGTGTGTGTGTGTGTGTGTGTGTGTGTGTGTGTGTGTGTGTGTGTGTGTGTCTGACAGGTGGCTCGTTACGTGTGGAACAGGACTGACTTTGACGCTGTGGACCCTGACACCACTGACTACCTTATGGGTAAAGGATTGTAGTATTCTGTCAATATTTCTGTGTATTCTGGAAAGCTGAGTATTTAAAAGTTACGGAAAGCATTACTGCTGATTCTTAATGTATATCAATAGACAATAGACACTGTGTTTGTGCGCAATGCTCGTATTTACCATGTAATGAAGATCTGGCTAATGCCGCAATCTCTTGAATGGTAAGTGCTCTTCTCGATTTTGGTAACATTTCAACGGTGTCTTCAACATTTACCTGTGAAGGAAAAAACAACCATTATTAAAGGATGCCTCATACACTACATTAATGATGGATGGCAAGCAGTGGAGGCTATCATACATATGTACTGTACATGCTATGACTACCAAGAAATCCTTTCAACCGGATCTAAAAGAGCACTCATGTTTTCAAGATAGAGAAAACGCCTGTTTTCATTGTTTTTACACACATGTAATGTAAATGTCTTAAATGTACACACACACACACACACACACACTGCACTAATGATATGAAGGGCCATTGAAAGAATATTATGATGAAACTACAGAACAACCCCCCTCCTCTCTACCCTCCTCCCTTGGTCTGGTCTATCCATCCTCTCCTCTACTCCCTTGGTCTGGTCTGTCAATCCTCTCTACTCTACTCCCCTGGTCTGGTCTGTCAATCCTCTCTACTCTACTCCCCTGGTCTGGTCTGTCAATCCTCTCTACTCTACTCCCCTGGTCTGGTCTGTCAATCCTCTCTACTCTACTCCCCTGGTCTGGTCTGTCAATCCTCTCTACTCTACTCCCCTGGTCTGGTCTGTCAATCCTCTCTACTCTACTCCCCTGGTCTGGTCTGTCAATCCTCTCTACTCTACTCCCTGGTCTGGTCTGTCAATCCTCTCTACTCTATCCTCTCTACTCCTCCCCTGGTCTGGTCTGTCAATCTGGTCTCTCTACTCTACTCCCCTGGTCTGGTCTGTCAATCCTCTCTACTCTACTCCCCTGGTCTGGTCTGTCAATCCTCTCTACTCTACTCCCCTGGTCTGGGTCTCTACTCCCCTGGTCTGGTCTGTCAATCCTCTCTACTCTACTCCCCTGGTCTGGTCTGTCACTCTACTCCCCTCCCTGGTCTGGTCTATCCATCCTCTACTCTCTACTCTACTCCCCTGGTCTGGTCTGTCAATCCTGGTCTGGTCTATCCTCTCTACTACCCCTGGTCTGGTCTGTCAATCCTCTCTACTCTACTCCCTGGTCTGGTCTGTCAATCCTCTCTACTCTACTCCCTGGTCTGGTCTGTCAATCCTCTCTACTCTACTCCCTGGTCTGGTCTGTCAATCCTCTCTACTCTACTACCCCTGGTCTGGTCTGTCAATCCTCTCTACTCTACTCCCCTGGTCTGGTCTGTCAATCCTCTCTACTCTACTCCCCTGGTCTCAATCCTCTCTACTCTACTCTGGTCTGGTCTGTCAATCCTCTCTACTCTACTCCCCTGGTCTGGTCTGTCAATCCTCTCTACTCTACTCCCCTGGTCTGGTCTGTCAACTCCCCTGGTCTGGTCTGGTCTCTCTACTCTACTCCCCTGGTCTGGTCTGTCAATCCTCTCTACTCTACTCCCCTGGTCTGGTCTGTCAATCCTCTCTCAACTCTGGTCTGGTCTGTCAATCCTCTCTACTCTACTCCCTGGTCTGGTCTGTCAATCCTCTCTACTCTACTCCCCTGGTCTGGTCTGTCAATCCTCTCTATCCTCTCTACTCTACTCCCCTGGTCTGGTCTGTCAATCCCTCTCCTCTACTCCCCTGGTCTGGTCTGTCAACTCCCCTGGTCTGGTCTATCCATCCTCTCTCTACTCCCCTGGTCTGGTCTGTCAATCCTCTCTACTCCCCTGGTCTGGTCTGTCAATCCTCTCTACTCTACTCCCCTGGTCTGGTCTGTCAATCCTCTCTACTCTACTCCCTGGTCTGGTCTGTCAATCCTCTCACTCTATCCCCTGGTCTGGTCTACTCTACTCTACTCCCCTGGTCTGGTCTGTCAATCCTCTCTACTCTACTCCCCTGGTCTGGTCTGTCAATCCTCTCTACTCTACTCCCCTGGTCTGGTCTGTCAATCCTCTCTACTCTACTCCCCTGGTCTGGTCTGTCAATCCTCTCTACTCTACTCCCCTGGTCTGGTCTGGTCAATCTGGTACTCTACTCCCTGGTCTGGTCTGTCAATCCTCTCTACTCTACTCCCCTGGTCTGGTCTGTCAACTCCTCCCTGGTCTGGTCTGTCAATCCTCTCTACTCTACTCCCTGGTCTGGTCTGTCAATCCTCTCTACTCTACTCCCTGGTCTGGTCTGTCCATCCTCTCTACTCTACCCCTGGTCTGGTCTCTACTCCCCTGGTCTGGTCTGTCAATCCTCTCTACTCTACTCCCTGGTCTGGTCTGTCAATCCTCTCTACTCTACTCCCCTGGTCTGGTCTGTCAATCCTCTCTACTCTACTCCCCTGGTCTGGTCTACTCCCCTGGTCTGGTCTGTCCTACTCTACCCTGGTCTGGTCTGTCAATCCTCTCTACTCTACTCCCTGGTCTGGTCATCCTCTACTCTACCCCTGGTCTGGTCTGTCAATCCTCTCTACTCTACTCCCTGGTCTGGTCTGTCAATCCTCTCTACTCTACTCCCTGGTCTGGTCTGTCAATCCTCTCAACTCTACTCTACCCCTGGTCTGGTCTGTCAATCCTCTCTACTCTACTACCCCTGGTCTGGTCTGTCAATCCTCTCTACTCCCCTGGTCTACTCCCTGGTCTACTCTACTCCCCCTGGTCTGGTCTCTACTCTACTCCCTGGTCTGGTCTGTCAATCCTCTCTACTCTACTCCTGGTCTATCCATCCTCTCTGGTCTGTCAACTCCCCTGGTCTGGTCTGTCAATCTCCTCTACTCCCTGGTCTCTACTCCCTCTGGTCTGGTCTGTCAATCCTCTCTACTCTACTCCCCTGGTCTGGTCTGTCAATCCTCTCTACTCTACTCCCCTGGTCTGGTCTGGTACTCTACTCCCCTGGTCTGGTCAATCCTCTCTCCTCTACTCCCTGGTCTGGTCTGTCAATCCTACTCTACTCCCCTGGTCTGGTCTGTCTCTACTCTACTCCCCTGGTCTGGTCTGTCAATCCTCTCTACTCTACTCCCCTGGTCTGGTCTGTCAATCCTCTCTACTCTACTCCCCTGGTCTGGTCTGTCAATCCTCTCTACTCTACTCCCCTGGTCTGGTCTGTCAATCCTCTCTACTCTACTCCCCTGGTCTGGTCTGTCAATCCTCTCTACTCTACTCCCTGGTCTGGTCTGTCAATCCTCTCTACTCTACTCCCCTGGTCTGTCAATCCTCTCTACTCTACTCCCCTGGTCTGGTCTGTCAATCCTCTCTACTCTACTCCCCTGGTCTGGTCTGTCAATCCTGGTCTGGTCTATCCTCTCTACTCTACTCCCCTGGTCTGGTCTGTCAATCCTCTCTACTCTACTCCCCTGGTCTGGTCTGTCAATCCTCTCTACTCTACTCCCCTGGTCTGGTCTGCCCATCCTGTAAAGTCACACCGCAAACATTGTATCTGATGTTGACACGCGCTTTTATTCAGCATTGCTTTTTATAGCCTAGTTTCGTCCACGTGTCTATAATGTAGACAGTTAGCTGATCCCACGTCAATCTACGTTTGCGCTCTCAATACTGAAACGTTTTGAAACAGCCCGGAGACAGGGGCTCTGCGGGCTCAGATGTTCCCGCGCTGGCGATTATGTCAACCACTACTGAGAGACGTGAAAATCCTCTTGCGCCGCAAAGAGACCCGAGCTCCCGCATCACTGAAGAAAATCTGGGAGATATGTTATGCCTTCGAGTTTCACATGACCCCAGGCGCCACTGCACTTTACACCACCGTCACCCCTCCTACCTCTTCACCCACTCTCCCCTACTGAACGCGAGCTGAGAGCTCGGAATGGCGAAGGCATCCGCGGCATTCATCCCCACACAGACGGGTGAAGATCATGGCACTCTTGTGCTTCCACATGCACGGAAACACACACATATCCATTTTGTAAAATAACGAGGACATGCCGGGTGTTTTACTGACAAACCATGGGCTAATATGGCACAGTCTAGTGAACAGAAAGCAAGGTGCCGAGGTTTCCATTACTCAGTTTAAAATCCGAGACTCACTTGTGACATCCACTGTCGTTTCTGTACAACCATTCCTTTACCATAAACTCTCTATAGTGACGACAGGACGATGAAGCATTCTCAACTCAGAAAATTAAACGAAAACATCAGCAGCACCGGCAGTAGGCTATATATTAATTGCGTAATTGGCATTCCGCGTATCTGCTCGGTGTATTGAACTCCCGATCTTCTCCAAAACTGCAGATGTAACGGATGTGAAACGGCTAGCTCGTTAGCGGTGGTGCGCGCTAAATAGCGTTTCAATCGGTGAAGTCTCTTGTTCTGAGACCTTGAAGTAGTGGTTCCTCTTGCTCTGCAAGGGTCGCGGCTTTTGTGGAGCGATGGGTAACGATGCTTCGAGGGTGACTGTTGATGAGTGCAGAGGGTCCCTGGTTCGCGCCCGGCGAGGGGACGGTCTAAAGTTATACTTGTTACACAGACGCAATGCCAAGTGTTTCATACGAGGTCTCGCTGTCGAACTGGAATTTATTTACAACTACTGCCCTTATTTTACGAATAATTAAATTGAGAAAATATTATATTCAAGTTCAATCTGCCAAAATAAACTAGGATGGCCCAATGGGTTGCCAAACAGGTGCCAGAATGACGTGCATATAGCGACAGGGAGACACAGCAATGCCCTACTACAGGCTTTAACACTTGACAGCTCTAGTATAGTTCCTTTGAACTGAATACGCTGATATCACAAAAACAAACGTACGCGCGCACACTGGCTACATGCACACATACACGCAAGAATAGGCTTCCATAGCTACAAAGCTATTGGCATCAGTGACATGTAGTCTAATAATAACAGTGTTCCTTCATCCGTGACAACGCCTCTTGTTTTCTCGCAGACGAGCAGCTTTTCCATAGAAATAGTAGTCCCTCTTCTCTAACATACCACGCTGTGTGTGTGTACTGCGTGTATGTGCCGAGCTCGCCTCCTCGCGACCCTATGCCTGTGTACTTCGAAAACGGTTGCTGAACTTTCCACTAAAGGAGCATTGCTATAGGAACCGATCACCAAGGAGTAATTTCTCGCAGGAAACGTGGATCTGTGATTCATAGATGACGTCACATGCACACGGATGGCCACGGGTGGTTTTTACTCCTCGTCTCAATTTAGCTATACATTCATATGTTCCTCTGGAAGACTAACGCCTCAAATGCGTTCTATATGTTTCAGAGGCGACACTGTCTACAAACAGATTCGACATCTATATTGCTTGTTGAACGTGGAGAGAGGACGAGCCGGCACGCGTGCACCAGCGGAGCTTCTGTATAGCAATGGGCACGCTGGCACGGCTCTGCGACAGTGCCTGTAGGGTCACCAAGCGGCAAACAATCATAATGGCCCTGACCGTTCTATTCCATCGCCGAGATATTCAATAGAGCGGTGTAGAGAGAAGAGAGGAGAGGGAGGAATATTTTGGCGGTGCTAATAATCTCCTCGTTACTGCAGCCACGCGCTGGCTCATTGCGACCTCCAGATGGTGCGCGCTGATCGATACAATGAGATGAGACGGATTCATCATTAGCTTTGAGTGAATTATTCCAGCAACCTGCTAAATTCTATTTACTTCTCTATAGCCTGCATAAGACTGTCAATAGAGAGAGATAGCATGGACTAAATGAGATAGGCATATAGAATCTGTGAGCAGGTTCATTGCATAATTGTTTCCACCTCTAGATAGGCCTATACCTGAAATTGTTTAGGTATTGCCTAATTAATTGTGGCGGTCAATAAATAATATAATATTCATAAATGGATTTTATATTGTAGATATGTGATAGTAGAGTAGTGGCCTGAGGGAACACACGTAAGGTGCTGTTAAAAGTATTGTGATAATATTTTAAATTGTATATAATTGCCTTAATGTTGCTGGACCCCCAGGAACAGTAGCTGCTAATGGGTATCCTTAATAAATACAAATAAATCGTTACAGAGAGCTACTTCGAAAAGAACAAATGGATAGGGGGCATCACCTGTTCATGCTCAATCAAACCAACCCAATGTCAACGTGACACTGCGGCTAACCATCCATTTGTACAAAGCCAGTCAGTCAGAAGTGCTGAAGCCTACACAGTAATTGAGACTGCAGCATTGGCGGCCGAACCGCTGCCGACCCTACCGTCCAACTCTCCTAAGTAGATCTGTTTAATTGCATTTAGGCCAAGGAAAAAAGGCATTACACTCAGTGCCATTGAGATTCCCAGTTGAAAGCTGCATTAGAAATTAATTGCTAATTACTTTGAATTACTTCATATAATAATTAGAAAACTAACTGGTGAACATTTACTGAAAACCAAAATGGAGGACCCAAAGCGGTATCACTCGTTAACGACTTGGACGGCTTAGTTAATTAGGTCATTATTAAACCAAAAAAGGCTGAGAAAATAATGTTTTGCTTCACATCGCGAATTTCTATTGACTTCGAAGAGAATTCAATTCAGAGCTAGGCTACTGTCCGTTTTGATTACCTGGGTGCCCCTGCGGTATATTATGGGCGGTCCCATTGCATTAGACAGAATATAAACTACACATAAACCAGACCGCTCGGAGGCGTCCACGTGGTCCTAAAGCACACCGTTGCCTCGTTTTGAATCACATTCCAATGATAAAACTGGCGGGGACAGAAATGCAATTTCAGGCTTCTCTAGTGAAAGTTGTGCCCCTGATGTAAACGAACCTAGTATAACAGCGATGAACAATGATGTTCCGCCTCATGTAGCGCGTTATTGAGTAAACAGTATAGGCCTAATCAATAAGCATTCCTCCAGAGAAAACATCTCTTGTGACAGAGGGTCGCGCTTGAATGCACAGTGTATGATAGCTGTAGCTGGGCGGCAGGTCCAGGGGACTCGAAGGTGTCACGTCCCTATGTGTGGACAGAGCCAAAAATAAGTGTCAAACTGTGACAATCAGCACCTCGCAGTGGTCCACTGTACCTAGGGGCGCGTGGAGAATGAGTCTGTGAGCCAAGCAGATCCGGGTGTTTCCGAAGAGCGCCAGGTCAGACACTGAGTTTGCTTCGCTCCAGTCCACGCGCAACGTAGGACCGTCGACTGCCACTGTCAAAGGGAGAGAACTCATAGGTGAACTGCAAATCAACATGCCAAGCATGCCTCTAGAGGGACTCAGGAGCCACTGCAGGGACTAACCCAGAGGGAGCGTTTAGAATGCTCAGCGGGCCATACGTGGTATTTCAATGTTGTGTCCCTTAGATAAGGCCGATTATTAACCCCAGTTAGTACCTATTTAGAATAGTAACGCAAACAGGGTACCCTTGAATTGAGATATCACGGGGGGCTATCCGAGGGGGGCTCTCGTCGTGCACATCAACTTTGCAGTTATGCCACGTCATGCTCTTATGTCGTTTGTATTTTTTTCAACACAGACTAAGCTATAAGGAAGACAGAGTATAGGGGGCCAGTTATCATCCCTGCTAATCAAATAAACCAGAGAATATAATATGCCATGTCTTTATGAAAATACACATTTTGTTTTCCACCTGGCTGCATGCACTTCAACCGCCCTCCATTATGAGTGCCAAGGCACTAACCAATAGGCACAAATGGAAAAAGACTATGTGCACGTCGTGCTCGAGCGAGCTCATATGGCACCATCCCTTCAGCCACCTTCCTCAGGCTGGAATTGGCACTGAACAAAACCTAATTGAACAACACCCCAGAGAAATAGACCGCATTGGCCTTGTTGTTTCATAGTACACAATCTCACACTCATTCATGCAAATATGTACAAAAAGTATTTCAGCAGATTTTGTGCGTTTTTGTGTGGATTAATTCGTGAGAAAATACACACATTTCTTGTGCGACTTAATTCACAGGGAAAAAAAACATTTTTGGGAGGGCAAACTTTGGGAACAATCTTTTTAAAGTTATTGGAGCAATGCATTTTGGGCAATCGTGTTCAACACTGCCTTTTTTGTGTCTCACATTTATTTATATAAAAAACAAACGTGTTAACTGCCCAATATTGTTAATCAACCCAGGTTGTCAAAATACACCAAAATACTTATGGTATAATAGTAGCCTTATTTGTATTAATGCCAATGTTGGTTTCTTTGCCTGTTCCCGCTTAATACTTTGGGTTACTGATGCTATGTCGGATTTTATGAGGGTTACCAGATTGGACCAAAAAAATCCGTTTTTTTTTGTGGTATCGATGAAGGTATTTGATTTGGGAATAGTGATACATTTTCATGATGGAAAATGTATTAATAATAAATATGGGGAAACAGAAGACCTGCGGGAAAAAAATCTGTTTGGTTTAAATTCCCTTGGTGCAACTGCATGGTATGTGAACCTACAACAGGCCTGGATTATGATCAATTAATCGATATCAATGCAGTTAAACAGGTTAATGTAAAATAATGAATTATGTTGGCTTACACTTATTGCACTTCCAAGGCAGTTTCATGATGATTATTACGGTTGTGTCAATCATGTTATATTTATTTTTTATTTATTTATTTTTATTTCATCTTTATTTAACCAGGTAGGCTAGTTGAGAACAAGTTCTCATTTGCAACTGTGACCTGGCCAAGATAAAGCATAGCAGTGTGAACAGACAAAACAGAGTTACACATGGAGTAAACAATCAACAAGTCAATAACACAGTAGAGAAAAAAAAGAGTCTATATACAGTGCCTTGCGAAAGTATTCGGCCCCCTTGAACTTTGCGACCTTTTGCCACATTTCAGGCTTCAAACATAAAGATATAAAACTGTATTTTTATGTGAAGAATCAACAACAAGTGGGACACAATCATGAAGTGGAACGACATTTATTGGATATTTCAAACTTTTTTAACAAATCAAAAACTGAAAAATTGGGTGTGCAAAATTATTCAGCCCCCTTAAATTAATACTTTGTAGCGCCACCTTTTGCTGCGATTACAGCTGTAAGTCGCTTGGGGTATGTCTCTATCAGTTTTGCACATCGAGAGACTGACATTTTTTCCCATTCCTCCTTGCTCGAGCTCAGTGAGGTTGGATGGAGAGCATTTGTGAACAGCAGTTTTCAGTTCTTTCCACAGATTCTCGATTGGATTCAGGTCTGGACTTTGACTTGGCCATTCTAACACCTGGATATGTTTATTTTTGAACCATTCCATTGTAGATTTTGCTTTATGTTTTGGATCATTGTCTTGTTTGAAGACAAATCTCCGTCCCAGTCTCAGGTCTTTTGCAGACTCCATCAGGTTTTCTTCCAAAATGGTCCTGTATTTGGCTCCATCCATCTTCCCATCAATTTTAACCATCTTCCCTGTCCCTGCTGAAGAAAAGCAGGCCCAAACCATGATGCTGCCACCACCATGTTTGACAGTGGGTATGGTGTGTTCAGGGTGATGAGCTGTGTTGCTTTTACGCCAAACATAACGTTTTGCATTGTTGCCAAAAAGTTCAATTGTGGTTTCATCTGACCAGAGCACCTTCTTCCACATGTTTGGTGTGTCTCCAAAGGTGGCTTGTGGCAAACTTTAAACGACACTTGTTCTGGATATCTTTAAGAAATGGCTTTCTTCTTGCCACTCTTCCATAAAGGCCAGATTTGTGCAATATACGACTGATTGTTGTCCTATGGACAGAGTCTCCCACCTCAGCTGTAGATCTCTGCAGTTCATCCAGAGTGATCATGGGCCTCTTGGCTGCATCTCTGATCAGTCTTCTCCTTGTATGAGCTGAAAGTTTAGAGGGACAGGCAGGTCTTGGTGGATTTGCAGTGGTCTGATACTCCTTCCATTTCAATATTATCGCTTGCACAGTGCTCCTTGGGATGTTTAAAGCTTGGGAAATCTTTTTGTATCCAAATCCGGCTTTAAACTTCTTCACAACAGTATCTCGGACCTGCCTGGTGTGTTCCTTGTTCTTCATGATGCTCTCTGCGCTTTTAACGGACCTCTGAGACTATCACAGTGCAGGTGCATTTATACGGAGACTTGATTACACACAGGTGGATTGTATTTATCATCATTAGTCATTTAGGTCAACATTGGATCATTCAGAGATTCTCACTGAACTTCTGGAGAGAGTTTGCTGCACTGAAAGTAAAGGGGCTGAATAATTTTGCACGCCCAATTTTTCAGTTTTTGATTTGTTAAAAAAGTTTGAAATATCCAATAAATGTCGTTCCACTTCATGATTGTGTTCCACTTGTTGTTGATTCTTCACAAAAAAATACAGTTTTATATCTTTATGTTTGATGCCTGAAATGTGGCAAAAGGTCGCAAAGTTCAAGGGGGCCGAATACTTTCGCAATGCACTGTACATTGTGTGCAAAAGGCATGAGAAGGTAGGCAAATAATTACAATTTTGCAGATTAACACTGGAGTGATAAATGATCAGATGGTCATGTACAGGTAGAGATATTGGTGTGCAAAAGAGCAGAAAAGTAAATAAATAAAAACAGTATGGGGATGAGGTAGGTAAAATTGGGTGGGCTATTTACCGATAAGACTATGTACAGCTGCAGCGATCGGTTAGCTGCTCAGATAGCAGATGTTTGAAGTTGGTGAGGGAGATAAAAGTCTCCAACTTCAGCGATTTTTGCAATTCGTTCCAGTCACAGGCAGCAGAGAACTGGATAGTTTCAGAAATAGAGGGTCCAGACTGTCCAGATATACTGAGGAAATTGAAACAAAGCAAATGCCAGAATTGTAGGACTACTGCCTCTGCCCAGAGGCCTACTGGGCTTTCATGTCAACGGCCGTGAGAGCTCACTTTGCCAAGTATGAGCCCTGGTTAGAGTCCCGGTTGCAGCTTTCACTTTCTTCCGCTACACTGGTGGCAGTGTTGGGATCACGTCCAGCTCACGTCTAGTTATGTGATCTAGTCGTGAAAAGCACTCTGTTTTTTAACATTGTGTTGGGTTTAATTACATAGATATATCTAGTGAACAATGGATAAGCAACTATGGATAAGCAACAATGGGTATGACAGATAGAAGTAGTCACTACAGGTGTGATCAAGCCTTACATCCAAGTTGCCTGAAGCTGAATGGAAAGTGCTATGCCCTGACCAGTTATTCAGAAGAAAATCCCCTGTGACTGTCTAATTTACATAGGTTAACTTACCAGTGTGGAGCCAAAACAAATACATTATACGCATTTACAAACTACCTGTTTAAAGTCTTATTACAACCATGGGGTTCTTTTGTTACTGAAACTTATATGTCAAATAACCTGACAATGATCCACATCATATAGACAAATATAGTAGACAAATAATGTAGGTCTGTTATGCAGCAAACACAACTATCCTTTTTTGTAGGATGCAAACCAGTAATATCAATCACTGTTGCTCCATCCTGTTCTGATCTAATGAGATGGATGTGGGATTTTCTACGGCCTAGAATACAGGCCTTTCCCAGTTATGAGGGACGGAGCTAGGCCCCTCTGGATTCTCATTGGCGATCACTGAACTCAAGTTGGGGGTTATATGCCAGACTCTCCTATACCACTTTGCCCAACATGTTATACCCCATAGGTTGTAAATAAACCCTATTAAAGTGATATAACTTGCATCATTATTATAGGGCTGTGAAACCCATAGTCTAATGGCTTTAGACTGAGCATTTCTCACCATTCATTTACGGATAGCAATTTCCATTTTATAACAGGTAGGGTCCATTTATTTACAGTAGTGTGTTGATTATTGCTTTTTTCAGTGGAAATACAGAATATGTATAAAAATACCAAATATACCAAAAGCTGAATCAAGCAGAGATTTACAACTATTTAACCATGTTAATCATTACTGAAACATGCAAACTATAAACATTTAACCAGTTAAAGATTATAAATTCATGACAACTAGAAAAAAATATTTTATTAAAAGTAATTCATACAAAAGTCAAAAGTTGGCTTTAACATGAGTACAAACAAAGTGAGGGTGTGTGTGTGTGTGTGTGTGTGTGTGTGTGTGTGTGTGTGTGTGTGTGTGTGTGTGTGTGTGTGTGTGTGTGTGTGTGTGTGTGTGTGTGTGTGTGTGTGTGTGTGTGTGTGTGTGTGTGTGTGTGTGTATTCTAATTTCACATCATAAAAATGTATCCCCATTCCCCAATCAAATAACTTAATCGATACCACACACAAAAAAGAAAAATCGTATTTTTTCTCCAATTTGACAACCCTCATCAAATGTGACATAGCCTTGTATAAAATGCATTATGAAAGAAAATGTGTAATGTAGGCTCCACAAAAAAATGTATTTTCCTATGAATGAAGTCGCACAAAAATGTGTCTATTCACACAAAAAATGCAAAAAAAATGCAAAAAAATCTGATTAAATACTTTTTGTACATTTTTGCAGGAATTGAGTGTGATATTGTGTTGTTCATAAACGCTTGCGTCATTACTTTGCACAGTGGTGGTCCCTCTTAGATAATAGTTTCCATCAGTTGTTCCAATACAAAAACGATAAATAATGTAGTTCATTCTATTTGTCAAACTTATCTCTGAAGGAGGGACCAAGGTTGCAAAGCAGAAGCACGGAAATGCCCTACAGGTGTTTCAGCACGTGGACAGCTTCTACTCTGCAGTGCACTGTGTGATCGCTGTTTTCAATTGATAGCTTGTGGAGCTGAGTGCAATGTGACTAGATAATCAACTATGCAAGTGCCATTTAGTAGTATATTACAAAAACCTGTCTCTACTGGTAATCAGATTGGGTCTATATTGTCAAAACGTAAGTTCTCTTTTGCTCTCCTCTCAAGAAAACCGTGTCTTGTTACAGCATGTGAAAATAACAACTCTTTGCTCGATTAGTCGCCGGCACCCATCTCTGCTATTGAGGCCAGTATAACTGTCCTCATCACTCACCAGCTGAAGTTGCTCGCGCCAGGAGGATTCAATATCTGCCATTTAATTGGATGTATTAAGATCAAATGCCTCTGGGTGTTTTGTATCTTGGAATCCATGGCTCGCTCGCTAATTAATGTATTGTTCAGAGGGGTTATGGATGCACGTGCTGTTTTGTAAATTAGATTCATGGAAGGGGCTTGGAAGGCGTTGGTTTGTCATTTGAGCCGGTGGCCGCTGGCTCCCTTTTGATGTGTGTTGATTTCCTCCCCTTACACACACAGATTGATGTGGGGAAGACGAGCCATGCACTGCGCCCTCTGTTACCCCCATGGATCACACAGAGAGACCCACACACCTCACTTCCTGTTTCTATGACGACGGAATGACTTGATGCTGAGGTCTTGTTGGTGAGAATTAGCAAACCAATAAACACAAATAGCCTACCAACCGGCACCACTGTCGATCTAAATGCCAATATTTACATGTCTAATACCTGCCAAGTAAACAAGGATTTTCACTTGCATTTGGATTGACAAATGGATCAGGTTATGATCTTTAAAAAAAAAATCACAGTAGTCTCCCCACAACACAAACAACCTGTAGGCCCTAATGTAGCCTGATTATATAAGACATAAAACAACAGATGAATCAATCAGTCAAAGTCAAAACCGCATCCCTATGCGATCATGTCTCATAGCAATCTCGAGGATTCTATAAAGGCTTTAATCCCCGGTCCACAGAGCAGTGCAATGAAGGCCAATCTGTAAAAAAATAAAAATAAAAAATATATATAGCTAGGACAAAATAAAATAAAAACAGATTCAAAAGCCTATGCAGCCTAGAGAAAACAAATTACGAATGGGGGGTATGATTTGGAGCGTTGTAATCTTATAGGCCTAGCCTATGATTATTGTCGATTGTCTTCGGCAAATTGAATGGTTTACGTCGTCAGATTGTGCAACAGTTTCTCTGCTGCCACGCGTATCGAGAGAGAGCGGATCACCAGGAAATTAGAGGCTCGCGGACATCCGTCATCTGTGCATACATTTTTTATTTGCTCTAGGCTATATCTTTTATATTTCATGTATGCTTTTTTTCGCCATCTCGGCGTAGATATTAGTGTATTCTCGCTGTGCATCAAAGTACCTCGCTCTCTGTCGTTGTCGTGGAAACAAGAGCTAGACCATGGCGGTGCGACTCCTGTCTTCCATGCTCACTGAAATACTTAAGAGGAAATCAACATAATTATGTCCAGGCCAGCTGCATTGTGATATAGTTATAATGGGCAAACAGGTGGGTCTTGTGTAGCGTACAGCAACGACAGGTCTGTGTAGACTATTACTGGGGTGACACTGACAGCCATGCACGGCACAGAACGTTACAAAGACAGAAAGCTTGAAGCAGCCCATCTAATTCAGTATTATGGACAGCAATATGATTACATTGACATGTTACAGTCCTGCCAAGTGCTGATAGGCGGTCTGACGATGATAGCACAGTACCCTACAAGCCATAAGCATCATCAAGTGTCTGAAGGGGCGATGACTTGATAGGCAATTAGAGGGCCTGGCTTCCAGATTTATAGGCATATCAAAGAAATAATCCCTGGCTTGTTTATATTGCTAACAATATTGTATTTCGCTTGCTGTGGGTGATAAGCGATTGTGTGTGTGTGTGTGCACGCGCGCGCATTACATGGATGAGTGCACTGATGGATGGATGTGGGGTGCGTGTGATTTATCGCTAGTGCAAGGCCAAATCAAATTAATCACGTTTCCAGGACCGAGCGAGTGAGATATCGGTGGGAAACACCAATGAAGAGGAGATGGAAAGGCACGTTGACTAGGCGGACAGACACTGAGACAGGGGGATCTTGTAAACAACCAGCGGGAGAACAAGATAACTGCGGTGTAACCAAGGAAGCTTGTCTCTCATTATACCCTGATGAAGACAGCTTGTCTGTCGAAACATTATTAGGTTATTCAATTATTGCATCTGAGCTCCTAGAGTGCGGCTCTCCTTTTCTTTTTCTATCTTGTCTCTCGGGAACAGCAAATCAGTCTGTGGGCTATGTAGCTCATGCCCCAACACAGTGATATATTTAAATTGTGCATTTCCGGACGAGGCTAGCCCCCTATTTCTTAAAAATGAGTAATTACAGCATAGTCAACGGTCTTATGATGTATGACGGCTATAAAGCCATGTCTGTGGGAATAGCTATTCGAATAGCCCAGATAACATGACGACAGAACGCGTAGATAAGAGCAATATGCTGTCTTACCTTGCAGCTAAACTGGGTCAACGCAGTCAAAACCATTGTGCCGGCCGGAAGAGTCTTGTCATTCAAACATAAAACCTTTAGCTCCGCATCCTTCAACAGCAGAAAAATCACTTCACTCTCTACTGCCTAGCGCGCTCACCAAAAAGCTATACGAGATCAGCTCTCGCGGCATCTCGATGCCAACACTCACTCCCTCTTCATCTCCTGCAGCTCCTCCAGAAGAAAGCCCCAGTGCTTCCCTATACTCAACTGATTGACTATTATAAACATATTTCTGGTCTATCTAGAAATCTCTAAACTCAAAGATGAAAACAAAGTTTACAGTCCAGTTCAATAAACAAACGACTTATTGCACCTCTTAAATATCCCGTGCACAGGACTCTACAACTCACACCATTCGTTGTATGCAAAAAATGGGACGTGCTTTTAGGATCAAGCCCAAATTAAAGAACTCTTACCAACTGACGTTTTGGAACCAATAAAGACGATTTTCGCTTCTCACACGAGTAGCTTAACCTACATCTGTTTTCATTCTGCAACAAAAGACCTGAGCGTACCTTATAGATCTGAAGTCTCTCCTGTCTCTCCCCGGAGTCTTCTTTGGGTTCCGCAAGGATACGGCGTGCTGCTCACAACCCTCGAGTGACACCGAGGGCGGGGAAAAGTCCAACCCGTTCTTCCAAGTTTTCACTTGCTTTTTGTTAATGCTTGGTTGCGTGTGAGTTCTGTATGTTCGATATGGCTTCTGTGTAGTCTTTGCGCGGTTTTATCATTACAATATTAATATCCAGTGTATTCTATCTGCCTGTAGCCAAACCATGCCCCTCTCTCCCTACGTCACTGAGGGAAGAATCGATGCCGGCGTTTCAGCACCACCGCGGCTGGACAGCGCACGTCTGCTTGGGCTCTGAGGCCGCGGCAGCAGCATTGGCTTCACGCTCTGCTGCTGGGGGTTCCCCCTCGTTGTCACACTCTAGTGAAATCCACACACCAGCACGGAGTCGTCCCGCGTTCTTCGTGTAGCTCTAGCCTAGTAGCGTCACTCGGCCTTGGCTAGCAGAGGAGTTGCAGGTTGCATTGGTACAAAAATCCCACGCGAAAACGGTTTTATACACCAGGCCGAGCTTCCACCTCCCTTTTCGCTCTACTTGAAGTGGAAAGATATCTGATTGGAGGATGTCACGGTGTAAGGACCAGCCTATTTCATAAAGGGTGAGGGGCTAGAAGTGGAGAGAGAATTAACTCGGGATTGATGTTCTCAATTAAAAGTTGCATTTCTCAGCAGATGCGATTTCAGTGAGGGCCTCTGACAGCCCACTGAGATAACGTATTGCAATTTATTAAACTCAACGCATTGATCTAACTCAACTCCTGTGGGTAGGGTCTAGTTAAAGATGCAAGGCGTGATTAAAACGCTTTTAAAGATGAAAGCTTACAATTGCCTTCCTTCAAAATGCAACACTTAGGCATTTCCCCAAAACGCAGTCTTTTCATGAAAGAATCCGGAATCAGGAGTACATTTAGGTTATTATCCTATTTGTGCCGACATCTTACGGACAAGAACCCCCCTACCCCTTCCTTTGTTATTCAGTGTGTGAAAAGACCTCGGTCTACGGCCAGCTGGCATGTGGTAAAGACCGTACATTGACATGGTTAGGCTATCAACCCATCACATTTATTTATAAAGCCTTTTTTTACAACAGCAGTTGTCACAAAGTGCTTATACAGAAACCGTACCTAAAACCCCAGAGAGCAACGCAGATGTAGAAGCTCTTGGCTGGGAAAAACTCCCCAGAAAGGGCTTTATTGCCTAGCCTATAGACCCGACTTAGCCTTGTTTTATACTCGGCAGCGGGATGTACAGCGCATTCGGAAAGTATTCAGACCCCTTGACTTTTTCCACATTGTGTTACTTTACAGCCTTATTCTAAAATTAATTAAATAAACAAATGTCCTCCTCAATCTACACAGAATACGTCATAATGACAAAGCAAAGGGTTTTTGTTGCAAATGTAAATTAAAAATAAAAAACATAAATACCTTATTTATATACAGTACCAGTCAAAAGTTTGGAGTGTGCAAAGGTTGGCTACTTTGAATAATCTAATATCTGAACACTTTTTTGGTTACTACATGATTCCATATGTGTTATTTCATACTTTTGATGTCTTCACTATTATTCTACAATGTAGAAAAGAGTAAAAATAAAGAAAACCCTTGAATTATAAGGTGTTTAAAAACTTTTGACTGGTACTGTTTGTATCCAGACCTTTTGCTATGAGACTTGAAATTGGGCAGAGGTGCATCATGTTTCCATTGATCCTTCAACTTGAGATGTTTCTTCAACTTGATTGGAGTCCACCTGTGGTAAATTCAATTGATTAGAGATGATTTGTAAAGGCACACGCCTGTCTATATAAGGTACCACAGTTGACAGTGCCTGTCAGAGCAAAAACCAAGCCATGAGGTGAAAGGAATTGCACATAGACAGGATTGTGTCGAGGCACATATCTGGGGAAGGGTACCAAAACATTTCTGCAGTATTAAAGGTCCCCAAGAACACAGTGGCCTCCATCATTTTTAAAACCAAGACTCTTCCTAGAGCTGGCCGCCTGGCCAAACTGAGTAATCAGGGGAAAAGGGCTTTGGTCAAAGAAGTGACCAAGCAGCCAATGGTCACTCTGACAGAGCTCAGAGTTCCTCTGTGGACAGGGGGGAACCTTCCAGAAGGACAACCATCTCTGCATCACTCCACCAATCAGGCCTTTATGGTAGAGTGGCCAGATGGAAGCCACTCCTCAGTAAAAGGCACATGACAGCCCAATTGGAGTTTGCCAAAAGGCACCTAATGGACTCTCAGACCATGAGAAACAAGATTCTCTGGTCTGATGAAGCAAAGATTGAACTCTTTGGCCTGAAAGCCAAGTGTCACGTCTGGAGGAAACCTGGCACCATCCCTACAGTGAAGCATGTTGGTGCTGTGGAGATGTTTTTCAGCGTCAGGGACTGGGACACTTGTCAGGATTGAGGGAAAGATGATCAGAGCAAAGTACAGAGAGATCTTTGATGGCAACCTGCTCTAGACCACTCAGGACCTCAGACTGGTGCAAAGGTTCCCCTTCCAACAGGATAATTGACCCGAAGCACACAGCCAAGACAACGCAGCAGTGGCTTTCGGACAAGTCTCTGAATGTCCTTAAGTGGCCCAGCCAGAGCCTGGACTTGTACCCAATTGAACATCTCTGGAGAGACATGAAGATAGCTATGCAGCAACGCTCCCCATCTAACCTGACAGAGCTTGAGAGGATCTGCAGAGAAGAATACGAGAAACTCCCCAAATACAAGTGTACCAAGCTTGTAGCGTCATACCAAGAAGACTCAAGGCTGTAATCGCTGCCAAAGGTGCTTCAGCAAAGTACTTAGTAAAGGGTCTGAAGGGTCAGTTTTTTAATATATATATATATATATATATATATATATATATATATATATATATATTTTATATATATATATATATATACACACACATTTGCAACCATTTCAAAAAACAGTTTTTGCTTTGTCATTGGTACTGCGTGTATATTGATGAGAGGGACAAATTATTTAATCCATATTAGAATAAGGCTGTAACGTGCAGCTCTGACCAGGGATCTAATGGGGTGGAAAATACCAAGTAAAGTAACCTAAATGTGTGGTGTTTCAATGGAAATGAGAAAATAACGCAGTGAGGCTCCATAACCTTTGAATCGGGACTATTTCAGGACTATGGACAGAGGTTAGCGTGAAGTAACAGGCCCACGCCATTTGTAAGGCCAGTGATTTAATCAGGCCTGGCCTGAGTAATGAGGAAACTCCATATGTGGTATTATATTCTATTGGACAGAAGTATTGATGTGAGACGTCATGCATGGCAGGAAGGGAGGACACAGTAATGGTCTTTCGCTCTGTCTCTTTAATATAGGGCCTACTAATTCTATCTTCTTCCTCTCTCACGCACATACACACACCATTTGCAGGGGCGTTTGGAAAGCTTTGCTGGAGGGGGTCTAATAGATGAATCAGGATGGCTAAAACAACAGCAGCAGGTGCATGGCTGGCCTAATTAGGCATTGCGCTGTGATGGTCTACCTCTGCCCTTCTCGCGCTGTGATGGTCTACCTATGCCCTTCTCGCCCTGCGAGCGAGGAAACATTTGGGGTCATTTATAAAAATCACTAACTCTAGCCAAGGGAAACGTGTCTCAGAGTCACTATGGGTGGCCAATGCGATGCTGCTGTAGTTCAAATGTGGACCGGTGGGATTGAGCTAAGAGCCGCCAAAATAGGTCTACATACTCAGATTCCATCTGTGGCTAGCTAAAGTGCATTCGGGAAGTATTCAGACCCCTTGACTTTTTTCACATTTTGTTACGTGAAAGCCTTATTTTGAAAATTTAAAAATACTCATCAATCTACACACAATACCCCATTATGACAAAGTGAAAACAGGTTTTTGGAATTTTTTGCAAATCTATTTAAAAAAAACAACAACAGAAATACCTTATTTACATAAGTATTCAGACCCTTTGCTATGAGACTCAAATTGAGCTCAGGTGCATCCTGTTTCCATTTATCATCCTTGAGATGTTTCTACAACTTGATTGGAGTCCCCCTGTGGGGAATTCAAACCATGAGGTGGAAGGAATTGTCCGTAGAGCACCGAGACAGGATTGTGTTGAGGCACAGATCTGAGGAAGGGTAAAAAAGCATTTCTGCAGCATTGAAGGTCCCCAAGAACACAGTAGTCTCCATCATTCTTAAATGGAAGAAATTTGGAACCACCAAGACTCTTCCTATAGCTGGCCACCCGGTCAAAGTGAGCAATCAGGGGAGAAGGGCCTTGGTCAGAGAAGTGTCCAAGAACCTGATGGTCACTCTGACAGAACTCCAGAGTTCCTCTGTGGATAGGGGAGAATCTTCCAGAAAGACAACCATCTCTTCAGCACTCCACCAATCAGGCCTTTATGGTAGTGGCCAGATTCCAGTAAAAGGCACATGACATCCTGCTTGGGGTTTGCCAAAAGGCACCTAAAGACTCTCAGACCATGAGAAACAACACTATCTGGTCTGATGAAACCAAAATTGACCTCTTTGGACTGAATGCCAGGTGTCACGTCTGGAGGAAACCTGGCACCATTCCTACAGTGAAGCATGGTGTTGGCAGCATCATGCTGTGGGGATGTTTTTCAGTGGCAGGGACTGGGAGACAAGTCAGGATCGGGGCAAAGATTGAACGGAGCAAAGTACAGAGAGATCTTTGATGACAACCTGCTCCAGAGCACTCTGGACCTCAGACTGGGACGAAGGTTCACCTTCCAACAGGACAACGACCCTAAGCACACAGCCAAGACAACGCAGGAGTGGCTTCGGGACAAGTCTCTGAATGTCCTTGAGTGGACCAGTCAGAGCCTGGACTTGTACCAATCGAACATCTCTGGAGAGACCTGAAAATAGCTATGCAGTGACGCTCCCCATCCAACCTGACAGAGCTTGAGAGGATCTGCATAGAAGAATGCGAGGAACTCCCCAAATACAGGTGTGCCAAGCTTGTAGCGTCATACACAAGAAGACTTGAGGCATTAATCGCTGCAAAAGGTGCTTCAACAAAGTTCTTAGTAAAGGGTCTGAATACTTATGTAAATGTGATATTTCAGTTTGCAAACATTTCTAAAAAAGGTTTTTTGCTTTGTCATTATGTGTTATTGTGTGTAGATTGATTAGGCTAAAGAACACTTTTAATCAATTTTAGAATAAGGCTTTAATGTAATAAAATAGGCCAAAGTAGGCCTACTCATATCATGAGATCACGGCTGTTCAGACCTACGCAGCACGATAGACAGACACACTAAAAATAAAAGGTTGTTTGAGGAGTTTTTGAAACTGTGGGGAACCCCTATAAGTTCTTCAAGAACCATTTAAAAAAAACATTAATGGTTCCACAAAGAACGTTTTGGTGTTCATTTTTATTAGTAATAATCAGCAAAAATAACAACAATAACACAATCTTTTAGTTGTCCTTGTTGATTTTAGAGGCAAAGCAGCATTTAAAAAAAACAGGTACCCTCCCAGCCCCAAGTCCAATACATATGTCCTCTGGCATGTTGATGACCTTTGTCGGTTATCCATAGCCAGAATGATTTTGTAGTGCATGGTGATCGAACAGGTCACTTTTGACAACGGTTTTCATACCTCGTCCATAATGTAGATGCCTCGGGGATCTTCATTGAAGAGGTAGGAGGAGGAAGATGGCTGCTGTGACAGAGTCCTATAAGGTTTTAGATTAATTCAAATTATTTGTAGATGATACATGTGATCTGCATAACATTATGAGACAAACCAATACCAATGATATATACCTTTGTGTGCCTCCTGGTCGGTATACCTGCAGACACATGCAAATAAGTGAGCCAGCCATTCAGTAATCGGCACCCAATGCAGCTTTAACATATTCTTACATATTCTTACCTCTGTTGATTCCTATCAATTGAATTGGCCATTTTCAGAATTTCTAAAAAGGGAGAAAGTGTGAAATGACACAGCCATTTGCATAAATATGAAAAGATTGATGGTATAATCATAAAAGGAGAAACCTTATCTTACATTTAGGACATCTTTACATTTTTCAGTTAAGTGCCTGCACCTGCTGTCTTATCAAATTCAAACTGTTTAAGCTGGTCAGTTAGGTTCCTGCAAGAACCCCCAATAACTAAAGAGGTTCCTCGATTAACCCCACCTCCTATGGGGTTCTTGGAAGAATCTTTTGTGGCAATATTTCAGTGCCAAGAACCCTAAGGTTCTTCAGGAAACTTTGAGGACGTTAGAAGGACCCTTGTTGAACACCTCATTTTTTAAATGTAGAAGCTCGTTGTGTTTTTTTCCTCGTTACCCCTTTCCCCGTCCTTTGATACATATTGTCCTACCTGTCCAATACCATACACCCACCGTTGCGCAATCTGTCTCGATTTCGCAACATTTCAAATTTGCAGCAACCTGTATATCACACACAACATGCCGCAGAGCTGTTTCCCTTGTGTTCTAGCGGCACCAAAAGGCGGTATTGTGTAACAACACCTGAGTCGAGAAAAGGCATGTTGCGCGGTGTAGCGGAATGATGCGGCTTGAAACCAGACGCACAATATATATTTGCTTAGGCTATATTGCAAATCAATTAATAGCTCAAGGATCCAACTGACTATTGTAATATGCTCAATGAATTGGCAAGGCTTGGCTGATATAGCAGTTGGATCATTACAATAGGAAAGGATGGCGTATCGACTTCACAAAACACACAAGAAGTCTACAGATTATTTCCATTGTGGTCGTCTTATTTGCTCGACAAGTAGCCTACGCGAATAGTGGATTATACAATTACACATAAATACAATGGCAATAGTTTTAAGGGTGTCTACAACTACAAGGAAATTACCTGATGCTTTAAAAAAAAGAGACAATTGGGTGCAAGGAGGGTCCGGTCACTCGTAATAGCCAAACTCTGCAACAGCTGTACACAATAATTACAATAATCTGTCATTATGGGACGGAAATATGTGATCTTTAAATATTGTGCATTATTAATGGACTGCTGTAGTAATGTCATCAAACACTTTCAGGCCTCGATCCTCAATTAGCAACGCAGATATTAGAATAGGAGATCAAACGGCTTTGGCCGCCAGGAGGGAACTAGTCATTCCCCAATCCTCATCCTTCTATGGTTTCATCACACTGCTAAATAGGCCTGTAGCATTTTTCTCTGACTAACCAATGTATTATTATTGACTCAGAGCTGAAGTTAAGACAATGGCAGAATGGTTATCTTCTAGTCCATATACTTTTTATTAGCGACAAATATATGATTTATTTAAATATAAACATATACAAATCAGGAGTATTGTCATAATTTACATAATTTGACAAAATCATTTTGGCACAGAGCACTTTTTTGTTGAAGAGGAGTAGCAAAACAAATGGACCTCTTTCTGTCCCTCCCTCTTCTCCACCTCCACCAGTCTCTCAGTGCAGCACGGCAGCCAGTAGGGCAGTAACCAGAGAGATGAAGGATACCTGGGATGGTGCACTGTTCCTATCATCATCAGTAGCAGTGACGAGGATCCTCTTGATATTGGTGTGTTGAGGTCTACTTGCACAGTGCCTGAGATCCCGTCCCACACAGCCAGCATAGGCCATGGCATGGGCCAGGTAACTCTGCTCCTGGACCCCGTGGAAGAGGTGGGCCATGGGGCCGCGGGCCAGCACTGCCACATCTTCCCCACCATGGGTCTCAGTGTCCAGGGGCACCGCAGACAGCTGCACGTAGTCCTTCGACTCTGACCAAGGTGAATAAATATGTGAATATGGACTGGAGAGATAAACATTCTGCAGGAGTGATATTTATCAAGAAGGCCACAGGACAAGGAAGGAGTGTACAGAGAGGAAAGCCACAGGACAAGGTAGGAGAGTACAGAGAGGAAAGCCACAGGACAAGGTAGGAGAGTACAGAGAGGAAAGCCACAGGACAAGGTAGGAGAGTACAGAGAGGAAAGCCACAGGCCAAGGAAGGAGAGTACAGAGAGGAAAGCCACAGGCCAAGGAAGGAGAGTACAGAGAGGAAAGCCACAGGCCAAGGAAGGAGAGTACAGAGAGGAAAGCCACAGGCCAAGGAAGGAGAGCACAGAGAGGAAAGCCACAGGTGAAGACCAGAGTTTTGGTTTCTTACGTGTATCCACTTTACGGATGTCAGGGCGCTTGTTGTCTACGACTTTGTATCCAGGGCCGTTTCCGTACATCAGGGTTGTGTAAGGCAGCATATCCTTCCCATACAGAGGAGATTTCCCTGTGAGAGAGACACACAGTGGGATGAATCACAATGTATAGGTCTTACACACAGTAAGAGAGTAGGAGCGTGTCCCAAGAGAGCTTGGGGTCAAGCAAGTTGTCTCCAGACCGATGAGATATTAGACTTTCCAGACCTTACTGATGAACTGCTGAGTGTTTCACTACTGCATTAATCACAGAGAGAGAGAGAGAGAGAGAGAGAGAGAGAGAGAGAGAGAGAGAGAGAGGAGAAGGCAGAAGGAGGGTGGTGGGGAATGGAGAGGAAGGGAGATCTGAACGCTGGAGAGCCTCTTGGAAGGAGCAATAGAGGAAGGGAGAGGCAGAACGGGGTGGGAGGGAGAGGCAGAGAAGGGAGGGAGGGAGAGATAGAGAAGGGAGGGAGAGAGAGGCAAGGGAGAGAGAGGCAGAGAGGGGAGGGAGAGAGAGGCAGAGAGGGGAGGGAGAGAGAGTCAGAGAGGGGAGGGAGAGAGAGGCAGAGAGGGGAGGGAGAGAGAGACAGAGAGGGGAGGGAGAGAGAGGCAGAGAGGGGAGGGAGAGAGAGACAGAGAGGGGAGGGAGAGAGAGGCAGAGAGGGGAGGGGGAGAGAGGCAGAGAGGGGAGGGAGAGAGAGTCAGAGAGGGGAGGGAGAGAGAAGTCAGAGGGGAGGGGGAGGAGGCAGAGAGGGGAGGGAGAGAGAGGCAGAGAGGGGGAGAGGGAGACAGAGAGGGAGGGAGAGAGAGGCAGAGAGGGGAGGGAGAGAGGCAGAGAGGGGAGGGAGGGAGAGGAGAGGGAGGGAGAGGCAGAGAGGGGAGGGAGAGAGAGGCAGAGAGGGGAGGGAGGGGGAGAGAGGCAGAGGCAGGGGGAGGGGGAGAGAGGCAGAGAGGGGAGGGGGAGAGAGACAGAGAGGGGAGGTTAGGGAGAGGCAGAGAGGGGAGGGGGAGAGAGGCAGAGAGGGGAGGTTAGGGAGAGGCAGAGAGAGGGAGGGGGGGGAGAGAGGCAGAGAGGGGAGGGGGAGAGAGGGGGAGGGGGAGAGAGGCAGAGAGGGGAGGGAGAGAGAGAGAGGCAGAGAGGGGAGGGAGAGAGAGACAGAGAGGGGAGGTTAGGGAGAGGAAGAGAGGGGAGGTTAGGGAGAGGCAGAGAGGGGAGGGAGAGAGAGGCAGAGAGGGGAGGGAGAGAGAGACAGAGAGGGGAGGTTAGGGAGTGATCTAAGCTGTTTGTTTTCCTCTGTAATTGCAGGGGAGAGGAAATGTCAAAGTGCCAGTGGCGTCTCCCAGACGGCGGCGGAGGCCCCGCCTAGTGGAGCACACCCACCTCTGATGTCATCAAAGCTGTGAGGAGTGACACCTTGGGGAAGGGGGAGGCAGAGCAGGTAGGTGGGGGGAGAGGTGGCAGAATGAGGATGTCCTGTCCACAGAGGGGTGTGTGTGTAAAGGGGGAGAGATTCTTACTGCTTCACTACGTAAGGGCATTACTAAACCAATGCAACATGACTATTGGTAGTTTCGTCAATTTAGCATGACCTGACCCAAACTTCTAATCATGGTACCACCAAAAAATGTTGACCAAACATTCCTTTAACTATAAAAACACTGTCGTGAAAAAGCCCCATATTCAGAATGATTACTAAAATAACCAACTCTAACTGTATGGGGAAAACAGAAACCATAATCCATGTAGAAAGTTGTTTCTGTGAGGTCGTTGCTTACCCAGAATGCTTTGCCCTCTAAAGGGGTATCCATTGAAGGTGAAGGCGTGGGAGTGGTCAGCTGTCACCAGGGTGAGAGTCTCCTCCTCATTGGTCAGCTCCAGGCCCTTGGCGACAGCATTGTCAAAGGCAACCGTCTCGTGCAACGCCATGGAGGCTCTGCTGGCATGGTGGCCCTGGTCGATACGTCCACCTGACACACACAGAGAGAAAGAGAAGGATGAAGTTACCCATAAACACTGATCTAAGCTCAGTATTTTGGTGTCATCTTTAATAATTTAAGGTTAAGATTGGGGGAAGGTAAGCTGAACCCAGGTCTGTGTGTAAGGGACAAGGAACCACTGGCTCTGGGAATTCAAATAAAAAGAACACAAATAACATTGTAATGTTGAAATAAAGTTGAAATGACACTAATACATGTGTTACTTAGCCAAGTAAAACCAACCTAGCTGCAGTTGAAGGCATTCACTTGTACAACTGACTAGGTATCCCCCTTTCTAACATAATGTTGCCTCTCCTCACACTGCAGCAAGGTACTACATGCAGGTACTGCATGCAGGTACTACATGCAGATCCTACTACAGTCTGCAGATGTATGTAGTGTACTGCAGTCCCTAACCGTCTTGCTGAGAAGCACGCATCAGAACAGCAACTAACTAACCTCTGTATTGACTCCAGATCCAGAAATATGGCAACACACACACTTTGAAACCAATGCATGTTGGTGTTCAGTTATATAAGCAAGTGGTGTGATTATTCAATCAATAGATTGATTGTATTTTAACAAACAACCGTGCACCTATGTTAAGGAGGAACTTGTTGGAATTGGTTTGATGGATGGATTCATTGACTGACAGCTTGGTTAACCATTTGCTCACCTTCTACCAGGAGGAAGAATCCCTTGGGGTTTTTGCTGAGGATGCGGATGGCCTTTTCTGTGGTCTCAGCGATGGAAGGGTCCATGGTGGGGTCTCTCTCCACGTCAAAGCGCAGGTCTCCAGGCTCAAACAGGGCTGCAGGGAACAGGGTTGATCAGGTAAGAAAAGAAGAGTACTCAATGCGCTTCAGCCCGTGTAAATGTATGATAAAATGGGTCAGTATCAGCTTAGTCAATATTCACAATACATATATGTAGGCTAAGGGATGTAGGAACAGGTAAGCAGGATGAGGAACTCTATTCCAAAGTGTAAGAAAGTGAAAAAACCAAGGACACCCCAGTGTCTATTGATATACAGTAAGAATCAGCAGTAATGTTGGCCGTGACCTTCAGAATACACAGAAAAATTGACAGAATACTACAATCCTTTACCCATAAGGTAGTCAGTGGTGTCAGGGTCCACAGCATCAAAGTCAGTCCTGTTCCACACGTAACGAGCCACCTGTCAGACAGACAGACGGACGGACGGACAGAGAGAGAGACAGAGAGAGAGAGAGAGAGAGAGAGACAGACAGACAGAGAAAGAGAGAGAGAAAGAGAAATAGAGAGAGAGAGAGAGAGAGAGAGAGAGAGACAGACAGACAGACAGACAGACAGACAGACAGACAGACAGACAGACAGACAGACAGACAGACAGACAGACAGACAGACAGACAGAGAAAGAGAGAGAGAGCGAGAAAAAGAGAGTGAGAGAGAGTGAGAGAGAGTGAAAGAGAGAGAGAGAAAGAGAGAGATAAAGAGAGAGAAAGAGAGAGAGAGAGAGAGAGACAGAGAGAAACAGAGAGAGATAAAGAGAGAGAAAGAGAAAGAGAGAGAGAGAGAGAGAGAGAGAGAGAGAGAGAGAGAGAGGGGGCAGTCTGAATACACGTCTTTGGGCAATTTTGTGGCTGAATGTAACCAATGTTGTGTGTCAATTTGTTGTTCCATAGTTTTTTTTCTCTCTTTACCTTTCCGACTTTCATCTTCTGCCAGTCAGAGATGAGGTGGCGTCCGTCCTGTCTCTTGCCACTGGAGGCCAGGTCTCGGGGGTACTCTGGATCCCAGGTGCCCTTAGGGGTCATGTACTTCCTCCCCCCGCCAATGATCACCTGGAGACGGACACATCATTCATGTTCATGTTCAGGGTTGGCATTAAATGACAATAACAACTGAGGCAATCAGCTTGCCCTCAACCAGATTCACCACAGATTTGACCTTCAGACTTGACCTCTCAGGCTCACCTTCATTAATGACTACTGAATAACAATACATCTCTGGGTCAATAGAGGTGCTGAGAGGTCATGGATAACATTACATCTCTGGGTCAATAGAGGTGCTGAGAGGTCATGGATAACATTACATCTCTGGGTCAATAGAGATGCTGAGAGGTCATGAATAACAATACATCTCTGGGTCAATAGAGGTGCTGAGAGGTCATGAATAACAATACATCTCTGGGTCAATAGAGGTGCTGAGAGGTCAGGAATAACATTACCTCTCTGGGTCAATAGAGGAGTTGAGAGGTCATGAATAACATTAACTCTCTGGGTCAATAGAGGAGTTGAGAGGTCATGAATAACACTAACTCTCTGGGTCAATAGAGGTGCTGAGAGGTCATGAATAACATTACCTCTCTGGGTCAATAGAGGAGTTGAGAGGTCATGAATAACACTAACTCTCTGGGTCAATAGAGGCACAGAGAGGTCATGAATATCACTAACGCTCTGGGTCAATAGAGGAGTTGAGAGGTCATGAATAACATTAACTCTCTGGGTCAATAGAGGTGCTGAGAGGTCATGAATAACATTACCTCTCGGTCAATAGAGGAGTTGAGAGCTCATGAATAACACTAACTCTCTGGGTCAATAGAGGTGCTGAGAGGTCATAAATAACATTACCTCTCTGGGTCAATAGAGGTGCAGAGAGGTCATGAATAACACTAACTCTTTGGGTCAACAGAGGTGCTGAGAGGTCATAAATAACATTACCTCTCTGGGTCAATAGAGGAGTTGAGAGGTCATGAATAACATTAACTCTCTGGGTCAATAGAGGTGCTGAGAGGTCATGAATAACATTACCTCTCGGTCAATAGAGGAGTTGAGAGCTCATGAATAACACTAACTCTCTGGGTCAATAGAGGTGCTGAGAGGTCATAAATAACATTACCTCTCTGGGTCAATAGAGGAGTTGAGAGGTCATAAATAACATTACCTCTCTGGGTCAATAGAGGAGTTGAGAGGTCATGAATAACATTAACTCTCTGGGTCAATAGAGGAGTTGAGAGGTCATGAATAACACTAACTCTTTGGGTCAACAGAGGGGTTTTGGCTGCTCACATCAATGTCAGTGTTTTTTAGGAGCTGAGAGGCAATGTCTGTGCATCCTTCTTTCTTGGCAGAGGCGGGCATGTCTGCATCGCTGTACCACTTCCTGCTGGCACTGTGGGCATAGGTTGTGGCAGGAGTTGCATGCTGGACCCGCGTTGTTGTGACGATGCCAACCGATTTACCTAGGAGGGAATGAAGGAGGAAGAGTGAGAGGTGAGGAAAGAAGGAGGGTGGGAGAGGAGGAAGTCAGAAAGGAAGGAGGGAGTGAGGGAGAGGAGGAAGTCAGAAAGGAAGGAGGGAGTGAGGGAGAGGAGGAAGTCAGAAAGGAAGGAGGGAGGGAGGGAGAGGAGGAAGTCAGAAAGGAAGGAGGGAGTGAGGGAGAGGAGGAAGTCAGAAAGGAAGGAGGGAGGGAGGGAGGGAGAGGAGGAAGTCAGAAAGGAAGGAGGGAGTGAGGGAGAGGAGGAAGTCAGAAAGGAAGGAGGGAGGGAGGAAGACAGAAAGGAAGGAGGGAGGGAGGGAGGGAGAGGAGGAAGTCAGAAAGGAAGGAGGGAGGGAGGGAGAGGAGGAAGTCAGAAAGGAAGGAGGGAGTGAGGGAGAGGAGGAAGTCAGAAAGGAAGGAGAGAGGGAGGAAGTCAGAAAGGAAGGAGGGAGGGAGGGAGGGAGGGAGAGGAGGAAGTCAGAAAGGAAGGAGGGAGGGAGGGAGAGGAGGAAGTCAGAAAGGAAGGAGGGAGGGAGGGAGAGGAGGAAGTCAGAAAGGAAGGAGGGAGGGAGGGAGAGGAGGAAGTCAGAAAGGAAGGAGGGAGGGAGAGGGTCAGGGGAAAGTTTTCCGTCAAACCTTGTCCACTATCAAAATAATCACCCTTAGTTTTGAATACTTACTGTATTTTTAATGTGTGATATAGCCATGTGGCTGTGTTTTTGTGTCAGATATCACATTATTCGGCATTGAAATTAGAATACTTACAGTTATTATGCTCATAGCAAGTAATTCATCAGTTTTACTGCTGCTGAAAGCACATTCTATGTTGTTCTCTCTATCAAACACATGGTTGCTTTTAATCTCTCTCTCTGAAGGGATATCAGCCTCCTGTGTAGGGTCAGGCCTGTCTCTGAAGGGATATCAGCCTCCTGTGTAGGGGTCAGGCCTGTCTCTGAAGGGATATCAGCCTCCTGTGTAGGGTCAGGACTGTCTCTGAAGGGATATCAGCCTCCTGTGTAGGGTCAGGACTGTCTCTGAAGGGATATCACCCTCCTGTGTAGGGTCAGGCCTGTCTCTGAAAGGATATCAGCCTCCTGTGTCAGGGTCAGACCTGTCTCTGAAGGGATATCACCCTCCTGTATCAGGGTCAGACCTGTCTCTGAAGGGATATCACCCTCCTGTGTCAGGGTCAGGCCTGTCTCTGAAGGGATATCAGCCTCCTGTGTCAGGGTCAGACCTGTCTCTGAAGGGATATCACCCTCCTGTATCAGGGTCAGACCTGTCTCTGAAGGGATATCACCCTCCTGTGTAGGGTCAGGACTGTCTCTGAAGGGATATCAGCCTCCTGTGTCAGGGTCAGACCTGTCTCTGAAGGGATATCACCCTCCTGTGTCAGGGTCAGACCTGTCTCTGAAGGGATATCAGCCTCCTGTGTAGGGTCAGGACTGTCTCTGAAGGGATATCAGCCTCCTGTATCAGGGTCAGGCCTGTCTCTGAAGGGATATCAGCCTCCTGTGTAGGGTCAGGACTGTCTCTGAAGGGATATCACCCTCCTGTGTCAGGGTCAGACCTGTCTCTGAAGGGATATCAGCCTCCTGTGTAGGGTCAGGACTGTCTCTGAAGGGATATCACCCTCCTGTGTCAGGGTCAGACCTGTCTCTGAAGGGATATCAGCCTCCTGTGTAGGGTCAGGACTGTCTCTGAAGGGATATCACCCTCCTGTGTAGGGTCAGGACTGTCTCTGAAGGGATATCACCCTCCTGTGTAGGGTCAGGACTGTCTCTGAAGGGATATCACCCTCCTGTGTCAGGGTCAGGACTGTCTCTGAAGGGATATCACCCTCCTGTGTAGGGTCAGGACTGTCTCTGAAGGGATATCAGCCTCCTGTATAAGGGTCAGGACTGTCTCTGAAGGGATATCACCCTCCTGTGTAGGGTCAGGCCTGTCTCTGAAGGGATATCAGCCTCCTGTGTAGGGTCAGACCTGTCTCTGAAGGGATATCACCCTCCTGTGTCAGGGTCAGACCTGTCTCTGAAGAGATATCAGCCTCCTGTGTAGGGTCAGGCCTGTCTCTGAAGGGATATCAGCCTCCTGTGTAGGGTCAGGCCTGTCTCTGAAGGGATATCAGCCTCCTGTGTAGGGGTCAGGCCTGTCTCTGAAGGGATATCAGCCTCCTGTGTAGGGTCAGGACTGTCTCTGAAGAGATATCAGCCTCCTGTGTCAGGGTCAGGCCTGTCTCTGAAGGGATATCACCCTCCTGTGTCAGGGTCAGACCTGTCTCTGAAGAGATATCAGCCTCCTGTATCAGGGTCAGGCCTGTCTCTGAAGGGATATCAGCCTCCTGTGTCAGGGTCAGGCCTGTCTCTGAAGGGATATCAGCCTCCTGTGTAAGGGTCAGGCCTGTCTCTGAAGAGATATCAGCCTCCTGTCAGTCAGGGTCAGGCCTGTCTCTGAAGGGATATCACCCTCCTGTGTCAGGGTCAGACCTGTCTCTGAAGGGATATCAGCCTCCTGTATCAGGGTCAGGCCTGTCTCTGAAGGGATATCAGCCTCCTGTGTAGGGTCAGGCCTGTCTCTGAAGGGATATCACCCTCCTGTGTCAGGGTCAGACCTGTCTCTGAAGAGATATCAGCCTCCTGTATCAGGGTCAGGCCTGTCTCTGAAGGGATATCACCCTCCTGTATCAGGGTCAGGTCAGGCCTGTCTCTGAAGGGATATCAGCCTCCTGTGTAAGGGTCAGGCCTGTCTCTGAAGAGATATCAGCCTCCTGTGTCAGGGTCAGGCCTGTCTCTGAAGGGATATCAGCCTCCTGTATCAGGGTCAGGCCTGTCTCTGAAGGGATATCAGCCTCCTGTGTAGGGTCAGGCCTGTCTCTGAAGGGATATCAGCCTCCTGTGTAGGGTCAGGACTGTCTCTGAAGGGATATCAGCCTCCTGTGTAGGGTCAGGCCTGTCTCTGAAGGGATATCAGCCTCCTGTGTAGGGTCAGGCCTGTCTCTGAAGGGATATCAGCCTCCTGTGTAGGGTCAGGCCTGTCTCTGAAAGGATATCAGCCTCCTGTGTAGGGTCAGGCCTGTCTCTGAAAGGATATCAGCCTCCTGTGTAGGGTCAGGGCTGTGGAGCTGGGAGTTATGAAATATTTATGGTTTGTGATAAGGGAACATGATAACAGTCAAGGTAACATTCTCCTGCCTCCTTCGGCAGCTCAGTACTACACCAGGTCACAACACCTGATCACCAAAGAAGCCAGAGGGCCCAGACTCCAGCCAACAGCTTCAGGTGGTCCTTATAGACGCAACTGAACATCTAGCCAACTGTTATCTCTCTTGTGTTTATTAGTGTTTTATATCGGTATCTAACACCCACCTGATTATATAACATGTCCAGGAAAAACTCTGGACCCTAGTTATCGTCTGTAAGGTTTTCCTGGTAAGTCAACTGGATCAGGACAAAGTCAGGGCCCTAGTGATGTGGGAAGTTGGACAGAGATATGGTTCCTACCAGCATCTTTGGCCCACTTGAGAATAGAGGTGACCTCGTTGCCCTTCTGGGTCTTGCAGATTCCATTGCGAGCAGCAGCGTTCACACCGACCGTGTTCAGGTTGGTCTTAACACCACACAGGTAGGCTGTGGCTGTGGATGAACTGTCAGGGATCTGGAAGTCAACACTGTATGTCTGCACACAGACAGACAGTACATGCAAACATTAAGGGATAGAAAGGAATACACATGAATAATATGTACGCATGAGCTTGTACCTCCTACATACATCATTATACACAACAGACACAACATCTTCCTCTGAAAGAGGTACTCATGGTTGCAGCTGCACATCAAACAAAGTGTGATCTCTGTGGGTATCTCTATGCATGTTAATGTATGTATTTGAAGCTTTGTTTGTTTGTGTACCTTGAGGAGGCCCACATGGGGGAAAGTATCCATGGTCATCACTGTCTCCTCTCCAGACTGGTTGTGCATCTGGCCCTTGAGGATTCGAGCTGCTGTGATGGTGGTAATGCCCATACCTTGAGGGGAATGGCACAGAGAAATAGGGCTCGCTGGGGTTGTACTGGACTGGAACTGGTCAATTAGAATAGGCTGGGAAAGGAGGTTACCAATGAGTGTCACTCATTCTATTTGTTATGTAAGATTTGGATACGTTTAATACACCACTGATGTGAGGTTTGGACAGTGATTGGTCACTCACCGTCACCCAGGAAGAGCATGATGTTTTTGGCCACATTGGTGTTCAACTTCCTGTTCAGCGCTGCTTGCAAAGCCTTGGCACCCTGGGCTCTCCAGAACTCTGGGTTCTCCTCCTCAACTGGACCAGAGACAGAGACTTTTCAAAAACATACGTATCTAAAACACACTAATAAAAACATGCTTCACTAAAACACACTAATAAAAACATGCCTCACTAAAACACACTAATAAAAACATGCTTCACTAAAACACACTAATAAAAATATGCTTCACTAAAACACACTAATAAAAACATGCCTCACTAAAACACACTAATAAAAACATGCTTCACTAAAACACACTAATAAAAACATGCTTCACTAAAACACACTAATAAAAACATGCTTCACTAAAACACACTAATAAAAACATGCTTCACTAAAACACACTTATCTGAACTCCTCTAGCTCTCAAAACTTACACAGAGCAAACATTTCAGGAATATAAAAATGTTTTAACTTCTGTAATATTTGATATAATCTACTTTGAGAGAGTGTATGTGTGTGTGAGAGAGAGAGATCAGAGGGGGTAGATATGAACACCCTATGGACTGTGAGAGAGAGAGATCAGAGAGGGTAGATATGAACACCCTATGGACTGTGAGAGAGAGAGATCAGAGGGGGTAGATATGAACACCCAATGGACTGGGAGAGAGAGATCAGAGGGGGTAGAGATGAACACCCTATGGACTGTGAAAGAGAAAGATCAGAGGAGGTAGATATGAACACCCTATGGACTGTGAGAGAGAGAGATCAGAGGGGGTAGATATGAACACCCTATGGACTATGAGAGAGAGAGAGGTCAGAGGGGTTAGAGATTAACACCCTATGGACTGTGATAGAGAGATCAGAAGGGGTAGAGATGAACACCCTATGGACGGTGGGAGAGAGAGATCAGAGGGGGAAGATATGAACACCCTATGGAATGTGAGAGAGAGAGATCAGAGGGGGTAGATATGAACACCCTATGGATTGTGAGAGAGAGAGAGGTCAGAGGGTGTAGAGATGAACACCCTATGGACTGTGGGAGAGAGAGATCAGAGGGGGTAGATATGAACACCCTATGGACTGTGAGAGAGAGAGAGATCAGAGGGGGTAGATATGAACACCCTATGGACTGTGAGAGAGAGATAAGAGGGGGCAGAGATTAACACCCTATGGACTGTGAGAGAGAGATCAGAGGGGGTAGATATGAACACCCTATGGACTGGTCTTTGATCAGGCTCCAAGAGACATGTAGTGAAGACTATCATACTTCTCTTGCCTGGTCTTTATTCTCTCATCAGCTAAACATACTGTAGATAGGAGGCTACAGTAACATACTGTAGATAGGAGGCTACAGTAACATACTGTAGATAGAAGGCTACAGTAACATACTGTAGATAGGAGGCTACAGTAACATACTGTAGATAGGAGGCAACAGTAACATACTGTAGATAGGAGGCTACAGTAACATACTGTAGATAGGAGGCTACAGTAACATACTGTAGACAGGAGGCTACAGTAGCATACTGTAGATAGGAGGGTACCGTAACATACTGTAGACAGGAGGCTAGAGCAATATATTGTAGACAGAAGGCTACAGTAACATACTGTATTTAGGAGGCAACTGTAACATACTGTAGTTAGGAGGCTACAGTAACATACTGTAGATAGGAGGCTACAGTAATATACTGTAGATATGAGGCTACAGTAAGATAGTGTAGATAGGAGGTTACAGTAATATACTGTAGATAGGAGGCTACAGTAAGATACTGTAGATAGAAGGCTACAGTAATATACTGTAGATAGGAGGCTACAGTATTATACTGTAGATAAGAGGCTACAGTAACATACAGTAGATAGGAGGCTACAGTAACATAACGTAGAAAGAAGGCTGCAGTAAGATACTGTAGATAGGAGGATACAGTAGCATACTGTAGATAAAAGGCTACAGTAACATACAGTATATAGGAGGCTACAGTAACATACTGTAGATAGAAGGCTACAGTAACATACTGTAGATAGAAGGCTACAGTAAGATACTGTAGATAGGAGGCTACAGTAGCATACTGTATATAGGAGGCTACAGTAACATACTGTAGATAGAAGGCTACAGTAATATACTGTAGATAGGAGGCTACAGTAACATACTGTAGATAGAAGGCTACAGTCATATATTGTAGATAGGAGAGTACCATAACATACTGTAGATAGGAGACAACAGTAACATATTGTATATATGAGGCTACAGTAACATACTGTAGACAGGAGGCTAGAGCAACATATTTTAGACAGCAGGCTATAGTAACATATTGTATATAGGAGGCAACAGTAACATACTGTAGATAGGAGGCTACAGTAACATACTGAAGATAGGAGGCTACAATAACATACTGTAGATAGGAGGCAACAGTAACATACTGTAGATAGGAGGCTACAGTAACATACTGTAGACAGGAGGCTACAGTAGCATACTGTAGATAGGAGGGTACCGTAACATACTGTAGACAGGAGGCTAGAGCAATATATTGTAGACAGAAGGCTACAGTAACATACTGTATTTAGGAGGCAACTGTAACATACTGTAGTTAGGAGGCTACAGTAACATACTGTAGATAGGAGGCTACAGTAATATACTGTAGATAGGAGGCTACAGTAATATACTGTAGATAGGAGGCTACAGTAAGATACTGTAGATAGAAGGCTACAGTAATATACTGTAGATAGGAGGCTACAGTATTATACTGTAGATATGAGGCTACAGTAACATACTGTATATAGGAGGCTACAGTAACATAAAGTAGAAAGAAGGCTACAGTAAGATACTGTAGATAGGAGGCTACAGTAGCATACTGTAGATAAAAGGCTACAGTAACATACAGTATATAGGAGGCTACAGTAACATACTGTAGATAGAAGGCTACAGTAACATACTGTAGATAGAAGGCTACAGTAAGATACTGTAGATAGGAGGCTACAGTAACATACAGTATATAGGAGGCTACAGTAACATACTGTAGATAGAAGGCTACAGTAAGATACTGTAGATAGGAGGCTACAGTAGCATACTGTATATAGGAGGCTACAGTAACATACTGTAGATAGAAAGATACAGTAATATACTGTAGATAGGAGGCTACAGTAACATATTGTAGATAGAAGGCTACAGTAGTATATTGTAAATAGGAGAGTACCATAACATACTGTAGATAGGAGGCTATTGTAACATACTGTAGATAGATTGCTACAGCAATATACTATCGATAGGAGGTTACAGACAGTGTTTCAATTACATATTGTCATGGGTTTCAATTCGGACTGCAGATAGGAGTTTCTTCGTACTTTAATGTTTTGTCAGATTCAGAAGAACTTGTGTAGCGAGGTGAGAGAGAAGAGAGACAGGGAATTAAGAGTTTAGAAGTTTACGACGTGAGAGAGAAGAGAGACAGGGAATTAAGAGTTTAGAAGCTTACGACAAGGGAGAGGAGATCCAGCAGAGAAAAGAGTAGTCGAAGAGTAAGATCAAGTGAGAGAGAGAGAGAGTATGATGATGGAGTGAGAGGAGATTAGTTTGTGAAAGGAGAGAGTAAGAAGGTTTGAGGGGAAAGGACCGTAGAAACCAATGAATAGAGTGAATATAATTACAAACACAACTCAGAAGAAAGTCATAGTGATTGTCCAGAAGTAAGTCAATGAGAAGGGCAGGAGATGAGCTAAGTCAGGTCAGCTGACCATCCAGAGTAAATGTGTGTCTGGCAAATCTTTTACCTTTGGCGGTGGTTGAACCCAAAACCCCCAGCAGACACAGTGCCACGATAGACCATTTCTGAGTTTCCATGATGATGTCTAAAGAGGACAGTTATTCTCTCTGATCTTCCCTCAGCACAACAGAATAATATATTCCAGCCCTCCCCGGCCATAAATAATTTGTAATGGCAGGTCATAACACTGACTGATAGTGACCATAGGCCAACAACCAACACCAATATGGTGACTGACAACCAAAACCAACACCAATGTGGTGACTGACAACCAAAACCAACACCAATGTGGTGACTGACAACCATACCAACACCAGTGTGGTGACTGACAACCAACACCAACACCAGTGTGGTGACTGACAACCAACACCAACACCAATGTGGTGACTGACAACTATACCAACACCAATATGGTGACTGACAACTATACCAACACCAATGTGGTGACTGACAACTATACCAACACCAATATGGTGACTGACAACTATACCAACACCAATGTGGTGACTGACAACCAAAACCAACACCAATGTGGTGACTGACAACCAACACCAACACCAATGTGGTGACTGACAACTATACCAACACCAATATGGTAACTGACAACTATACCAACACCAATATGGTGACTGACAACCAAAACCAACACCAATGTGGTGACTGACAACCATACCAACACCAGTGTGGTGACTGACAACCATACCAACACCAGTGTGGTGACTGACAACCATACCAACACCAATATGGTGACTGACAACCAACACCAACACCAATGTGGTGACTGACAACCAACACCAACACCAATGTGGTGACTGACAACTATACCAACACCAATATGGTGACTGACAACCAAAACCAACACCAATATGGTGACTGACAACTATACCAACACCAATGTGGTGACTGACAACCAACACCAACACCAATGTGGTGACTGACAACCAATACCGACACCAATATGGTGACTGACAACCATACCAACACCAATATGGTGACTGACAAACCAACACCGATGTGCTCTCACAAGCAGACGCATGAAGTGCAAGTAATTAAGAAAGCAATGAGACACACACGCCACGTTTTTCTCTGTGATTTCATGGCCTTTCCACTACAAAGACTGGACTCAAGTACCTTAGACTCTCTACAGCTGTTTGAATACTTGATGTCCCACAGATTAAAACACCTACTCAGACATTATCAGAGCCAACAGCTCTGAATCATTGCTTTTGTTTATGACTTTATTGATTAACAGACTAGCAGTTCTTTAGAGGCACAGGGAGTGTGTGGGGACTGAGCTTCCAATAAACACACTGTAAACACTGACCTCGGATCTGCTAATACAATCGGGAACACACACACACACACACACACACACACACACACACACACACACACACACACACACACACACACACACACACACACACACACACACACACACACACACACACACACTAAATGAGTAGATCATTAATAACACAGTAGACAGGGGGATAAAGGATGATTTACATTATAGAGTCCAATGGGACTGGACTGCATGGATGAAGGGCTCGTCTCGGGGACAACTGCCAAACACACACACCAGTTAATCACGTATGCATATAAATACAGCAACTTCTTTATGAACAGATTTTTACATATACTCCCACACATTCTCACTGCACAGACTTTCAACATAACACTTCTTAACACTCAAATCACACACACACATTCATGAACCTACACGCAGAGACAAGCAGCCCCAAACACTGTAGTGTGAGTAGTGATAACAGCGGTGGTGAGGGTGAAGGCAGGGTGTGTTGGCTCTGTGTTATTGCGGGGGATTTACAGAAGGTGGCATGTGGGTCCAGGCAGGAGGCATGTGACATCACGTGGGCAATGTAAGTTAGGTATTATCTTTAGTGCCTGTGAAGAGGCGTGCCCATGGGCCATTGGCATACACTGCCACTGATTGACTGATTACAGATCGTTGGTTGACTGACTGATTGAGTGAATTAATCATTGGTTGGTTGATTGACTGATTGAGTGACTGACTAGCTGGTTGGTTGACTGACTGATTGCGTGACTGACAGGCTGGTTGACTGAGTGAGTGAGTGATTGACTAGCTGGTTGGCTGGTTGACTGATTGAGTGACTGACTAGCTGGTTGGTTGACTGACTGACTAGCTGGTTGGTTGACAGGCTGCTTATGCTTCACCAGTATGAAAAACCCCTTGTTTCTTTTGTTGAGGATGCTGCCACCATCATGCCTGGAATAGACGGCTCCATGCTGGAGTCCCTGTACAGCTCAAAACTCATGTCCCTGGGAGCAGACAGCCCTGCAATACACAGGCAGAGGTGTTATGCACTCACACTCAAATCTCCAAAAATGTGCAGTCACATAGATGGTGTGATGGCTCCCTCTAGTGATTATGAAAGTATAGAACAAACCTGAATCAGCTGTGGAGTGCTCGGGTAAAAATCAAAACGTGCCCCCAGGGAGCGACCACAGGGCAGAGTTCGGGAAACCCGGGCCTCGGGAATAGTGTGCCATTTCGGACACAGTCAGTCTTCCCCAGTGCCCCATATACTGTACTGACCTATTAGGCCTCTTTAGCCAATCTGTTGGTTGGCTGTCTTTGAAAACTGGGAGGAACCTGTTGATTGTGATGGATAAAAGGAGGCTAAAGATAAGACCATGACAGTAATTGAAGGATCAACATGTCAGCAGGGGAAAGAATAATTCCTGTAACAGTCAGGCAAGATAAAACGATAACAAAGGGAAACAAAATGGCCACCGGGATAAGGTTACAGCGGTGTAAAATGACAGTGTGTACATACATGAAAGAGACCTCTGTTGTCTTCATTATAGGTAGTGTATTGAAGGGGGTGTGAGGTTGAATGTCATCATTATAGGTAGTGTATTGAAGGGGGTGTGAGGTTGAATGTCTTCATTATAGGTAGTGTATTGAAGGGGGTATGAGGTTGAATGTCTTCATTATAGGTAGTGTATTGAAGGGGGTGTGAGGTTGAATGTCATTATAGGTAGTGTATTGAAGGGGGTGTGAGGTTGAATGTCATTATAGGTAGTGTATTGAAGGGGGTGTGAGGTTGAATGTCATTATAGGTAGTGTATTGAAGAGGGCGTGAGGTTGAATGTCATTATAGGTAGTGTATTGAAGAGGGTGTGAGGTTGAATGTCATTATAGGCAGTGTATTGAAGGGGTGTGAGGTTGAATGTCATTATAGGTAGTGCATTGAAGGGGTGTGAGGTTGAATGTCATTATAGGCAGTGTATTGAAGGGGGTGTGAGGTTGAATGTCATTATAGGTAGTATATTGAAGAGGGTGTGAGGTTGAATGTCATCATTATAGGTAGTGCATTGAAGGGGGTGTGAGGTTGAATGTCTTCATTATAGGTCCTGTATTGAAGGGGGTGTGAGGTTGAATGTCTTCATTATAGGTAGTGTATTGAAGAGGGTGTGAGGTTGAATGTCATCATTATAGGTAGTGTATTGAAGGGGGTGTGAGGTTGAATGTCTTCATTATAGGTAGTGTATTGAAGGGGGTGTGAGGTTGAATGTCATCATTATAGGTAGTGTATTGAAGAGGGTGTGAGGTTGAATGTCATCATTATAGGTAGTGTATTGAAGAGGGTGTGAGGTTGAATGTCACCATTATAAGTAGTGTATTGAAGAGGGTGTGAGGTTGAATGTCATTATAGGTAGTGTATTGAAGAGGGTGTGAGGTTGAATGTCATCATTATAGGTAGTGTATTGAAGAGGGTGTGAGGTTGAATGTCATTATAGGTAGTGTATTGAAGAGGGTGTGAGGTTGAATGTTTTCTAAAGAAAGGGAGTCTGTCTCTAACAGCTGCCAACTCTGCTGTCAACTATCTGGAGTGGTCAAAGGGTTAACAGAATAAACTGGATTAAATATAGAGCTGCCGGGGGGGATTTCTCTCTTCATTACCATTCAGAATATTTCCTATCAAAGGGGACAGACAAGGTAGGAAGGATTTCTGTTTAACACAGAAAACGACATTCAAGTATTCCAATAGGAGACCTTTTGATCATCAAATTAAAAGGTGAAAATGTAAGTGACGAGGAAGACTTTTCTGAGTGCGTTGTAAGAGGATGGAAAGGTGCTGCTGCAGTGTAAGTCTCCATGTCAGGGATGTTATGGACCATGTTCTGTACCATCTGGTAGACCAGGTCAGTATAGCCCTGTTGTCTGGCCTCGTCACTCATTGTCACTGTACCAATACCGGCTCACATAGTGGGCAGAACTCACAGCAACCGTGTTGTACCTGCGTCGGCTTTCACATAACCAACAGATTCACAGTTGAAGTCAGAAGTTTACATACATTTTTAGCTTTATTAAATACATTTAATCTGTTTTTCACAATTCCTGACATTTAATCAGAGTAAAAATTCCCTGTCTTGGTTCAGTTAGGATCACCACTTTATTTTAAGAATGTGAAATGTCAGAATAATAAGAGAGAATGATTTATTTCAGCTTTTATTTCTTATATCACATTCCCAGTGGGTCAAAAGTTTACATACACTCAATTAGTATTTGGTAGCATTGCCTTTAAATTGTTTAACTTGGGTCAAACGTTTTGGGTAGCCTTCCACAAGCTTCCCACAATAAATTGGGTGAATTTTGGCCCATTCCTCTGGACAGAGCTTGTGTAACTGAGTCAGGTTTGTAAGCCTCCTTGCTCGCACACGCTTTTTCAGTTCTGCCCACAAATGTTCTATAGGATTGAGGTCGGGCTTTGTGATGACCACTCCAATACCTTGACTTTGTTGTCCTTAAGCCATTTTGCCACAACTTTGAAAATATGTTGGGGTCATTGTCCATTTGGAAGACCCATTTGCGACCAAGCTTTTAACTTCCTGACTGATGTCTTGAGATGTTGCTTCAATATATCCACATCATTTCCCTACCTCAGGATGCCATCTATTTAGTGAAGTGCATCAGTCCCTACTGCTGCAAAGCACCCCAACATGATGCTGCCACCCCGTGCTTCACGGTTGGGATGGTGTTGCTCACCTTGCAATCCTCCACCTTTTTCCTCCAACAATTTTTTATTACATTTTTTAATTTGACCTTTATTTAACTAGGCAAGTCAGTTCAGAACAAATTCTTAGTTTCAATGACGGCCTAGGAACAGTAATAATGATGGTCCTTATGGCCAAACAGTTCTATTTTTGTTTCATCAGACCAGAGGACATTTCTCCAAAAAGTATGATCTTTGTCCCCATGTGCAGTTGCAAACCGTAGTCTGGCTTTTTTATGGTGGTTTTGGAGCAGTGGCTTCTTCCTTGCTGAGCTGCCTTTCAGGTTATGTTGATATAGGACTTGTTTTACTGTAGATACTTTTGTACCTGTTTCCTCCAGCATCTTCACAAGGTTCTTTGCTCTTGTTCTGGGATTGATTTGCACTTCTCGCACCAAAGTAAGTTCATCTCTAGGAGACAGAACGCTTCTCCTTCCTGAGTGGTATGACGGCTGCGTGGTCCCATGGTGTTTATACTTGGGCACTATTGTTTGTACAGATGAACGTGGTACCTTCAGGTGTTTGGAAATTGCTCCCAAGGATGAACCAGACTTGTGGAGGTCTTGGCTGATTTCTTTTGATTTCCCATGATGTCAAACAAAGAGGCACTGAGTTTGAAGGTAAGCCGTGAAATACATCCACAGGTACACCACCTCCAATTGACTCAAATGATGTCAATTAGCCTATCAGAAGCTTCTAAAGCCATGACGTTTTCTGGAATTCTCCAAGCTGTTTAAAGGCACAGTCAATTTAGTGTATGTAAACGTTTGACCCACTGGAATTGTGATTAAATAATCTGTGTCTGGAAAAATTGTTGGAAAAATTACTTGTGTCATGCACAATGTAATGTCCTAACCGACTTGCCAAAACTATAGTTTGTTAACAAATTTGTGGATTTTTTTTTAGTGACTCCAACCTGTGTATGTAAACTTCCCGACTTCAACTGTACCTGAGAGGGGAATACTGGACAAAAGGTCAGACCGGAAGGGAGAGGGATGAATAGGCAAAGGGGAGAGAGACTGACAGAAGCACAGCGGGTAGAACTTGAGCGTTATCAATCTTGCTCATAGATCCAGGATTTGTTCAGTTAGATCCCAGATATGCTCATAGTTACATCCAAGATATGCTCAAAGTTGGAGGTTTCAGTTTGAGTGAGCTTGTTACTTAGGACAGTCATGATGGGATGTGTGTAGAGGCTATACAGTACCTGCACCTTTGACCCAGCGTAGTATGGAGGTGATCTTGTTGCCCTTGGTGGCGTTACACTGTTTACAGACAGCCTTTGAACTCAGCTCTCCCTGGAACTTGGTCTGTGGCTGCCACCTTTTCTACCTCGATTATTAGACAGACCCATTACTATGATATGAGAATGCTTGCATCGTAGCTGTTCTAGTGATTGTGTTCAGTAAACCTAAATCTCAAAAACCTCTACCTATCAATATATTCAAAACTACAGCCCTATCCCATTTACCAGGTACTCCTCACAGTCAAACAGAATACAAACGTGGAAAGGAGCCTGATTTGTGATAAAATGGAATCAAATAGTGTGGTAAACCCATATAAGTAGTGAGGGCTAAGATGAGTGCTCCAAGCGCACACAAAAAGTGAATAGGTTAAGAGTTCAGGGGACCTGAAACACGTCGCTACTACCATCAAACCTGTTACAGAGGTCTGACTATACACATCTGTTGTGTAGGATTAAGGTCTAGTCACCTCTTCCACCCCTGATCTACACAGATGCAACTTCTGCACAAAAGAGAACAGTCAGAACATAACTCTGCAGATGGGAGAACTTTAGAAGCAGAGACAATGAAAACACACAAATGCAATTTCTCAGTGGCGGAACCCCATAGCCATGTTCTGGCTGGGTGAGACTGACACAAGGCCCAGTCGGCTTCCTCATTCCACAGGACCATTAAGTTGAGTAAAGGCTTTCAGTTTCTTTGTGTGGGACAACAGAGAGGACATGGTGGGGAGAAACAGTTTCAAATCTGACATGACTGTGAAACTACATGTAGGCTGTCAGTCCTCCCCTCTGGATAAAAATCAATATATTAAAATGGTGTCTTATTTGCAATGTTCTTTATTATCTTTTCCAGTTTTAGATATGAAAAGAGGCATTCATTTTCTTAATTAAATACTTCATAAAGTAAAGCAAAAAAATATTTACAAAATATTCAATTAAATTGTAATCAATGACTTCAGGTGGATCATTACAAGCACCTGCTAGCTGAGGAGAGAAAAATATAAATACAGAGAACTGCCACTTTGTTTCAGAAAAAAATATACATGGCATAACATTAGAATTTTTATTTTTGAAAAACAAAAAAGCAATATATTACAGAACTCTCCTGAAATGCATTTCCACTAAACGGAAGCAGAAAAAGCCTTAGGAAACGTACTGTGAATGTAATTTTATACTCTTTTGAAATTTCTTCTTTAAAGATGATTTATATATAGACCTTTCAAGTTTGAATTATGATTTTCTCTTTTTAAAAATCCACATCGTTGCAAGCCCATTCTCCCTTTCCAGACCCACAGTTTTTGGAAGTGTCGGAAAAAAGTAACACGGGACAAATTGGGGTTGGCGAGCATGGCCATAAGGAAGCATTGTGACCCCCAGCAGCAAAAGGTCATTGTCCATTGCCCCACTGTCCCTCTCCACCAGACAGGAAGTCCACACTGTAATGTTCAAAGAAAGCGAGCTCCAGCATGTCCACTTTTCTTTATACATATTTTCTTTTATCTAAAAAAAAGAAACACTTCAATCATCCTAAACTCAAAAAGAAAGAGCTAAATCACTGACAGAGTCGTGTAGAATCATACATTCAACATGATGGCCATCATGTCTCATTCAACAGGATATATGATGTAATCAAAAATATATATATGAGCAGCCTTTATTAGTTCGGTCTGTTGGGGATTTAATTTGTTGTTTTGCTAAACATCATGAATAGTGTTGATACGGCAACATGACGCCTTTAAAACAAGGGATAAAACCACAAAACACTGAAGGAAACAGCCACCGCTACAGCTTGTTGTGATGCTTATCGCTCTCGCAATTACTTTCTCTATTTAGTTCAAAGACATTCGGCAGCGCAAAATAAACAAAAATGAAGAAAATAAAACAAAAAACGATTGCATGTTCAATCCGTAGTAGAATCTCCTAGCTGATTTTTTTCCTCTTTTTTTTTTAACGCTGAAGGATTTAGTTGATTCTAACAGCCCCATGTTCCTGAATCATCATCAACAGGATGTTCTTTTTCCTCCTCCAGGTCTTCCCAGAGTTCAGGGGGCGCTGGTGAGCGGGTCCTAGCTGTTGTTGTCAGACTCCTCGTCCTCGGCTTCACGGAGCCAGGTGAAGAAGGCGGTGACGGACTTCAGGGCCACACCCTTACCCTGCATCTCTGCGGGGTCCTTGCTGGACTCCCACTTGTTGAAGGCCTCTTCTTTGATCACGTCCTCATCATACAGCGTGTCAAAGAACATCCGCAGCAGGTCTACAAGAAAGGAGGAAGAGAGCATGTCAACAATGTAAGCAGAGGGAGACAGGATTTCAATACACAATGTGCACAAAAATAACATCTAGGATACAAATTGGTCAACCACACCCCTCGGTCAAATAACCCCTATGGGAAAAAAGAAAGAAAAAGGCTAACATTATGAGACAAACACAGGACAAATCTGAGTCTTCAGCATGTAAAAAAAACGGGATGCACGATATATCGGTGAATCTCAGAATCGACCGATATTAGCTAAAAGTGCCAACATCGGTATGGGCTCGATGTCTTGTTTAACACAGATGTTAAAAAAATATGTCAAAGCTTCCGTGCATACCGATATACCATAGGTACATGATGTAATGACGCCACATAAAATGTTTTCACTGCACGTGCAACACAGCATTCCTAACCTAGCCCACAATGTCTGCTGTGTGGATCGAGCAGTCAACAAGTCCAGCAGTCATTTGAAAGAGTAAGATAACTTCAGCGAGACAACTCAAAGGATAAATCCATTAAAGCCAAGATAATGGAATTCATTGCCCTTGATAATCAACCGTTCTCTGTCGTGGGTGATGTTGGCTTTTGCCGACGGGTCGAGCACCGGTACACATTACTAAGTGCGCTATTTTTCAGATGTTGCCCTACTGGAGTTACACAGTAATGGCGTCACTATTAGCTTCACCACATACATACTATGGAACTCCGTTTGGGTCTTTGCGTGTTAAAAAATAAAGTAGCACTGTCAAAGCTGTACAAAAAAAGTCTGCAAATAAGCAAACAACGGCCACAAACGATGTGTTTACAATACCGCGTCGGGAATAAAAGCATAATTTGTTTGACTGCAACTTCTGGGGTAACTAGCTTTAGCTTGGTACCTAGCTAGCACCAAAACAACCAGCATGAAAACAATGACCTGTAGAAACAGCAGTCATTTTCATTATTCTTAGCAATGATTTAGGAATCCTTGTGAGTAAGTATTAGCTAGGTTGCCACTTGTTGTTTGCCTGTTGAAATTGAACTTCAGTTCATGAAAATAAATAGCTAGCCAGCTACTTAACCCTGTTGCCCAGAGCTAATGTTATAAGTAGCCAGCTAGCTTCATCTGACTAGTGAGGCTCAACTGGACTGGGGTGTATGTGTTGTGAAGCTTGTCACAATAAGGATTAGGCACAATAGTGGAATTTGCAGTGTGCCTTCAAAATAAAAGTGTATCATTGACAGTAATGTAAAAGACAAATAGTAGAGTTATGCCACTTTTATTTTGAAGGCTAACTGCATAGTCCACTATTGTGGCGTACCTATATTGTGGCTAGCTTCACATAGATGGGTCCGACCATTAATCAAATAAGAACTGTCTTATAAATTAGGGTTATTTTAGATGATGACACCTAGTTTATCATTTTTGGGGAAGAACATTGTTAGCATCCATGAGCTAGCTCGCTTAAAAAAAAACCCAGCCATGTAGGTGTGCGAGGCATCATCATAGCATACGTATTGATGAATTGTTGTGACATGAAATACGTGCGCGTGTAATCAATGTGTAATAACCACCTAAAAAATGTATGAACGCGTTAAATTATTATGTGAAGTGCAGTCATATTCAGGTCCTGATTGGTCAAAGTGTTATTTGAAGTGTATATTTTTTGACACGCAAACGGCGTTCCATAGAAATCCTGGTTGAGAGTGACATGACTGAACAAATGAACAACCAAACAGCACTGCAAGTAAGTGACTGAAATAGGTTTGATTATGTTTTACTGGCAATGGGGACACAGGTAGATGTCAACAAAATAACTTTTTGGTCAGTGTGGTGTGTGTGTGTAACCTTTATCTAACTAGTCAAGTCAGTTAAGAACACGTTTTTACTTACAATGACGGCCTGGACGACGCTGGGCCACTTGTGCGCCGCCCTATGGTACTCCCAATCACGGCTGGATGTGATACAGCCTGGATTCGAACCAGGGACTGTAATGACAGCTCTTGCACTGAGATGCAGTGCCTTAGACTACTGCGTTCATTGTGTGTTAACTATTTAACTGTACTAGAGTGCCTAAAAGGCCGGTAAAATGTTCAATATCGGTATTGTTTTTTTGGGGGCAAGGAAAATATCGGTATCAGTCAAAAATGTCATATCGGGTGCATCACAAAACAAACTGCCAGACTTGACACAGGGAAACAGAGAGGTAAGTGACTGAAGTCATTCTGTATTTCACTCACTGGCAGGCTGCTCCATCTCCACCATGAGGGCCTGCAAGGCGTAGAGAGCCTGCAGCTCCTTCTGCTCATCCTTCAGGTACTTGTGGAGCAGCTTGGCCCTCCGGGTGATCACCTTCGCATCCAACTTGTAAGGGTTCTCACCTGCAGGCAGCGGGGGAGGGGTCAAAAACTACCTTTTGGTATTTTATTTTATTTTTTACATTCGTCCACTATTGATACAGTCCCAAAATGTTTGGCATGTCAGCAGTCATGTTTTCAAGAAGCAAAGTGTCACCAGCCACATCATCATGATTACTTTTGGAGTGATCTGAGCCATAATGTGTTGGCTCGGATATATTATTTCTACATTGTCTGTTCCAGCACGGTTAAAGCAACCATGCATCGGTACAGAGCTGCTAAGCTCGGTGAAAAGAGTATTCGAGTGCAGGTTTGTCCTGATACAGTGTTGGATTGACAGGTAAAGGTAGGGTAACTCACAGATGATGGCTGACTGGCAGATGGATGTCATGACTGCTCTGACAAACATGTTGGAGGACATCTGCGTCTCGTCCAAGTTAGCCTAAAGAGGGGAGGCACAGTCACAACACATATCAGTGGGGTTGAGCAGTGGGATATACAACAAGGACCAATAGGACTAATGGGGATATATATACAGTGCATTCAGAAAGTATTCAGACCCCTTTCCGTTATCCTTATGTTGTTACGTTACAGCCTTATTCTAAAACGGATTAAAAAAATATATACATATCTACACACAATACCCCATAATGACGAAACAAAAACAGAAATACCTTATTTACATAAGTATTCAGACCTTTGCTATGAGACTCAAATTGAGCTCAGGTGCATCCCGTTTCCATTGATCATCCTTGAGATGTTTCTACAACTTGATTTGAGTCCAACTGTGGTAAATTCAATTGACGGGACATGATTTGGAAAGGCACACACCTGTCTATATAAGGTCCCACAGCAAAATCCAAGCCATGAGGTCGAAGGAATTGTCCAGAGCACAAATACAGGATTGTGTCGAGGCTAAGATCTGGAAGTTTACCAAAACGTTTATGCAGCATTGATTACTCCAAGTACACAATGGCCTCCATCATTCTTAAATGGAAGAAGTTTGGAACCACCAAGACTCGAACGTCTCTGGATAGACCCGAAATAGCTGAGCAGCGACACTCCCCATCCAACCTGACAGAGCACTGAGAGGATCTGCAGAGAAGAATGGGAGAAACTTCCCAAATACATGTGTGCCAAGCTTGTAGCGTCATACCCAAAAAGACTTGAGGCTGTAATTGCTGCCAAAGATGCTTAATACTTACAGTACCAGTCAAAAGTTTGGACACACTGACTCATTCAAGGGTTTTTCTATATTTTTAAGGAAAATAATAGTTTTTGAATAATAGTGAAGACATTAAAACTATGAAATAACACACATGGAATCATGTAGTAATGAAAAAAAAAGTTAAACAATTCAAAATATATTTTATATTTGAGATTCTTCAAAGTAGCCACACATTGCCTTGACAGCTTTGCACATGCTAGGCACTCTCAACCAGCTTAATCTGGAATGCTTTTCCAACAGTCTTGAAGGAGTCCCACATATGCTGAGCACTTGTTGGCTGCTTTTCCTTCACTCCGCGGTCCAACTCATCCCAAATCATCTCAATTGGGTTAAAGTTAGGGGATGGTGGAGGCCAGGTCATGTGATGCAGCACTCCATCACTCTCCTTCTTGGTCAAATAGCCCTTACACAGCCTGGAGGTGTGTTGGGTCATTGTCCTGTTGAAAAACAAATAGAAGTCCCACCAAGCGGAATCCAGATGGGATTGAGTATCGCTGCAGAGTCCTGTGGTAGCCATGCTGGTTAAGTGTGCCTTGAATTCTAAATAAATCACTGTGTGTCATCAGTAAAGCACTATCACACCTCCTCCTCCATGCTTCACGAAGGGAACCACACATGCTGAGATCATCCGTTCACCTACTCCGTGTCTCACAAAGACATGGATGTTGGAACAGAAATCTCACATTTGGACTCATCAGACCAAAGGAAAGATTTCCAACGGTCTAATGTCCAATGCTAGTGTTTCTTGGCCCAAGAAAGTCTCTTCTTATTGGTGTAATTTAGTTGTGGTTTCTTTGCAGCAATTTGACCATGAAGGACTGATTTCACTCAGTCTCCTCTGAACAGTTGAAGCATTTATTTGGGCTGCAATTTCTGAGGCTGGTAAATCTAATTAACTTATTCTCTGCAGCAGAGGTAAATCTGGTTTTCCTTTCCTGTGGCGGTCATCATGAGAGCAAGATGGTTTATGCGACTGCACTTGAAGAAACGTAGAAATTTCTTGACATTTTCCGCATTGACTGACCTTCATGTCTTAAAGTATTGATGGACTGTCGTTTCTCTTTGCTTATTTGAGCTGTTCTTGCCATAATGTGGACTTGGTCGTTTACCAAATAGGGCTGATTGGCTCAAACGCATTAAGTAAAGAAAGAAATTCCACCAAGTAGCTTTTAAAAAGGCACACCTGTTAATTTAAATGCATTCCAGGTGACTACCTCATAAAGCTGGTCAAGAGAATGCAAAGAGTGTGCAAAGCTTTCATAATGGCAAAGGATGGCTACTTTGAAGAATCTCAAATATAAAATACATTATCATTTGTTAAACACTTTTTTGCTTACTACATGATTCCATATCTGTTAATTCATAGTTTTGATGTCTTCACTATTATTCTACAACGTAGAAAATACTAAAAAAACAAAAAAACTTGAATGAGTCGGTGTGTACAAACCTTTGACTGGTACTGTATGTAAAAGTGATATTGAATACATTTTACATTGAATGTGCAACAAATATTTATGTTCTTTGTCATTATGGGGTATTGTGTGTAGATTGAGGGGGCAAACTATTTAATACATTTTAGAATAAGGTTGTAACGTAACAAAATGTGGAAAAAATCCAGGGGTCTGAATACTTTCCGAATGCACCGTAACAAAAGCAAAGCAAAATATTAATTGGGTGAGTGGACACACACTCCCTCTCACACGTCATACCTCGACCCAATCATAGATCCTCTGGTTGTCAGCCTTGTCCTGTATGAGTCTGTCCAGCTGTTTGTTCAGCTCCTCTGAGCTCAGCTCTTTCTTACTGCTCTTCTCTGTCTCACCATCTCCTCCTCCTCCCAGGGTGAACTCCACATTCTGCATTCAGAGGGAACACACAGCAAGACAGTGAAACTTCCCATCATTACTGTTAAGGGCTTTCCAGTCAGGAAGCGATGAGGCGTAAAGTTTGCCAAAATAGAGCAGATTCCCATTTTCTCTGCTTCAGCTGAGTAGCTTTCACGTGCACGAGCACCGCAGATCGCTCCGCCTAGAATAATGTCGCTTGCCTAGCTCCATTGAAAATCAACGGGCAACTGCTGCCGCTTCCTGTCTGGAAAGCCCTTAAAACTTCTTAAGGCTAGGGGGCACTATTTTCATATACGGATAAAAAGTGTGCCCAAAGTAAACTCGGGCCCAGAAGCTAGGATATGCATATAGATTGGTAGATTAGGATAGAAAACACAAAGGTTTTTAAAACTTAAAATTATGTCTGTGAGTATAACATAACTTATTTGGCAGGCAAAACCCAGAGGACAAACCATCCAGGAAAATAATTGTTTGTGGTCACTTTCTTTTCAATGGGTTTTTGAAATCGGCTTTTTGAAATCGGACACTGTGGCTGGATTAACAAGAAGTACATCTTTAAACCGATGTATAACACTTGTATGAGTCATGCTATTTCACTGGGTGTTGTCAAATCGGATTGGCGCGAGAAGGGATCACTAAGAAGTTAAAGCACCTTGGGACAACTGTTGATGCAAGTAAAACTATATAAACACATTTGATTGCAATTTGATAGATTGATCTAAAGGTAGCCACAGCGATATGACGTAGATGCAAAGTAAACAGCAGTGGGTCCATTTCCGCAACTAAAGTGTGTTAAAGTGTGAGGCTCAACCTCAGCTGTTCTGGTCCCCTGGCTTTAAGAGCGTGAAGCGAATCCATGCACAAATACTGTGACTATCTTGCTTATCTCAATATCTGCAGTGCTGCTCATGGCAAAGTAATTTAGCTGAGTCCACCTTCAATAATTGACTATTATTTCATATTTGTCTCTTAGTTCAAAAAGGAGCAATACTATATGGTGAATCTGCTTTAAACCCCTACAGGGTCATGACCTCTGACCTCTTCTGTCACAAACTTGTTGACGTCCTCGTCCTCAGGCAGAAAGTCTTTCCAGCTGAGCCCCGCCTCCCTCCACATGGCGCCTGCCTTTTTATGGCTCTGAGGTAGCAGATACAGGTGGTTCCATTAAAAACACTTTGGATCCACAAAAATCTACATTTGCATAGAATTCAAACATCAAAAGGTCTTCTAGACAGATATGAAAACATAAAGCACTATCTCCTTCACAGGTTGGGTAGAGAGAGAACATACCATTCCTTTGCAGAGTAAGGTGAGGATCTGGACCAGCAGAACTCCAGCCGTCCCCTGAGGAACCAGGGGCTTGGATATCTCCCTGCAGGGTCATAGGTCAAAAAAGGGTCAGTAGGTCACACCTTAATATAGAGGATACTGACTGATTAACTAGAGTTATTATTAGAGGCCTAGAATGAAGCCTGGGACTGACTTGAAGAGCTGTCCCATGGGGATGCCTCCTTCGTGAAGCATAGGGGTGATAAGCTCAGCCAGGTAGAGCCAGATGTGGGGGACGTCTATGGCCATGTCCTCCGCCACCTCCAGTATCTCTTGAAGCCTGTCGACACACACCAAATCACTCAGATTTATCAGATAGACTATCTAGAAAAGAAAAAGTTCAATATACTAGTGATCCACTATAACCTTTTCCACATATTCAATGTTTCACAACTCATTTGTGTATAGTGCTGTTCCACGGGCAGAAAACACAAACTCTCTCTGAGGTGACTGACCCTCTGTAGTACTGCTCTTTGGGCAGGGTCCCTGCCTTGTACAGCTGGTGCAGCAGCAGGCCCATGCGTTCTCTGACGATGGGGCTGCGCTCCAGAGTGGACTCTAGACCACTCCGTACAAACACAAAGAGCAGCGGGGTGCTGTTCATCTCCAATACACACTGCAGCGCCTCCTACAGCGCAGGAGGGGAAACAGGATTCAAAGGTTAGTTTTACTCCTCTAAAATAGGGCAGTGTTTCAATAATAAAAACAAAAATACCCTGTTTTGTTGTACATCATTTACATGGAAAGCCATTTTCAATTACCACCATGTGGCCAACTAGCTACAGTATGTATCATATCTGTGTGTGGTTGATATGTAGGTCTCTCCAATGATCTGCATGGGTATAAGTGTGATGTACCTTCATGTCGTTGATGTGTAGGTACTCCTCTATGATAGCTGTGGACTTCTTTTCCAGCATTTCTTCACTCAAGGCAGGTTTGTTCTGGGCAGGAGGGGGGGTCAAAGCAGCTTCCATCTTCACTGTGGCCCAAACAGAGAGAGAAAGTCACATACAAATGTCTCCCTGAGAAATCCTTGCCTTTAAAAACATTGCAAATTCCCCATAAAGGTCCCTGAATTGGTTAACATAGCACCAACTCTCTGCCTTTCCCCATCCCTTCACAACTCCTGCCAGCAATACTGTAAGCCTGACAGAAAGTATGCTGTGTGTATTCTTGGTTTCGTACCAGTGTCTTTGCTCCTGGCTCGGTCTCTGCTGCTCCGGTCATCGGTCATGCTGGCTACGCGGCGTACAGGATCAGCAGGGCCGCGGTGCTCCCTCTCTCTGCTGTGCTCCTCCGTCTCCCTGCTAAAGCTCCGCTTGGTGACCGGGGGCCGGTTCCTGTCCCGGTCGTCTCGCCGGTCATCCCTCCTGTCGAAGCGGTCGCTGCTGCCACGGTCATGACGCTCGAATCTGTCGCTGCCACGGTCCCGGCTCGAGCTGTTCCTGTTTGTGTATATGGGCAGGGGGTGGGGGTAGATGCAAAGAGTCACAAGATGACCGTAATTATCTGAACCAATCGTAAACATTCTGCCCTGTGGTAGCAGTGATGTTCCATATTCAAACCAGTGCCTTTGGATAATATTAAGACCACATGACCTTTTCCACATTTTGTTACATTACAGCCTTATTATAAAGTTTATTTAATTGTTGTTTTTTCGTCAATCTACACACAATACCCCATAATGATGAAGCAAAAACAGTTCAGAAATGTTTGCTAATTTATTAAAAATAGAAAACTGAAATATCACATTTACACAAATATTCAGAACCTTTACTCTGCACTTTGCTAAAGCACCTTTGGCAGCCTCGAGTCTACTTGGGTATGACGCTACAAGCTTGCACACCTGCATTTTGGGATTTTCTCACATTCTTCTCTCAGATCCTCTCAAGATCTTTCAGGTTCGATGTGGAGCGTTGCTGCTCAGCTATCTTCAGGTCTCTCCAGAGATGTTCGATCAGGTTCAAGTCCGGGCTCTGGCTGGGACATTCAAGGACAGTCAGAGACTTGTCTCGGAGCCACTCCTGCGTTGTCTTGGCTGTGCGCTTAGGGTTGTTGTCCTGTTGGAAGGTATTCCTTCATCCCAGTCTGTGGTGCTGAGCGCACTGGAGCAGGTTTTCATCAAGGATCTCTGTACTTTGCTCTGTTCATCTTTCCCTCGATCCTGACTCATCTCCCAGTCCCTGCCACTGAAAAACATCCCCACAGCATGTTGCTGCCACTACCATGCTTCACCGTAGGGATGGTGCTAGGTTTCCTCCAGATGTGACACTTGGCATTCAGCACAAAGAGTTCAATCTTGGTTTCATCAGACCAGAAAATGTTGTTTCTCACGGTCTGAGAGTCTTTAGGTGCCTTTTGGCAAACTCCAAGTGCTCTGTCATGCTTATTTTACTAAGGAGTGGCTTCCGCCTAGCCACTACCATAAAGGCCTGATTGGTGATGTGCTGCAGAGATGGTTGTCCTTCTGGTAACTTCTCATAGCAAAGACTCTGAATACTTATGTAAAAACGTTATTTCTGTGCTTTTTTATTTTTAATACATTTGCAAAAAAAAATATCTAAAAACCTGTTTTCGCTTCGTCATTATGGGGTATTTTGTGTAGATTATGAGGATGATTTATTTTAAATCAATTTTAGAATGTGGCTGTAACAAAATGTGGAAAAAGACAAGGGGTCTGAAGTCTTTCGGAAGGCACTATATGTAAAGGACAGATGTAGTCTTTTGTAACGTCCCAGTGCTGCTGACCTCTGAGGAACTCTTCTGTCCGAGTCATGTGATGGCCCTGAGGAGGAGGGCTGCTGTGGCTGCAATGCTGAGAACCTGTTGAGGGTGCTGGTGGCTGGGCGTCCTCCTGACTCTGGGGCTATGAACACACAGAGAACACAAACACTGAATTTTTGAAGAGCCTAAGAGTAGATATTTCACAATGGTGGTTGTACTGGTAAGAGGACTTACTGGCTTCACCAGCAGGTTTGGCTCCGGTGGTGCCTCCACTGCTGCCCTTGCCCCAGCTGCCCCACATGCCCTTACCCCCGAGCTGGGGCGCCAGCAGCTGGTTGTTGAAGTCCAAAGCCCCGGGCTGCAGAGAGAAGGAGAGGTTAGAAACATTACTGTTGAGGAAAGAAGACTTGCAGGATTGTTGGGGGCAAAACATCTTGAGATCTGAAAAAGGTCTGAAGTTTTGAGTTATATAAGTGAGGAGTCAGGAATAGTATGGTAATAACTCTAAATGGAGGTTAAAGGTTAAGTGGTGTGTGCCAGACTACAGAGTGAGTGGGTTTGGTGTTTCAGTTGGGAATGGTAGGGCTGATAGAACTTTACAATGGGGTTGAAGGTTAAGGAGGTGGATGCTAGACTGCAAGCAGAAGGGGTTGGAGTATTTCAGTCCAAACTGAGTATGGGTCCACGGTACGTGGCTTAGAATCCACCGTATAATGTATCACTGACCTTAGTGATCTTGCTGAGTCGGCTGGTGTCGATGGGTCTGCTCTTGGTGGAGATGGGAACTGTGTTCCAGCCCTCGTCCTGGGGCTGACTCCTTTGGCCCGTCTGGGGGTGTTGGCCCCCGCGGCTCCCCTGATCTCTTCCTCCACCACCACGTCCTCCAACTCCTCCTCGGGTGTTCTGGTTGAGGAGTTGCTGCTGCACCTTGAGAACCTCCCTGTGCTCCTCCAGCTCAGCATCCTTGTGGATCTGGTCTATGGTCTTGGGGCCCTGCTCTCCTCTCCTGGGGACCCACGTGTTCTGGGAGAGGGGGCAGGGAGTGACTTAGGGCTGTCCACGACTAAAAAAAGTCTTGGTCGACAGAGACGTCCTGTTCCTTCGACCAATTGATTTTTCAATATATAGGCAGACACACCCTATGTGTTTGAATAAAATCAACTATATATGCACTGAGCTTGTCTGATGCTTTAAGCACACTGTTTGATTAAATAATTAAGAGACAAATGAGACAAGAAAGAGCCCAATGGTCACACTGTTACAACAAAATGACAGTGAGTGCCTGTGTGACTGGCACACATTGTCTCGCTCTCCTCCCTATTCTATTGAAAAGGCACCACAGCACAGGAAGTCTTTATTGGGCTGTCCATGCTGAAGTTGCTACATCATTTCAGCCATTTAGTTTCTTACTTGTTTCTGACTGAAAAGTTACCGAAATCCCTAATTTGTTTAGGAAAAACATTTCCTATTCCCTCAACCCTAGCTCGCTTTACGTAAAACATGTAAGCATCGCATGCATGTGACCAATAGGGCCTGACCTATAGCCCATAATAAATCACATCAATATATTGGTTATAACAAACTCCAAACACAGTAACATGTGACAGCTAAATGGATGAGGCGGATGTGAAAAAGCAACGTGCAAATGTTTACTGGTTGTTCAGGAGGGAAAGGGGAAGTCAGATCTGTGGAAGACATTTGACTTAGTTGTGTAAACTACTGGAGATCTAGATAAAGGAGGGTATAGGAGCAAGCGTTGTGAGTATTGTGTGCCAAACAGTTGCTGTTTTTTAAAAAACAATTTGGAAGTGTAAAAACCAAATAAATAAGTATACCAAAGAGTCTGTTCTAATGAGAAATAAAATATATAAAGCCTTGATTACAGCAGACTAAAAACAGTTGCATGCATTCGTGAATTGCGATGTATTTATTGTTTAGGCTAATTACTCAAAGCTCCCTTTGTTATTTAATTTTAAAACTTGTCTCGTATGCTATGTGATGGCATGAACAAATGAATAATTGATCGATTGATTGATTTAACACATTTAACAGTTAGGCTATTGATTATAGATCCAATTAAGATGGGGTTTCCTCTCTGCTGAATTCTCTTAGACAATTAGAATGAGGCAAGGACTGTTTCCTCGTTTCTGCTGCTGCTGCTGCCAATGTTCTCAATCCCAATATGCCGGTCAACTTTGCTATTATGCAGATAGCAACATAGGGAAAGGCACCAATTCTAGGGAGCACTGAAGAGTATGTTCCATAACAACGGGCAGCGACCGCATCCAACGAAGGATAAACCTCATGTTATAAAATAGATGTTTCATTTTTACATACTCAATTTTATATAGTTTTTTTTACATACTATAACCATATACAATTTTAGTATCACATGTCTCAGAGTGATGGACTGTGCCATTCCGTGGCCACTGCAATGGATTAGTCCACTGCGACCGGAGTGAATCAGACCGGTGTCTTGCACACCCTGTAAAAAATGTATTGCGACTGCTCGACTAAAGAAATCTCGGTCGACCAACAGCCTATCGACCACACAATGGACCAGTCGACTAAATGGGGTGAGCCCTAGAGTGAGAACAGTAATATACTTTAACTGAGGATTGGAGTTGTGTGGTGTACTCTTAACACTCCATATCTCTTTCCAGGCAAAGGTTACTTAGTCAATAAACTAAGACATACATGGGTGACAAGCAGGCTATAGAAAGAGCGGGAGAGATGCCTTGCCCTAACTTTACCCCGTTGTCAGCTTTTCCAGAGAATGGAAACTGAAACTAGAGTGTTTTCCCAGTAAACAGCAGGGGCCAGTGTGCTGATTGAGTGCAGCTGATCAGCTCTTGTGAAACATCCCGACTGCTGCTTTGGTAAGACACTTACTGGGGGTGGAACCATAGAGATCCTATAATGTAGTTATGTGGTGCACATGTTGGAACCCTGTCTGAACATGTAGGAAACCTCCTCACACACACCTGCACGATCTGTGTTGTACAGGGAGAAGACATTAGTAAGGATACAGGATCCAGTGTAACACCACATCACTGCTCTCACCATACTGCGAGTCACTGTCGAACAGACACACAAACACACAGGCTCTGCAAACATTTTCTCAGAAAAGTCACTGGATACTAAACTAGTTAAAGTGGAACAGTCCAGCTTTTACTTTTTCTGGTAAACTGCATTACGGGAAACCATAGAGGCCTAGGTTACAGATCCATACCTGTATGTCCTTAGTAACTCGTCGTTTTTAAATCAAGTAAGAAATGTGAGTTTGTGAATCACTGAAAACTTAGTGAATGGGGCATAGGCATGAGGCTTGGGCTGTATACCAGGTTATTTGGAAAAACCCACGGGAGGTTTTTCAACACTGTCAATACTACAAACTATTTATTTGACATTATTTTTATTAATTTGAATAATTGTAGCTACTTAAGTAAATACCTGAAGTCAACTTGTGCAATTTAGGAGATAACGTGGATCTTGTTATTTCATTACGAAGCTACCAGTAGTCTTGGGATTAACTGCAGCCCGCGCCAGGTGACCTTGTTATAGTATGGAATTCACAACTAAATATCTTAGAACTATTAAGTTAACCGTCTAAAATGTGCTAAATGCTCTGCAGTTGTGTATTTGGTTTGCTAACTTAGTACCAAGTTATCTAGCTAAGTGGTTAGCTTCTTGCAATTAAGCTCCTCTTGGTAACAGCAGAGAATCCCTTCCGTTTAATATTTATTTTGCGTGTGCAGCAGACTAACATTTTTGAGTTACTTGTATAACTTTATGAGTGGGATGTCTGTCCTGCAAAGTTTGTCAAGAGACTGTATAAAATGTTTGCATGCGTTCGTTAGATTTTACATGTACTTGTTAGCATTGCTAACCGTTGGATTGAAAATAGTGCCCCTTGTGTTCAGCGCAGGTATTACCAAATATCCCAGTATGGCACTCAGTCATTATGAAGGTAGGACAATCTGGATACTGCCCAGGCCTACTCGGCATGGATAAGTAGTTTATGTGAACATCAAGGGACACATCCATTTAGAAGGGAGGTAAACATCTAGATGGTGAATGACATGGAGAGGAGGGAGTTGGTTACAGTGGCTTGGAGAGAAGGGATTGGCTGCAGGGTGCAGACTGACTCCAGTCTCAGTTTATGGCACCAAGGGCCCAGCTGGGGAGCCTCCCGGTATTAAAGATCTGACCTCGTCTCCCTCTGAGCCCACTTCAGAACCCTCGACACCCACAGACTAGTGAGGGTGTCTATGGGCCAATAAAACTCCAACACACAAAACAACACAACCCACTATTATACACTACACCTGCATGCATATAGAGGGCTTGTAAAGGACATGAGGGGTCAGAGGTGATTTGGGGTCATGGGTAAATTCAGAGGTAATGTGGGGTTAGGGGAGAATATTCTGTCTATGGTAGTTTGACCTATAGTGTTTACTGATATGCTTGGATACATAACAACCAGAGGACAAGGGTCAGTCAGATTAGATATTACCAAAAGGTTTAGGTGAGGGGGCTAAAGCATTCCCCAGACACTGGTGGGTGGTGTGTTACGAGATATTACCCTCCTGAGGTCCAGTACGTCCTGCAGCATGAAGCGGATTCTGGACGATGTCTTCTTCTCCTTGATTATCTTGTCCATCTGGGCAAAGTACTGGTCCATACGAGGCTACAGAAAGAGAGACAGGCAGGTTAGTGTTTATGTGTTTGTGTGTAAATCTGATTCTCAGAAATAATTTGGCATAAGTGTTCTAAACGATGTGTAACTGTTAGTGACACTGGTTCAGCGTTACCTTTGCCTTTTCAAAGTCCAGGTCCTTCCCTATAGTTGACAAGAGTCTACAGAGGCACTCTAGTGACTCCTCATCGTGGTTCTTCAGCAGCTTGACGATGCAGTCGTGCATGATGGCCTCCGTCAGCATCTTCAGCTTGAATAGCTCACCAATGAACTTGATGTTGCCTAGCGACCGCCGCCGCGCCTTGTCTTTGGCCTCCTCCAGCTCTGCCTTCAGGCGATCCTTCTCCTCCTTCAGACAGGAAGTGATGTAACAGGAAGTAGGGGGAGGGAGGCATATCAGACAGATGGTCAACTGACGCATACAGAAACCAAAATCAAGTGTGTGTGTGAAGGACATTTTAATTGGTCACTGAGAGCACAGCTCGTACCGTGGCTGCAGCGTCCAGCTCTTTCTGCTTCTTCTCAAAGATGACATCATCGTCCTTGTCCTTCTCAAACTCCTTCTGACAGCGGTTCAGAAGCAGCTTGCGGAAATTCACAGTGACTCCCGGCTTGTCTGTGGTGGGGACTTTGAGCTGGCGAGAGGAACAGAAAAACACAAACATTTAGGCCACGGTCGGAAAGCTTTGCAGAAGTCACATAAAGCATAAGAGGGAACGTGATAGGAGACGTCATGAGTGTGTAATGGCACCACTCAGAAACGTGGCACAGAACAGAGGTCAGCACCGAACCAAGACCAGCACACAGGATGTACACACACAAACAGACACACACCCTTCAGTCACTCACCCCAATAAGGCAGCGGCACATGTTGGCGTAGGCCACGGAGAAGTTGGGTTCAGAGATGGCCTTCTCAAAGATCAGATCTATCACTCCCTTCAGCCTCTCCTCCGTATCGATGGTCAGCTCTGTGACCTGCTTCATCAGCTGTTGGAACATCTGAGGGGTCAGCTTGTTCAGGATACTACGGACCCTCTTGAACAGCTCCTGGGTCTTGGCCTGTTCCGAGTCGTCGCTCTCCTCCTCAGGATCAGCTTGCCCACTTGTAGCCTTCTTGACAGCGGGCTTCCAGGCCTTCTCAGCCTTGTTGAGCTTCACGTCTTCCGTCAGAGACGAAGAGATGTTGATGATCCTCCTGGGCTCCTTACGCTGGCCCTGCTGGGAGCGACGCGGTCCTCCACCACCCATACCAGAGGGCTGAAGGAGATGAGGGAAGGGAAAAGGAAAGAAATTCAGTCAACATTTTTTAAATATAATCCCAGAGTTTCAGAATCTGAGTGTAGTCTTTGAGAAGATTGACAGTTTTTCATGATAACTCACTGGTCCTCCTCTGTGGCCACCTCCACCTCCTCCCATTCCAGGCCTGCCCAGGTTGGCAAACGAGGGTGTGAAGTCGGGGCCCATGTTCATCCCTGGCAAACGGCTGGGGTCCAGCTGGCGGAGAGGGGCCTTATTCGCCTGGAGAGAAAGAATGACCGAACAAGGACAGAAGAGAAAGAATGACGGACACAAAGAAAGACAAAATAAATAATTGGTAAATAAAGTGGTCTATCTGAAGAAAAAAAATAATATTCTCGAATGGACCGTGCAGTGGTTCCTCCAGTCCAGCAGGGGACAGAGTGTTGTACTGTACCTTGTCTAGCACCACGTCACTGATCTGAGGCAGGCCCTCAGGCTTGGACATGGCGACACTGATGAACTGGAAGCCCAGCAGGAAGTCCCTGTCATACCTCTTCTTCTCCTCTGGGTCTATAGGCCTACATAGTTCTGATGGAGAGGAACAAGGAATTATAGATGAATGACATTTATGTGAGTTTTCATCAGTATAGTGTTCAGGGTTTAGATTGATAGAGTTGGGGTATATAGTCTCATCTGAACTGAGTATTACGCCGTTTCACTTCTAAAAATCTTAGATTGATGTCAAATGGGACTTTATGACTTGTGCTCTGACAAAGCATTTCCAATAAAGTGAAACTTTGCATCCTCACTTGACTGACACACAGATTTGGTGAGATAAGGTGTAGAGGATAACGTTAAGAGGATAACATTTAGTATAGAAATGTTATAGGGCATCTCCGGGCCAAGGTTCAGAACCTACCCTCTTTGTACTGGTACTTCAGATCCTCGGGCTTGGGTTCGATATTCTCTGCATCCAGTTTGTCCTCCTTCTCCTCCCATGTCTCATCCACCTCTTCGACTGCAGGGGTGTTGGCCGGGCGGGGCTCCTTAGCGTCAGAGGCAGAAGTAGGTGTGGCCTGCTCTGGCTCAGGAGTGCTCTCCACTACCTGCTCCTGGAGAGGGGGTGACAGAGAGAGGGAGAAAGAGAGGCAGGGAGAAAGAGGGAGAGAGAGGCAGGGAGAGAGAAGGGAGAGAGGGGGAGGAAGAGAAGGAGAGAGAGGGGGAGGGAGAGAAGGGGGAGAGAGAGGGGGGGGGAGGGAAGGAGGAGAGAGGGGGAGGGAAAGAGAAGGAGAGAGAGGGGGAGGGAAAGAGAAGGGAGAGAGGGGGGGGGAGGAGAGAGGGGGAGGGAAGAGAAGGAGAGAGAGGGGGAGGGAAAGAGAAGGAGAGAGAGGGGTGAGGGAAAGAGAAGGAGAGAGAGGGGGGAGGGAAAGAGAAGGAGAAAGAGGGGGAGGGAAAGAGAAGGAGAGAGAGGGGGAGGGAAAGAGAAGGGGAGAGGGGGGAGAAAGAGAGAGGGGGGAGAAGGAGAGGGGGGAGAGGGAGAGAGAAGGGGAGACAGGGGGAGAGTTGAGGGAGAGAGAAGGAGAGGGTTGAGGGAGAGAGAAGAGAGGGGGAGGGGGGTATTAGTTAGTGTACATTGTTTTCATTCTTGGGTTTTTAATGGTCCAGCTGTAAACAGGCATTCTTAAAGCTTTGATATGGCGTGGGTGGGGTGTTTAATATGAGATGGCGTGGGTGGGGTGTTTAATATGAGATGGCGTGGGTGGCGTGTTTGATATGAGATGGCGTGGGTGGGGTGTTTGATATGAGATGGCGTGGGTGGGGTGTTTAATATGAGATGGGGTGTTTAATATGAGATGGCGTGGGTGGGGTGTTTAATATGAGATGGCGTGGGTGGCGTGTTTGATATGGATGGTGTGTTTGATATGGATGGTGTGTTTGATATGAGATGGCGTGGTTGGGGTTTTGATATAAGATGGCGTGGGTGGTGTGTTTGATATGAGATGGCAGGGGTGGGGTGTTTGATATGAGATGGCGTGGGTGGCGTGTTTGATATGAGATGGCGTGGGTGGGGTGTTTGATATGAAATGGCGTGGGTGGGGTGTTTGATATGAGATGGCGTGGGTGGGGTGTTTGATATGAGATGGCGTGGGTGGGGTGTTTGATATGAGATGGCGTGGGTGGGGTGTTTGATATGAGATGGCGTGGGTGGGGTGTTTGATATGAGATGGCGTGGGTGGTGTGTTTGATATGAGATGGCGTGGGTGAGGTGTTTGATATGAGATGGCGTGGGTGGGGTGTTTGATATGAGATGGCGTGGGTGGGGTGTTTGATATGAGATGGCGTGGCGGGTGGGGTGTTTGATATGAGATGGCAGATGGGTGGGGTGTTTGATATGAGATGGCGTGTTTGGTGGCGTGTTTGATATGAGATGGCAGGGGTGGGGTGTTTGATATGAGATGGCAGGGGTGGGGTGTTTGATATGAGATGGCGTGGGTGGCGTGTTTGATATGAGATGGCGTGGGTGGGGTGTTTGATATGAGATGGCGTGGGTGGGGTGTTTGATATGAGATGGCGTGGGTGGGGTGTTTAATATGAGATGGCGTGGGTGGGGTGTTTAATATGAGATGGCGTGGGTGGCGTGTTTGATATGGATGGTGTGTTTGATATGAGATGGCGTGGGTGGGGTTTTGATATAAGATGGCGTGGTTGGTATGTTTGATATGAGATGGCGTGGGTGGGGTGTTTGATATGAGATGGCGTGGGTGGGGTGAGATGGCGTGGGTGGGGTGATTTGATATGAGATGGCGTGGGATGGGGTGTTTGATATGAGATGGCAGGGGTGGGGTGGGGTGTTTGATATGAGATGGCGTGGGTGGCGTGTTTGATATGAGATGGCGTGGGTGGGGTGTTTGATATGAGATGGCGTGGGTGGGGTGTTTGATATGAGATGGCGTGGGTGGGGTGTTTGATATGAGATGGCGTGGGTGGGGTGTTTGATATGAGATGGCGTGGGTGGCGTGTTTGATATGAGATGGTGTGTTTGATATGAGATGGCGTGTTTGATATGGTGGGGTTTTGATGATAAGATGGCGTGGTTGGTATGTTTGATATGAGATGGCGTGGGTGGGGTGTTTGATATGAGATGGCGTGGGTGGGGTGTTTGATATGAGATGGCGTGGGTGGGGTGTTTGATATGAGATGGCGTGGGTGGGGTGTTTGATATGAGATGGCGTGGGTGGGGTGTTTGATATGAGATGGCGTGGGTGGGGTGTTTGATATGAGATGGCGTGGGTGGGGTGTTTGATATGAGATGGCGTGGGTGGGTGGTGTGTTTGTTTGATATGAGATGGCGTGGGTGGTGTGTTTGATATGAGATGGCGTGGGTGGTGTGTTTGATATGAGATGGCGTGGGTGGTGTGTTTGATATGGGATGGCGTGGGTGGTGTGTTTGATATGAGATGGCGTGGGTGGGGTGTTTGATATGAGATGGCGTGGGTGGGGTGTTTGATATGAGATGGCGTGGGTGGGGTGTTTGATATGAGATGGATGGCGTGGGTGGGGTGTTTGATATGAGATGGCGTGGGTGGCGTGTTTGATATGGATGGTGTGTTTGATATGAGATGGCGTGGGTGGGGTTTTGATATAAGATGGCGTGGTTGGTATGTTTGATATGAGATGGCGTGGGTGGGGTGTTCGATGAGATGGCGTGGGTGGGGTGTTTGATATGAGATGGCGAGATGGTGTGGGTGGGTGGGGTGTTTGATATGAGATGGCGTGGGTGGGGTGTTTGATATGAGATGGCGTGGGTGGGGTGTTTGATATGAGATGGCGTGGGTGGGGTGTTTGATATGAGATGGCGTGGGTGGGGTGTTTGATATGAGATGGCGTGGGTGGGGTGTTTGATATGAGATGGCGTGGGTGGGGTGTTTGATATGGGATGGCGTGGGTGGGGTGTTTGATATGAGATGATGGCGTGGGTGGGGTGTTTGATATGAGATGGCGATGGGTGGGGTGTTTGATATGAGATAGCGGGGTGGGGTGTTTGATATGAGATGGCGTGGGTGGGGTGTTTGATATGAGATGGCGTGGGTGGGGTGTTTGATATGAGATGGCGTGGGTGGGGTGTTTGATATGAGATGGCGTGGGTGGGGTGTTTGATATGAGATGGCGTGGGTGGTGTGTTTGATATGAGATGGCGTGGGTGGGGTGTTTGGGTGGTGGGTGGGTGTTTGATATGAGATGGCGTGGGTGGGGTGTTTGATATGAGATGGCGTGGGTGGGGTGTTTGATATGAGATGGCGTGGTGTGTTTGATATGAGATGGCGTGGGTGGTGTGTTTGATATGGGATGGCGTGGGTGGTGTGTTTGATATGAGATGGCGATGGGTGGGGTGTTTGATATGAGATGGCGTGGGTGGGGTGTTTAATATGAGATGGCGTGGGTGGCGTGTTTGATATGGATGGTGGTGTGTTTGATATGAGATGGCGTGGGTGGGGTTTTGATATAAGATGGCGTGGTTGGTATGTTTGATATGAGATGGCGTGGGTGGGGTGTTTGATATGAGATGGCGTGGGTGGGGTGTTTGATATGAGATGGCGTATGAGATGGGTGGGTGGGGTTTGATATGAGATGGCGTGGGTGGGGTGTTTGATATGAGATGGCGTGGGTGGGGTGTTTGATATGAGATGGCGTGGGTGGGTGGGGTGTTTGATATGAGATGGCGTGGGTGGGGTGTTTGATATGAGATGGCGTGGGTGGGGTGTTTGATATGAGATGGCGTGGGTGGGGTGTTTGATATGAGATGGCGTGGGTGGGGTGTTTGATATGAGATGGCGTGGGTGGGGTGTTTGATGATGGCGTGGGTGGGGTGTTTGATATGAGGGTGGGGTGTTTGATATGAGATGGCGTGGGTGGGGTGTTTGATATGAGATGGCGTGGGTGGGGTGTTTGATATGAGATGGCGTGGGTGGTGTGTTTGATATGAGATGGGTGGGGTGTTTGATGTGAGATGGCGTGGGTGGGGTGTTTGATATAAGATGGCGTGGGTGGGGTGTTTGATATGAGATGGCGTGGGTGGGAGTGTTTGATGAGATGGCGTGGGTGGCGTGTTTGATATGAGATGGCGTGGGTGGTGTGTTTGATATGAGATAGTGTGGGTGGTGTGTTTAATATGAGATGGCGTGGTTGATGTGTTTAATATAAGATGGCGTGGGTGGTGTGTTTGATATGGATGGTGTGTGTTTGATATTGATATGGATGGTGTGTTTGATATGAGATGGCGTGGGTGGGGTGTTTGATATGAGATGGCGTGGGTGGGGTGTTTGATATGAGATGGCGTGGGTGGGGTGTTTGATATGAGATGGCGTGGGTGGGGTGTTTGATATGGGATGGCATGGGTGGGGTGTTTGATATGTTTGATATGAGATGGCGTGGGTGGGGTGTTTGATATGAGATGGCGTGGGTGGGGTGTTTGATATAAGATGGCGTGGGTGGGGTGTTTGATATGAGATAGCAGGGGTGGGGTGTTTGATATGAGATGGCGTGGGTGGCGTGTTTGATATGAGATGGCGTGGGTGGGGTGTTTGATATAAGATGGCGTGGGTGGGGTGTTTGATATGAGATGGTGGGTTGATATGAGATGGGTGGGTGGTGTGTTTGATATGAGATGGCGTGGGTGGGGTGTTTGATATGAGATGGCGTGGGTGGCGTGTTTGATATGAGATGGCGTGGGTGGCGTGTTTGATATGAGATGGCGTGGGTGGGGTGTTTGATATGAGATGGCGTGGGTGGGGTGTTTGATATGAGATGGCGTGGGTGGGGTGTTTGATATGAGATGGCGTGGGTGGCGTGTTTGATATGAGATGGCGTGGGTGGGGTGTTTGATATGAGATGGCGTGGGTGGGGTGTTTGATATGAGATGGCGTGGGTGGGGTGTTTGATATGAGATGGCGTGGGTGGGGTGTTTGATATGAGATGGCGTTTGGGTGGCGTGTTTGATATGGATGGTGTGTTTGATATGAGATGGCGTGGGTGGGGTTTTGATATAAGATGGCGTGGTTGGTATGTTTGATATGAGATGGCGTGGGTGGGGTGTTTGATATGAGATGGCGTGGGTGGGGTGTTTGATATGAGATGCCGTGGGTGGGGTGTTTGATATGAGATGGCGTGGGTGGGGTGTTTGATATGAGATGGCGTGGGTGGGGTGTTTGATATGAGATGGCGTGGGTGGGGTGTTTGATATGAGATGGATGGGTGGGGTGTTTGATATGAGATGGGTGTGGGTGTTTGATATGAGATGGCGTGGGTGGCGTGTTTGATATGAGATGGCGTGGGTGGTGTGTTTGATATGAGATAGTGTGGGTGGTGTGTTTAATATGAGATGGCGTGGTTGATGTGTTTAATATAAGATGGCGTGGGTGGTGTGTTTGATATGGATGGTGTGTTTGATATGGATGGTGTGTTTGATATGAGATGGCGTGGGTGGGGTTTTGATATGAGATGGCGTGGGTGGCATGTTTGATATGAGATGGCGTGGGTGGTATGTTTGATATGAGATGGTGTGGGTGGTATGTTTGATATGAGATGGTGTGGGTGGTATGTTTGATATGAGATGGTGTGGGTGGTATGTTTGATATGTGATGGTGTGTTTGATATGAGATGGCGTGGGTGGGGTGTTTCATATGAGATGGCGTGGTTGATATGAGATGGCGTGGGTGGGGTGTTTGATATGAGATGGCGTGGGTGGTGTGTTTGATATGAGATGGCGTGGGTGGGGTGTTTGATATGAGATGGCGTGTTTGACATGAGATGGCATGGGTGGGGTTTTGATATGAGATGGCGTGTTTGATATGAGATGGTGTGGGTGGGGTTTTTGATATGAGATGGCGTTGGGGGTGTTTGATATGAGATGGCGTGGATGGGGTGCTTGATATGAGATGGCGTGGGTGGGGTGTTTGATATGAGATGGCGTGGTTGACATGAGATGGCGTGGGTGGTATGTTTGATATGAGATGGCGTGGTTGATATGAGATGGCGTGAGTGGGTTGTTTGATATGGATGGCGTGGGTGGTGTGTTTGATATGGATGGCGAGGGTGGTGTGTTTGAAAAGGATGGCGAGGGTGGTGTGTTTGAAAAGGATGGCGAGGGTGGTGTGTTTGAAAAGGATTGAGTGGGTGGTGTGTTTGAAAAGGATTGAGTGGGTGGTTCATGTGAACAGACCTCCTTGAAGGCATCCAGGAGGTCTCCAACAGCCTCCTTCTTGTTCAGATCCTTCATCTTCCTCTTTTTTTTTGGCACAGAAACAGCAGCTACAAGCAGAACACCACCAACACAGTCAGAATAGACCTCTATGGATTGACACTCAATCCCAATCCCTAGTCCAACCCTTGCACCCAAACTTCACCTGGAAATCAAGGTGGAGGGGTTACCACATTGCCACCTATCCAACTTTTTCTTTTTATGGCTTTCTGTTGGAGCTGTGATCACTCCAACAGTAAGACAACGTGGTTGAATGTGATAGACAGACAGATGGATCCAGTTAGAGAAAAAGACAGACAGGAGGAGACTGTTTCAAAGAAGTAGAGAGAGAAAAAGCAAGTCAGACTGATACTGACCTTGCATAGAACTCTCCCCGGCTAGGGTGGTGCTCTGTGGTGGTGGAGAGTCCATCTCGTCTTCTACACGGGGAGCAGTTACAACTGTAGTAGTAGCAGTCTCAGCTAGGACAGGCGGTTCCTGGGCAGTGGGGGCGGGCGTGGCCTGGGCAACGGGGGCGGGCGTCGCCTTGACAATTGGGGCGGGCGTTGCTGTGACTGCAACAGGCGTCAGTTTGGGCATGGGTGCCTCGCTCTGTAACTGAGCCACCTCAGGCTCAGCAATGGGGCTGACGTCACACTCCGACGACTCCGCAGACATCTTCTCAGGGTCCTGGGGGCTGGGGAGCGGCAGGCCATTGGGCAGCCTGAGCTCCTCTGGCTGGGCGATGGGAGACTCCGGGGGGGGTTCTGCTGCCTGGGGGGTGGGCATGTTGATGGACAGGGGTGCTGGCTCCTCCTCCTTGGCTGGGGGTGGCTGGGTGGCAGAGATACCATTAGTGCTGCTGCTAGGGGTGTTCACTGGTGCAAGGGAAGGCTCAGGTTTGGATGATGTAGTCACCTCCTGTCTAGCCTCCGCCACCTCCTCTTTAATCTTCACTTCCTCCCGCTCCTCCTTGGCAGCTGAGGGATGCTCCTCAGCTGCAGGAGTGGGGCGGGGTTCAGGCAGGGGTGCAGGGTAAGCGGGCACTTCAGGGGCAGATGGGGTTGGAGCAGCGGCTGGAGCGTCCATCATGTCTGCAATGGGACTAGTTGAGGGTTGGGGGGTAGTAGGGACAGTAGTGTGGTGGCTGGTAGTTACCGACGGGGGTGTGGGTAGGTCCTGGGATAAGGAAGGGGATTTACTGTTTGTGTCTGGGAGTTTGACCTCTGTTGGGGAAGGGGAAGTCTTGACCAGTTCAGGGGTTTTAGACAGGGCTGGGGGGCCAGTTATGAGAGTGGCTGCAGGATTCCCTCGGTCATCTGAGGAGGAAAGGAGATGTCACGAGGAAAAACCACTGGTTAAATTCACCTTAGAAAGGTAATGGTTAACAGACTCAAGTGGCCCATAGCATCATACTAATGTTCAAATTAACTATCATGTCTGTTGATCTTATTTTTAAAATTACCCACTTATTATCAATTCAACATTAAATGGTAAAAATACACAGGTCCTTTCCAAAGGAGCATTTTGTCTATGTGATTCAGTCAAATTCACAAAAATGTACTTCTATGTACCGTAATTTCTGGACTGTTAAGCGCACCTGAATATAAACCGCACCCACTGAATTATTTTAAAAATATGTATTTTGTACATAAATAAGCCGCACATGTCTATAAGCCGCAGGTGCCTACCGGTACATTGAAACAAATTAACTTTACACAGCCTTTAAACGAAACACGGCTTGTAACAAAAATAAATAGGCTTTAACGAAACACGTCATTATGTGACGGTGCTCAGTTTTTTTGAAAGCGTGAGAAATCCATAAATTAGCCGCATCATTGTATAAACCGGGAGGTTCAAAGCCTGGGAATAAAGTAGCGGTTTATAGTCCGGAAATTACGATACTGAAGGTGAACCAATGAGCAATGGCCAGCTACGGTCTTCAAGATTACCTGACCCCTCGGCCAACTCACCTGGTCTGACCACGACAGGTGTCACGTTCTCCCCGTCGGCCTGGCCAACGGCTGGGCCCTCTGATCCAGATATAGACGACTAAGGGACCGAATACAAAACACAGAAATTAGATAACTGGAGTGGACACAACCATATGACAGCCTTATGAAAACCTTGTGACAGGTTAGATACAATGCCCAATATGTAAACAAAATGTCTGCACATCCAATAACAGGATGGTATGGTAGATAAAGGGGTGTAAAGGGATGATGGTTGATGACGAGGGTATGGTAGCTCACCTCTGAAGAGTCGTCGCTCACCTGTGGGGGTGTGGGGGTGGAGCCACTGCGGGTGCCCCCTGACATAATCTCCTCAGTTATGTCTCTACCACCCTGGTTAGGGTCTCGTATTATGATCTATAGAAAGGACACAAGACAACAGTGAGGGACACAAGAAGAAACATTTAGAGAATGCAGGAGCGCCTTCGAGAAAAACGTGTTACTCGCGCTTGTTTCATTCCCTTTCTAAAGGAGGGAGAGCAAAAAAAGAGAACGAATGAGAGTAAAGGAGAGAGGGAGGGTGAGGAGAAAGCTGAAGAGAATAGCTGTCACAACTTAACTGCTTCCTATGATGCTAGGCCCTGTTTCCAACTCTGCCAAGTCTGTGTTGCACTGTAGGGCTGTGGCCTAGCAGCGTCTTCTCAATCAGCAGAGCTACATTTCTCACACTCACACAAGAAACACCAGCCCCACAAAGCTATGCAGCCTGACAAACACAGACTTGTAGACAGATTGCTGCCTTGTTTTAGCTAATTCTTCCCCAACAAAATATGACTACGGACATACTCAACTTTAGTCAAATAAATTCCAGTGCAAGCCAGACATTATTTTTGCTCTCTCCATACGAACTCAAACTATACCTAGAAAATCAGCCAGATTTGCTGTTATTGAAATGCACAGTACAATACACCTTCAAACTTCTGAAAAAAACTGATTACTCACTTACAAGGTGTGCCCTTACACAGAGCCACATGTTCTCTATCACAAACTCTCCTCGCTCTCTTTCTGTCTGTCACACACACTAAGAGTTGTCAGCAACAGGATTGAGCCAGCACATTCCCCCGCTGGTAGAGTCGTTTACCTGACGCGGACAGGCTCCAGAGCCCTTAGCAGGCCTCTCTCATCCTGGGGCCGGAGTTGAGCTGTCGGCCTGCAGGCCTCTCCCAGCAAGTAGGCTGCTTTTGAAACCGTGGTTGGGAAAACGCACGTAGCCTACTCCCTCAACAACTCGCAGAGCCAGCAGGGCAGAGCCTCGTTCCCAGCTCTCACACACACGTAGAGGGAGAGACAAAAGACAAAAAGAGAGCGAGCGAGAGAGAAGCCAGAGTGACTGGCCTTGTGGAGCTGCAGCACTGGAATGCAAGCGCCCCCGCCCACTGAGCACCGAACCACACAGTCAAAAGGGGCCAAATAGAGGGGGAAAGAGGGAGGAGTAAGTCCAGAAAAAAAGGAGAAGAAAAAAACTATTCAAAACTTTTAACAAATGAGCTCCAGCTAGTGTACCCCCCCTTTATCTCTCTCTCTCAGCTGCTCTTCTCTCATTCTGTACTCAGGCACTACAAAACATTTCAGCCTCTTCCTGGGGGAGAGAGGGGGTATGCAACAGAAGCAGCAGCAGAGGGGGAGCGAGAGAGAAGGGGAGGAGATAGGTCAGCCATTGTGCTTCTGGCTCAGAGGGGGAGGAGCCCGGCAGCCACGTGGAGCTGAGCTATGTGCTGACATGTCCTTAAACACCCCTTGGTCAACCCAGAGACCAGAGAGAGAGATTCATAAAGTGAGCAGTGGAGAGAAGAAAAACAGGCCAATGTGGTAAAAAGGAAAATATTTAGAAAATTACCAAGACAGCTACGACTAAACAGCCTGCTTAGCTTTGCTGAAAAACAACAGCTTTACACTTCATACTCATTTGCCAGCATGCTGGCAGACATTATTGAAATCATATAGAAAGACAACGTGACGCTCAGACACAGACAGTCTGAATCACGACGGACTCGCTGTGTGCTGCTGCAGCACTTCCTCCCCTGTCCTCCCGGTCTACCATCCTCCTATTAATTAATGACATTTCACCATTATTTAACCAGGTAGGCCAGTTGAGAACAAGTTCTCCTTTACAACTGTGACCTGGCCAAGATAAAGCAAAGCAGTGTGACAAAAACAACAGTTACAAACAAACGTACAGTCAATAACACAATAGAAAAATCTATGTACAGTGTGTGCAAATGTAGAAGAGTAGGGAGGTAAGGTAAGGTAGTATATGGGGCTTTGGTGACAAAACGGATGGCACTGCGATAGACTGCATCCAATTTGCTGAGTAGAGTGTTGGAGGCTATTTTGTAAATGACAATGCCGAAGTCAAGGACCGGTGGATAGTCAGTTTATGTTTGGCAGCATGAGTGAAGGAGGCTTTGTTGTGAAATAGGAAGCCGATTCTAGATTTAATTTAGGATTTTACAGTTCACTGTCTAACCAGACACCAAGGTATTTGTAGTTGTCCACATATTCTAAGTCAGAACCGTCCAGAGTAGTGATGCTAGTTGGGCGGGAGGGTGCGGGCAGCAATCGGTTCAAGAACATGCACTTAGTTTTACTAGCATTTAAAAGCAGTTGGAGGCCACAGAAGGAGGGTTGTATGGCGTTGAAGCTCATTTGGAGGTTTGTTAGCACAGTGTCCAAAGGGCCAGATATTCCAAATACACCAAGACAGTCGTGAAGAGGGCACGACAAAGCCTATTCCTCCTCAGGAAACTAAAACGTTTTGGCATGGGTCCTGAGATCCTGAAAAGTTTCTACAGCTGCAACAACGAGAGCATCCCGACTGGTTGCATCACTGCCTGGTACGGCAATTGCTCGGCTACCGACCGCAAGGCACTACAGAGGGTAGTGCATACGGCCCAGGACATCACTGGGGCAAAGCTGCCTGCCATCCAGGACCTCTACACCAGGCGGTGTTAGAGGAAGGCCCTAAAAATTGTCAAAGACCCCAGTCACCCCATTCATTGACTGTTCACTCTACTAGCGCATGGCAAGCGGTACCGGAGTGCCAAGTCTAGGACAAAAAGGCTTCTCAACCGTTTTTACCCCCTAGCCATAACACTCCTGAACCAGGTAATCAAATGGCTAACTGGGCTATCTGCATTGTGTCCCGCTACCCACTACCCGCCAACCCCTCTTTTACGCTACTTCTACTCTCTGTTCATCATATATGCATAGTCACTTTAACCATATCTACATGTACATACTACCTCAATCAGCCTGACTAACCGGTGTCTGTATGTAGCCTCGCTACTTTTATAGCCTCACTACTGTATATAGCCTCGCTACTGTATTTCACTGTCTTTTTACTGTTGTTTTTATTTATTTACTTACCTATTGCTCACCTAATACCTTTTTTGCACTATTGGTAAGTAAGCATTTCACTGTAAGGTCTACACACCTGTTGTATTCGGCGCACGTGACAAATAAACTTTGATTTGATGTATACAGAATGGTGTCGTCTGCGTAGAGGTGGATCAGAGAATCACCGGCAGCAAGAGCGACATCATTGATATATACAGAGAAAAGAGTCGGCCCGACAATTGAACCCTGTGCCACCCCCATAGAAACTGCCAGAGGTCCAGACAACAGCCCCGCCGATTTGACACACTGAACTATCAGAGAAGTAGTTGGTGAAAAAGGCGAGGCAATCATTAGAGAAGCCAAGGCTATTGAGTCTGCCGATAAGAATGTGGTGATTGACAGAGTCGAAAGTCTTGGCCAGGTCGATGAAGACAGCTGCACAGTACAGTCTTTTATCAATGGCGGTTATGATAACGTTTAAGACCTTGAGCGTGGCTGAAGTGCACCCATGACCAGCTCGGAAACCAAATTGCATAGTGGAGAAGGTACGCGGGATTCGAAATGGTCGGTGATCTGTTAACTTGGCTTTTGAAGATTTTAGAAAGGCAGGGCAGGATATAGGTTTGTAACAGTTTGGGTCGAGACTGTCTCCCCCTTTGAAGATGGGGATGACCGCGGGAGCTTTCCAATCTTTGGGGATCTCAGACGATACGAAGAGAGATTGAATAGGCTTGTAATAGGGGCTGAAATTTTTTAGAAAAAGAGGGTCCAGATTGTCTAGCTCAGCTGATTTGTATGGATCCAGATTTTGCAACTTTCAGAACATCAGCTGTCTGGATTTGTGTGAAGGAGAAGCAGGGGGGGGCTTGGGCAAGTTGCTGCAGGGGGTGCTGAGATGTTGGCCGGGTTAGAGGTCGACCGACTATGATTTTTCAATGCCGATACCGATTATTGGAGGACCAAAAAAGCCTATACCGATTAATCTGACAATTTTTATTTATTTATTTGTAATTATGACAATTACAATAATACTGAATAAACACTTATTTTAACTTAATATAATACATCAATAAAATCAATTTAGCCTCAAATAAATAAACATGTTCAATTTGGTTTAAATAATGCAAAAACAAAGTGTTGGAGAAGAAAGTAAAAGTGCAATATGTGCCATGTAAGAAAGCTAACGTTTAAGTTCTTTGCTCAGAACATGAGAACATATGAAAGCTGGTGGTTCCTTTTAACATGAGTCTTCAATATTCCCAGGTAAGAAGTTTTAGGTTATAGTTATTATAGGAATTATAGGACTATTTCCCTCTATACCATTTGTATTTCATTAACCTTTGACTATTGGATGTTCTTATAGGCACTTTAGTATTGCCAGTGTAACAGTATAGCTTCCGTCCCTCTCCTCGCTCCTCCCTGGGCTCGAACCAGGAACACAACGACAACAACCTCCCTTGAAGCAGCGTTACCCATGCAGAGCAAGGGGAACAACCACTCCAAGTCTTAGAGCGAGTGATGTTTGAAACGCTATTAGCGCGCACCCCGCTAACTAGCTAGCCATTTCATTTCGGTGACACCAGCCTCATCTCGGGAGTTGATAGGCTTGAAGTCATAAACAGCGCAATGCTTGACGCAAAAGGAAGAGCCGCTGGCAAAACACACGAAAGTGCTGTTTGAATTAATGCTTACGAGCCTGCTGCTGCCTACCACCGCTCAGTCAGATACTTGTATGCTCAGACAAATTATATGCAACGCAGGACACGCTAGATAAACTAGTAATATCAACCATGTGTAGTTAACTAGTGATTATGATTGATTGTTTTTTATAAGATAAGTTTAATGCTATCTAGCAACTTACCTTGGCTTACTGCATTCGTGTAACAGGCAGGCTCCTCGTGGAGTGCAATGAGAGGCAGGTGGTTAGAGCGTTGGACTAGTTAACTGTAAGGTTGCAAGATTGTATCCCCCGAGCAGACAAGGTGAAAATCTGTAGTTCTGCCCATGAACGTGGCAGTTAACCCACGGTTCTAGGCCGTCATTGAAAATAAGAATGTGTTAACTGACTTGCCTAGTTGAATAAAGGTGAAAAAAAAAGAGAAAAAAAAAAATCGGCCAAATTGGTGTCCAAAAATACCCATTTTCCGATTGTTATGAAAACTTGATTCCGATTAATCGGTCGACCTCTAGTAGTGGTAGCCAGGTGGAAAGCATGGCCAGACGTAGAAAAATGCTTATTGAAACTATCAATTATCATAAATTTAATCGGTGGTGACAGTGTTTCCTGTCCTCATTGCAGTGGGCAGCTGGGAGGAGGGCTCTTATTCTCCATGGACTTCAGTGTCCCAAAAATTTGGGGAATTAGTGCTACAGGATGCAAATTTCTATTTTAAAACGCTAGCCTTAGCTTTCCTAACTGACTGAGTATATTGGTTCCTAACTTCCCTGAAAAGTTACATATTGCGGGGGCTATTCGATGATAATGCGGAACCCCACAGGATGTTTTTGTGCTGGTTAAGTCTGGGGTAAACCAAGGGCTATATCTGTTCTGAGTTCCACATTTTTGAATGGGGCATGCTTATTTAAGATGGAGATGAAAGCACCTTTGAAGAGCAACCAAGCATCCTCTACTGATGGGATGAGGTCAACATCATTACAGGATACCTGGGCAAAGTCGATTAGAAAGGCCTGCTCACTGAAGTGTTTTAGGGAGCGTTTGACAGTGATGGGGAGAGCGTTTGACTGCGGACCCATTGCGCACGCAGGCAATGAGGCAGTGATCGCTGAGATCCTGTTTTAAGACAGCAGAGGTGTATTTAGAGGGCAAGTAGTTCAGGATGATATCTAAGACGGCTGAATGGGGTCAATAACAAGCAGCAACAGTGAGACTTGTTTCTAGAAAAATTGATTTTTAAAAGTCGAAGCTCGTATTGTTTGGGCACAGACCTGGATAGTATGACAGATAGTGGGACTGGAAGCTCAGGGGGCCTCTCTTGAAGGACCATCAGCAGCATGGGATGATGCCGCTTGGCTGGCCAAAGTCCACCCCAGCTATGACAGCATGCTCCCACTGCCAGTGATAAAGCAACCAGGCCCAACGTACCATACAGAGCACAGGTACACTGGAGACTAGATCAGACTAGTCCAACCATACAGAGCACAGATCCATTGGCTGGAGACTAGAACAAACTAGTCCACCGTACAGAGCACAGATACACTGGAGACTCAATATACACTGAGTGAGAGTGACCAGGTGAAAGCTATGATCCCTTATTGATGTCACTTGTTAAAGCCACTTCAATCAGTGTAGGTGTAGGGTGAAGGGGAGGAGACAGGTTAATTACAGGAGGATTTTTAAGCCTTGAGACTATCGAGACATGGATCGTTTGTGTGTGCCATTCGGATAAAAGATGCCTTTGAACGGGATATCGTAGTAGGTGCCAGGCACAACGGTTTGTGTGTGTCAAGAACTGCAATGCTGCTGGGGTTTTTCCACACAACAGTTTCCTGAATGGTCCACCACCCAAAGAACATGCAGCCAACTTGACAACTGTGGGAAGCATTGGAGTCAACAATGGGCCAGCATCCCTGTGGAATGCTTTGGACACCTTGTCGTCTGTGCCCAGACAAATTGTAGACTGTTGAGGGTAAAAAGGGGGTGCAACTCAATATTAGGAAGGTGTTCCTAATGTTTTGTACACTCAGTGTATGCCTGCTGCAGAGAGACAAGAGAAAATAGCTGACAACATGTTGGCTCACTATTTAAAAATAAGGGTAAGCTATATGATGAAAAATACCGGAGTTTTGGCACAGATACAGCAGACTAGCGCTAGCTGACGCTACCTAGCAAATGTGTAAAAAATATATATGTTACACAAATTGATACTTTGAGTCACAGTATGATATAATATTAGTCCAAAATAATAACTATCATTTCCCCCCTCCCCATCACTAAGACATACCTGATGAATCCAGACCAGCAGAGGCACACTAGTACTACAGCCCTTAGGAACATGCTCCAGTCACACAGCAGTTCAGTAATACAGTTCATCGCGTTAAAAAGTTATCCATTTCAAATCAAAAACAAATGTAAATCATGAGTAGACCCATCTAGAATCCCCCCTGGACAGAATGCAACACTTTCCCACAGCACAGTGTGGTTTATAACGCAAGTCCTCTCGTTACCATGGCAACGTGTCATGTCACATCCACGAGAGTGTAAGACGGCCTGACAGGAAGACACAGTAGACCAGTTTTGTAGACCAAAACTGCGCTGTGCACCTTCACAGTGGATGGTGGGGGAAAGGAATCAGTGCTGGATACACCTTGCTGACAAACTAGACTTTTTATTTTTATATTCACACACATTATTAGCACAGTCCTTACCTTTCTTTAAAACATGAGAATCACAGAAGTTTTCAAACCCTTCTCTGCATGAGTGGGAACATTGACTGACATATAACATCAGACCCCTAATGTTTCTTGGTGGGTGTTTCCAGTTGTGTTACTTGTCCATTCTGGGATCAGGATACCTGATTGTCTCATTGAGGAGAGGTGCTACGTGGGCTGGCCTGTAGTCCAGCAGTTAGCGTCGCTGGCCCTATGGGTTCCAATCCAACTCACTGACCTTATGCTCCTCCTATCTCTCCTGTCTTTTCTCTAATATCCTATCTGCTAAATAAAACCACAAAATGAAACAGTAGAGGTGGGACGATGAGTTTACCTGTACCTGTTTGCGCTCCCTTTTGGGGTGGATCTGTTGCTGTGGAGGTGGTTGCTGCTGCTGGGGGGGAGGGTTCATGATGACCGGAGCCGCCGGCACTGAGGACGTGTACTGCTGTTGGGCCGGGTAGTATGCCCCTGCTGTGGACAAGACAGAGAGAGAGTTGTCCCACAAACTTTAAATTAGCACGCAAGTAGTCGTGAATGTCAGCACTTTTGGAAATCACCAGCAAAATGCCATAATTTTAGTGTCAACATATGTGTTGTGAGAACAGCTGCAGTACTAACCACTATGAGAAGCACTTAAATACATCCTCCGTACTAATTCACCAGCTGTGGCAGATTGTCAGAGTAATTTCACAATTGAAAAGGAAACATCACAGTTTTTCTAGTTTATATTCATTTCCAGCACCACCCCAACATCAACATATGAGAAAATGTAATGTTTCTTTGTTTTGAAGTAAAAAAAGATAGCGGAAGATAAGTGTCTCCAATGACAGCATGGGTGTGCTTCGTGTGATTTTGACCAATTGTGAATAGGCATTGGAAACACTTATCTTTCGCTATGTTTTTTACTACAAAACAGAGAAAACTCCACATACAGTGCCGTGAAAAAGTACTTGTCCCCTTTCTAATTTTCTCTACTTTTTTATATTTATGATACTGAATGTTATCAGATCTTCAACCAAAACTTAATATTAGATAAAGGACACCTGAGTGAACAAACAATTACCTTATTTAATGTATTTAATGTACAAAGTTACGCAACACCCAATGCCCCTGAGTGAAAAAGTAATTGCCCCCTTACACGGGTGCACCTCAGCCACGCTCAAGGTAATAAACGATATCATAACCACCATCGATAAAAGACAGTACTGTGCAGCCGTCTTCATCGACCTTGCCAAGGCTTTCGACTCTGTCAATCACCATATTCTTATCGGCAGACTCAGTAGCCTCGGTTTTTCTGATGACTGCCTTGCCTGGTTCAACAACTACTTTGCAGACAGAGGTCAGTGTGTCAAATCGGAGGGCATGCTGTCCGGTCCTCTGGCAGTCTCTATGGGGGTGCCACAGGGTTCAATTCTCGGGCCGACTCTTTTCTCTGTATATATCAATGATGTTGCTCTTGCTGCGGGCGATTCCCTGATACACCTCTACAAAGACGACACCATTCTGGAAACTTCTGGCCCGTCCGTGGACACTGTGCTATCTAACCTCCAAACGAGCTTCAATGCCATACAACACTCCTCCTCCAACTGCTCTTAAACGCTAGTAAAACCAAATGCATGCTTTTCAACCGTTCGCTGCCTGCACCCGCACGCCCGACTAGCATCACCACCCTGGATGGTTCCGACCTTGAATATGTGGACATCTATAAGTACCTAGGTGTCTGGCTAAACTGTAAGTTCTCCTTCCAGACTCATATCAAACATCTCCAATCGAAAATCAAATCTAGAGTCGGCTTTCAATTCCACAACAAACCTCCTTCACTCACACCGCCAAACTTACCCTAGTAAAATTGACTATCCTACCGATCCTCGACTTCGGCGATGTCATCTACAAAAAAGCTTCCAACACTCTACTCAGCAAACTGGATGCAGTTTATCACAGTGCCATCCGTTTTGTCACTAAAGCACCTTATACCACCCACCACTGCGACCTGTATGCTCTAGTCGGCTGGCCCTTACTACATATTCGTCGTCAGACCCACTGGCTCCAGGTCATCTACAAGTCCATGCTAGGTAAAGCTCCGCCTTATCTCAGTTCACTGGTCACGATGGCAACACCCACCCGTAGCACACGCTCCAGCAGGTGTATCTCACTGATCATCCCTAAAGCCAACACCTCATTTGGCCGCCTTTCGTTCCAGTTCCCTGCTGCCTGTGACTGGAACGAATTGCAAAAATCGCTGAAGTTGGAGACTTTTATCTCCCTCACCAACTTCAAACATCTGCTATCTGAGTAGCTAACTGATCGCTGCAGCTGTACGTAGTCTATCGGTAAATAGCCCACCCAATTTTACCTACCTCATCCCCATAGTGTTTTTATTTGTTTACTTTTCTGCACACCAATATCTCTACCTGTACATGACCATCTGATCATTTATCACTCCACTGTTAATCTGCAAAATTGTAATTATTCGCCTACCTCCTCATGCCTTTTGCACAATGTATATACACTTTATTTTTTTCTACTGTGTTATTGACTTGTTAATTGTTTACTCCATGTGTAACTCTGTGTTGTCTGTTCACACTGCTATGCTTTATCTTGGCCAGGTCGCAGTTGCAAATGAGAACTTGTTCTCAACTCGCCTACCTGGTTAAATAAAGGTGAAAAAAAAAAAAAAAAAACTGGAGGTGCCACCTTTAGTTGCAATGACTGCAACCAAATGCTTGCTGTAGTTGTTGACTTGTCTCTCACATTGCTGTGGAGGAATTTTGGCCCACTCTTGCATGCAGACCTACATTAACTCAGCGATATTTGGGAGTTTTCAAGCATGAACTGCTCGTTTCAAGTCCTGCCACAACATCTCAATAGGGATTATGTCTGGACTAGGCCATTCCAAAACATCTAATTTGTTGCTTTTTAGCCATTTTCATGTGGGCTTTATTGTTCATTTTCGATCATTGTCTTGCTGCATGACCCAGGTGCACTTCAGATCACAGCCTGACATTCTCCTGTAGAATTCTCTGCCACAGAAGAATTCATGGTTCCTTCTACTAAAGAAAGGCATCCAGGTCCTGTGGCAGCAAAGCATTCCTAAATTGTCACAGGATTGTGGAATGCAGTGTTTGGTTCTCGCCAGGTATAAATGGGACCCATGTCATCCAAAAAGTTACACTTTTAAAACATCTGCCCATAGAACATTCTTCCAAGAGTCTTCATGATCATTCAGGTGCTTTTAGGCAAACTTGAGTCAACTTTTTGGACGACATGGGTCCCATTATGCCTGGCGAAAACCAAACGCTGCTTTGAATACAGTGCCTTCGGAAATATTCAGATCCCTTGACTTTTTCCACATTTTGTTACGATACAGCCTTATTCTAAAATGGATTAAATAAAAACATTTACACACAATGCCCCATGATCACAAAGCAAAAACAGGTTTTTTAGAAATGTTTGCTAGGTTAAAAATAAAACCAAAATAACTTATTTCCATAAGTATTCAGACCCTTTGCTATTAGACTCGAAATTGATCTCAGGTGCATCCGGTTTCCATTGATCATCCTTGACATGTTTCTACAACTTAATTGGAGTCCACCTGTGGTAAATTAAATTGATTGGACATGATTTGGAAAGGCACGCACCTGTCTATATAAAGTCCCACAGTTGGCAGTGCATGTCAGAGCAAAAACCAAGCCATGAGGTCAAAGGAATTGTCCGTAGAGCACTGAGACAGGATTGTGTGGAGACACATCTGGAGCAGGCTACCAAAATAATTCTGCAGCATTGAAGGTCCCCAAGAACAGAGTGGCCTCCATTCTTAAATGGAGAAGTTTGGAACCACCAAGACTCTTCCTAGAGCTGTCCGCCTGGTCAAACTGAGCAATCAGGGGAGAACGGTCTTTGTCAGGGAGGTGACCAAGAACCCGATGGTCACTCTGACAGAGCTCCAGAGTTCCTCTGTGGAGATGGGAGAACATTCCAGAAGTACAACCATCTCTGCAGCACTCAACCAATCAGGCCTTTATGGTAAAGCGGCCAGCCACTCCTCAGTAAAAGGCACGACAGCACGCTTGGAGTTTTCAAAAAGAGATACAACTTTTTTCCAGCACCAGACTATGATCGATAATGTCAAAAGCCGCACTAAAGTCTAACAAAACAGTCCACAGACAAATTTTAGGCCCTAGGCATCTAGGGTAGATTTGAGAGGAATGTATTGGCATCAAGAAATACATCAGGAAATGGTTCCAAGCCTATCAGAGAGCAATGTTTAGCCATCCAATCTCTTCAGATCTACAGTGGGGGGGTACAAGTTTTTGATAACCTGCAAAATTGGCAGTGTTTACTACTTACAAAGCATGTAGAGGTCTGTAATTTTTATCATAGGTACACTTCAACTGTAAGAGACGGAATCTAAAACAAAAATCCAGAAAAACACATGATTTTTAAGTAATGAATTTTAATTTTATTGCATGACATAAGTAATTGATACATCAGAAAAGCAGAACTTAATATTTGATACAGAAACCTTTGTTTGCAATTACAAAGATCATATGTTTCCTGTAGTTCTTGACCAGATTTGCACACACTGCAGCAGGGATTTTGGCCCACTCCTCCATACAGACCTTCAGGTTTCGGGGCTGTCACTGGGCAATACAGACTTTCAGCTCCCTCCAACGATTTTCTATTGGGTTCAGGTCTGGAGACTGGCTAGGCCACTCCAGGACCTTGAGATGCTTCTTACGGAGCCACTCCTTAGTTGCCCTGGCTGTGTGTTTTGGGTCATTGTCATGCTGGAAGACCCAGCCACGACCCATCTTCAATGCTCTTACTGAGGGGAGGTTGTTGGCCAAGATCTCGCGATACATGGCCCCATCCATCCTCCCCTCAATATGGTGCAGTCGTCCTGTCCACTTTGCAGAAAAGCATCCCCAAAGAATGATGTTTCCACCTCCATGCTTCACGGTTGGGATGGTGTTCTTGGGGTTGTACTTCTTCCTCCAAACACGGCGATTGGAGTTCAGACCAAAAAGCTCTATTTTTGTTTCATCAGACCACATGACCTTCTCCCATTCCTCCTCTGGATCATCCAGATGGTCATTGGCAAACTTCAGACAGGCCTGGACATGCGCTGGCTTGAGCAGGGGGACCTTGCGTGCTCTGCAGGATTTTAATCCATGAAGGCGTAGTGTGTTACTAATGGTTTTCTTTGAGACTGTGGTCCCAGCTCTCTTCAGGTCATTGACCAGGTCCTGCCGTGTAGTTCTGGGCTGATCCCTCATGATCATTGATGCCCTACGAGGTGAGATCTTGCATGGAGCCCCAGACAGAGGGTGATTGACCGTCATCTTGAACTAATTCCATTTTCTAATAATTGCGCCAACAGTTGTTGCCTTCTCACCAAGCTGCTTGCCTATTGTCCTGTAGCCCATCCCAGCCTTGTGCAGGTCTACAATTTTATCCCTGATGTCCTTACACAGCTCTCTGGTCTTGGCCATTGTGGAGAGGTTGGAGTCTGTTTTATTGAGTGTGTGGACAGGTGCAGTTAATACAGGTAATGAGTGGAGAACAGGAGGGCTTCTTAAAGAAAAACTAACAGGTATGTGAGAGCCGGAATTCTTACTGGTTGGTAGGTGATCAAATACATATGTCATGCAATAAAATGCAAATTAATTTCTTAAAAATCATACAAATGTGATTTTCTGGATTTTTGTTTTAGATTCCGTCTCTCACAGTTGAAGTGTACCTATGATAAAAATTACAGACCTCTGCATGCTTTGTAAGTAGGAAAACATGCAAAATCGGCAATGTATCAAATACTTGTTCTCCCCACTGTATATATTAAGTGCCTAGGGAGTATGGGCTAGGGGTTGTTCCTGGACCAGAAGCAATTAAGGTAGGCCATAGGACCATGACAGCACTCCCTCCTCGAGTTGCCTGCCCATTATCGACCCATGCCCCACCCCAGTCTTTTCCACATTCACACAGAGATCCCAAATTCCAACACTCCATCTTCAGAAATACATGACTCCATAATTCATTAGTCTTACCTGGTCTTTCTAGACCTGAACTTCCAAGGCCGTCAGTGACAGTATGAACCAGTCTCCTCCCACTCACACATATTCCCCTCTTCTCTCACAGAACAAAAACTTACGGAAGTGGCCTCTGAATAGCACACATTTCAGTCTAACTCACATTATTGAGTCTGCATTGTTGACCAAGAAGAGCACTGACTAAATTTAGTCAAAACCCACACCGAGAGGGGAGGGAGAGGGGGAACATGCACAAAAAGAGAAAGCAAAGGGAACAAGACTTTCTTGGAGAGTTCCCCTCCCAGTAAATAAGAGCTTGAAATATGAGTCACGACGAGAGGGAGGGAATGGGGAGCAGGGGGGGGAGAGTGGGCTTAAAGGAGACGGTGTAACCAGACCGCATCACATAGTTACCCTCAGCCTGCTGGGAGCTCATCCTAGAGGCACAGTTCCCCAATCTCAACGGCATCCTGAGAGTGTGAGAGAGAGGAGAACACAAGGGGGAGAAGAGGGTATCGTCTCTGAAGTCCTCCTCCTCTCCTGTCTACAGCTGACTTATCCCCTCAACTGCTTAAGTCTTTTTACTACTCTCATCTGTCATTTGACCTCTCTCCGTTTCACCCCCCTCTCGCTCCCTCTTGTTCCGTCTCTCCTTCCCTATTTCTCTCTCAACAAGTAGCCCAAGTCTCCCGGGGTCAGCAGTGTGGAGATGCAGAGGAGAGCTGTACACCATGAGAGAGAGAGAGAGGAGAGAAACACACCTCTTTAATTTTTATGGAAGTGATCTGGGCTTCCAGCTAGGTCAGGGCCCAGGACGTAGGTGGGGTGGGGGGTTAGTAAATCAGTCAGCTGTGGGCTAAAAATAAACCCCTCCCACCCGTATCTCATCACCACAAAGCCCCTCCCACCCGTATGATCACCTGGCCATGAGCCGTGATCATGTTGCCAGTACCACCTAATGGATCGGAGGTATAGAGCATGTATTCTATGGCTCTACAGAATATGCTGCTTATGCCAGTTTTCCACTGCGGCGCTCAGTTGAATGCTACTCCTGTCACGACTACAGCTCTGCTGTGGAAAAACTTGGCAGACCCAAACCATGCCTTCCACCTCCAGGAGGCTGTATTGACGACACAGAGTAAACCTACTAGTTCACCAACAGAGGGCCCAAACAAACACTTATCGTATTCACACTGAAATATGCAAGCAGAAGCCAACTGTATTTCCCCCCAATTTTCGCACAAATTAAGTCTGGTTAAATTTAAAAAAGAAAACATGTTGCTGTCTCATCAGGGCTCTAGTGTGTGTGTTGCTGAAACCAAGTTCTCGTCTCCTTGTCACATGACTAGTGAAGAGGGTTGTGTGTCAGACTGACCTCAGGACATGAGACTTCTGGAATAAAGAGTGACACACACATACCATGACAACCTTACGACGAGTCTGATAAAGATGCAACAACCATACGACATCCTAAAAAATGAACAGACCATGCACACATTTTATAGGATGACGATCATACCTAAAGCAGAGTGAAGCAAGTCTCAATAGCCCCACTGCAGATTTACAACTTGGGCTGTGGTCTTTACTAGAGGTCGACCGACTATGGTTTTTCAACACCGATACCGATTATTGGAGGACCAAAAAAGCCGATTACGATTAAATCGGACAATTTGTATTCATTTATTTGTAATAATGACAATTACAAAAATACTGAATATACACTTATTTTAACTTAATATAATACATCAATGAAATCAATTTAGCCTCAAATAAATAATGAAACATGTTCAATTTGGTTTAAATAATGCAAAAACAAAGTGTTGGAGAAGAAAGTAAAAGTGCAATATGTGCCATGTAAGAAAGCTAACGTTTCAGTTCCTTGCTCAGAACATGAGAACATATGAAAGCTGGTGGTTCCTTTTAACATCAGTCTTAAATATTCCCAGGTAAGAAGTTTTAGGTTGTAGTTATTATAGGACTATTTCCCTCTATACCATTTGTATTTCATTAACCTTTGACTATTGGATGTTCTTATAGGCACTTTAGTATTGCCAGTGGAACAGTATAGCTTCCGTCCCTCTCCTCGCTCCTCCCTGGGCTCGAAGCAGCAACACAACGACAACAGCCACCATCGAAGCATCGTTACCCATGCATAGCAAGGGGAACAACTACTAGAAGGCTCAGAGCAAGTGATGTTTGAAACGCTATTAGCACGCGCTAACAAGCTCGCCATTTCACTTCGGTTACACCAGCCTCATCTCGGGAGTTGATAGGCTTGAAGTCATAAACAGTGCAATGGTTGAAGCACAACGAAGAGCTGCTGGCAAACGCACAAAAGTGCTGTTTGAATGAATGTTTAAGTGCCTGCTTCTGCCTACCACCGGTCAGTCAGATACTTGTATGCTTGTAGGCTCAGTCAGATTATATGCAACGCAGGACACGCTAGATAATATCTAGTAATATCATCAACCATGTGTAGTTAACTAGTGATTATGATTGATTGTTTTTTAGAAGATAAGTTTAATGCTAGCTAGCAACTTGCCTTGGCTTACTGCATTCGCGTAACAGGCAGTCTCCTTGTGGAGTGCAACGAGGGAGAGGCAGGTCGTTATCACGTTGGACTAGTTAACTGTAAGGATGCAAGATTGGATCCCCCGAGCTGACAAGGTGAAAATCTGCCGTTCTGCCCCTGAACGAGGCAGTTAACCCACCCTTCCTAGGCCGTCATTGAAAATAAGAATGTGTTCTTAACTGACTTGCCTAGTTAAATAGGTCAACAACAAAAAAATTAGAAAGGGAAAAAGGAGGGGAAAATCATCAAATCGGCACCCAAAAATACCCTAGTTAATCGGCCATTCCGATTAATCAGTCGACCTCTAGTCTTTACATACATTACGGCCAACTAATATACACAAAGCATGTGGACACCCCTTCAAATTAGTGGTTTCGCTGATACACCCATTGCTAACAGGTGTATAAAATCAAGCACACAGCCATGCAATCTCCATAGACAAACATTGGCAGGAGAATGGCCTTAATGAAGAGCTCAGTGACTTTCAAAATGGCACCGTCATAGGATGCAACCTTTCCAACAAGTCAGTTCGTCACATTTCTACACTGCTTAAACTGCCCCGGTCAACTGTAAGTGCTGTTATTTATTTTCTCTCAGGGGGTGGATCGGCTTTAATATTGCGGGTAGATTCCATCAATGTAATTGTCTACATCATTTCCAATCCCCCATATATTTTTTGGGTCTCTCTGGCTCTCCACATAAACATTCGTACACACACAAACATTCATACATACAGTGGGGCAAAAAAGTATTTAGTCAGCCACCAATTGTGAAATTTCTTCCACTTAAAAAGATGAGGCCTGTAATTTTCATCATAGGTACACTTCAACTATGACAGACAAAATGAGAAAAGTTTTTTATTTTCCACCATAATTTGCAAATAAATTCATAAAAAATCCTACAATGTGATTTTCTGGATTTTTCCCTCATTTTGTCTGTCATAGTTGAAGTGTACCTATGATGAAAATTACAGGCCTCTCATCCTTTTAAGTGGGAGAACTTGCACAATTGGTGGCTGACTAAATACTTTTTTGCCCCACTGTATACACAGAAACATTCGTACACACACAAACACATAAACAAACACTTTAAGAATATACCTTTCTTATTCCCCGCAAACCCTACCACCCCTCCCCCAATTGGAGTAAACTAATAAACAATAACAATTAGGCTTCTACCTTCAGTTTATACACATTTTACAGACACAATCTATTTAACAAATAGTTTTATTTTATTAGAATTTTAGTCCTGGCATTCCAACATTTCTGATGTCCATCCAGTTCTATTCGTAACTGTGCTATTTCACAAAATGTCTGAACCTATATACATTTTACAGACCCTGTATGTTTTACATTGGTTATCTTGTTGTTATTAGTCCCACCCTTCAGCTCCTTTCAACCCCTCCGATCTCTTAACGCCATCCATTTTGGATTTCTATTTGCCATATATCTTTCAACTGCACTGTGATGCTTCACAAAAGTAGTGAACCTTTCTATTCTCATAGCTTCTACAGATTGTAAAATAAAGATAAAAATGTTGGCTAAAATAATGACTATATTATTGATCGATTGACTATGACTTTTAAAATCACCCAGTATTGCCATCTGGAGCATTAGTTCTAAGTAAATGTTGCAATTCTTCAGCCATTCCTGGCCCTAAGACCAAAAACGAGCTACATATGAACAGCACAAAAATAAATGATCTAATGACTCTGCCTCCTCGCAGCAAAATCTGCAGAGCTGGGAAGATTGTATCCCCCATATATATATATATATATATATAACCAACTTGGTTGCAAGAATTTTGTATAATAATTTAAATTGAAAAATGTTAAGTTTTGAATCCGGCGTTGTATTTGCGTGTCAATTCATAAACCGTGTGCCACGGAATCAGTACATCGAAAATCTCTTCCAAACTATTTTTCAATGTATATGGCAACGCTGTCCATTTTTTGGTCCTTAGACCAACTTGATTTATGTTTTTATTTATAACAATATTCTTTAACCATTTATGGTCTTTAACTTCTTCGACATAGGGGGCGTTTTAAACAAGATATTTTGTCACGAAAAGATGCTCGACTATGCATATAATTGACAGCTTTGGAAAGAAAACACTGACGTTTCTAAAACTGCAAAGATATTGTCTGTGAGTGCCACAGAACTAATGCTACAGGCGAAACCAATATGAAATTTCATACAGGAAATGCCCCAGATTTTGAATGCGCTGTGTTCCAATGTCTCTTTATATGGCTGTGAATGCGCCAGGAATGAGCCTACACTTTCTGTCGTTTCCCCAAGGTGTCTGCAGCATTGTGACGTATTTGTAGGCATATCATTGGAAGATTAACCATAAGAGACTACATTACCAGGTGTCCGCTTGGTGCCCTCCGTCAAAATTATTGTGCTATCTCCAGCTGCGTCCACTTTTCCATTGGGTACACAAAAGGCTAAGCTTGTGAGCCGATATATGTATTTCATTTCATTTGCGATTTTCATGAATAGTTAACGTTGCGTTATGCTAATGAGCTTGAGGCTATGATTACGCTCCCGGATACGGGATTGCTCAACGCTAGAGGTTATTGCAGAGCCGACAAACAAGTTCCTTACTTTCCCCCTAGTACTTGCCTCTTCCATTTTTGTGGTAATGCTGCAATTAGTTGGTTGTAATTTTGGGTAGAGCAGACATTTCCATATGTCTGTGTGAGCTGCATGTGTGACATAAATCCACCGGTCCTATTTATGATATCATTTACCAAAATACGTTAAAAAAATTTTTTTATTGAAAAATAAGGATTTATCACCAATTAGTATATTTGAGTTTAACCACGATATCTGTTGTATTATTTGTTGTCTTTTCAGGTGGATTAAACTGAAATGGCAATCAACTTTCTAAGACTTTTTTTTTTTTTAAATAACGATATTTTAGAGATGATTTGGTTTTCAAATAACCGAAAGTGAGCAGTTGTAACCTGAATAAGTCCATGGGTGAGAAATTCTTACTAATTTACAAGAGAACCATTTCGGATTTAAGTATAACTTTTGTATGACTGATGCCTTTAGTGAGGGGTCTAACGCTTTTAATATTTAATGCCCTCCGAATTAATATTTGTTATATAAATAGGCACATTTAATTTTATCTGGCTTGCCATTACAAATAAAATGTAATATTTTTTGTTCATATAATTTAAAAAGCAGGTCACTAGGTCTAGGCAAAACCATAAGCAAACAGGTTAACTGTGATATGACTAAAGAGTTAAATCAGGGTGATTTTTCCACAAATAGACAGATATTTTCCCTTCCATGCTAGCAAGATCTTATCTATTTTTGCTAACTTTCTATAAACATTTATTGGGGTGAGATCATGTCTTTCTTTCAGGGTATGTTTACTAAGTACGTCCACATCCCCGTCAGACCATTTTATTTGGTAAACTAGACGGTAATTGAAAATTTGCATTTTTTGGTGATCCAATACATAATATAGTACACTTATCATAATTTGGTTTTAAAAAAGTATCTAGATCCTCTACGAGGCTGTGCAGGGATTCTGATTGTGGTTTTAAAAGAAAACATGAATCATCAGCGTACAATTACACCATTGTTATTAAGCCACGGATTTCTAATCCCTTAATATTATTGTTGGATTCAATTTTAACAGCTAACATTTCGATGGCAATAAAAAATAGATATGGCGATAGTGGACAACCTTGTTTTACTCCTCGATAGTTTTAAACTGTCTGGGATTTAGCAATTATTTACTAGTTTACACCTAGGGTTACTATACATAACTAACCATTTTAATAAGAGATTCTCCAAAACTGAAATATTTTAGGCATTTATACAGTGCCTTGCGAAAGTATTCGGCCCCCTTGAACTTTGCGACCTTTTGCCACATTTCAGGCTTCAAACATAAAGATATAAAACTGTATTTTTTTGTGAAGAATCAACAACAAGTGGGACACAATCATGAAGTGGAACGACATTTATTGGATATTTCAAACTTTTTTAACAAATCAAAAACTGAAAAATTGGGCGTGCAAAATTATTCAGCGCCTTTACTTTCAGTGCAGCAAACTCTCTCCAGAAATTCAGTGAGGATCTCTGAATGATCCAGTGTTGACCTAAATGACTAATGATGATAAATACAATCCACCTGTGTGTAATCAAGTCTCCGTATAAATGCACCTGCACTGTGATAGTCTCAGAGGTCCGTTAAAAGCGCAGAGAGCATCATGAAGAACAAGGAACACACCAGGCAGGTCCGAGATACTGTTGTGAAGAAGTTTAAAGCCGGATTTGGATACAAAAAAACTTCCCAAGCTTTAAACATCCCAAGGAGCACTGTGCAAGCGATAATATTGAAATGGAAGGAGTATCAGACCACTGCAAATCTACCAAAACCTGGCCGTCCCTCTAAACTTTCAGCTCATACAAGGAGAAGACTGATCAGAGATGCAGGCAAGAGGCCCATGATCACTCTGGATGAACTGCAGAGATCTACAGCTGAGGTGGGAGACTGTCCATAGGACAACAATCAGTCGTATATTGCACAAATCTGGCATTTATGGAAGTGGCAAGAAGAAAGCCATTTCTTAAAGATATCCATAAAAAGTGTTGTTTAAAGTTTGCCACAAGCCACCTGGGAGACACACCAAACATGTGGAAGAAGGTGCTCTGGTCAGATGAAATCAAAATTGAACTTTTTGGCAACAATGCAAAACGTTATGTTTGGCGTAAATGCAACACAGCTCATCACAATGAACACACCATCCCCACTGTCAAACATGGTGGTGGCAGCATCATGGTTTGGGCCTGCTTTTCTTCAGCAGGGACAGGGAAGATGGTTAAAATTGATGGGAAGATGGATGGAGCCAAATACAGGACCATTCTGGAAGAAAACATGATGGAGTCTGCAAAAGACCTGAGACTGGGACGGAGATTTGTCTTCCAACAAGACAATGATCCAAAACATAAAGCAAAATCTACAATGGAATGGTTCAAAAATAAACATATCCAGGTGTTAGAATGGCCAAGTCAAAGTCCAGACCTGAATCCAATTGAGAATCTGTGGAAAGAACTGAAAACTGCTGTTCACAAATGCTCTCCATCCAACCTCACTGAGCTCGAGCTGTTTTGCAAGGAAGAATGGGAAAAAATTTCAGTCTCTCGGTGTGCAAAACTGATAGAGACATACCCCAAGCGACTTACAGCTGTAATCGCAGCAAAAGGTGGTGCTACAAAGTATTAACTTAAGGGGGCTGAATAATTTTGCACACCCAATTTTTCAGTTTTTGATTTGTTAAAAAAGTTTGAAATATCCAATAAATGTCGTTCCACTTCATGATTGTGTCCCACTTGTTGTTGATTCTTCACAAAAAAATACAGTTTTATATCTTTATGTTTGAAGCCTGAAATGTGGCAAAAGGTCGCAAAGTTCAAGGGGGCCGAATACTTTCGCAAGGCACTGTATATAAACGCCATTCGTACTTTATCAAAAGCCTTTTCAAAATCGGCTATGAAAATCAGGCCTGATTTCCCCGATATTTCATAGTATTGTTTCCAGTTCTTGTCTTATATTATCTCCAATGTATCGTCCATGTAAAAAACCTGTCTGATTAGGTTGAATAATATCTGACAATACCTTTTTAATTCTATGCGCCAAGCATTTAGCTAGAATCTTTGCATCACAACATTGAAGTGTAAGAGGCATCCATTTTTTCAACGGACTGGATCTTTATACACACACACCACTTGGATCCTGTTCCAGTAATAATGAAATCAGACCTTGTTGCGTGTCCAATAATCTACAGTTAAGATAGGAGTGGTAATAATGCTAATAATGGTCCTCGGAGTGCATCAAATAAAGTTTGGTAAACTTCCACTGGTATGCCATCCAGCCCTGGAGTTTTCCCAGCCTTAAAGACTTTAATTGCATCAATAAATTCCTCCTCTGTAATTTGGCCTTCACATGAGTCTTTCTGTACAGATGTTAATTTTACATTATTAACAGGAAAAAAATCCATACAATTAGCTTCGGTTAGTGGTGAGGGAGGAGATTGAAACAAAAACATATTCTTAAAGTATTTTACTTCCTCTTTCAAAATATTGTTTGGTGAATCATCCAGGACCTATATACTAGGACCTATATACTGCCATCCAGGACCTATATGCTAGGCAGTGTCAGAAGAAGGCCTAAAAAATTGTCAAAGACTCCAGCCACCCTAGTTAGAGACCTGTTCTCTCTGCTATCGCACGGCAAGCGGTACCGGAGAACCAAGTCTAGGTTCAAAAGGCTTCTTAACCTTTTTGGGATAGGGGGCAGCATTTTCACTTTTGGATGAATAGCGTGCCCAGAGTGAACTGCCTCCTACTCTGTCCCAGATGCTAATATATGCATATTATTATCAGTATTGGATAGAAAACTCTGAAGTTTCTAAAACTGTTTGAATGATGTCTGTGAGTATAACATTACTCATATGGCAGGCGAAAACCTGAGAAAAATCCAACCAGGAAGTGGGACATCTGAAGTTTGTAGTTTTTCAAAGCTTGGCCTACCGAGTACACATTGAGATATGGATAAGGTTGCACTTCCTTGGCTTCCACTCGATGTCAACCGTCTTTTGAAACTTGAATGTAGATTCTACTATAAAGGAGGGGCTCATAAGAGCTCTTTGAGTCAGTAGTCTGGCAGAGAGCCTTGGTCTCGTGACGCGAGCTCCCGACAGAGTTACCTCTCGTTCCAGTGCCTTTCTGAAGACAAAGGAATTCTCCGGTTGGAATATTATTGATGTTTTATATTAAAAACATCCTAACGATTGATTCCATACATCGTTTGACATGTTTCTAAAAGGACTGTATCGGAACTTTTCAAGTTTTTGTCTGGATGAAATGCTTGCGCCTCATGAAGATGGATTACTGGGCTGAACACACTAACAACTGGCTATTTGAACATAAATGATGGAACTTCATGGAACAAATCAGTCATTTATTGTCGTACTGGGATTCCTGGGAGTGCCTTCTGATGAAGATCAAAGGTAAGTGAATATTTATGCTGTTGTTTCTAACTTTGTTAATTCCAAAATGGCGGCTATTCCTCTGGCTGTTTTGGGTTCTGAGCACCGTTCTCAGATTATGCTTTATCCGTAAAGTTGTTTTAAAATCTGACAAGTGGTTGCATTAAGGAGAAGTCTATCTTTAATTCTGTGAAAAACACTAGTATCTTTTATCAATTTTTATTATTAGTATTTCTGCAAAATCACCGGATGTTTCTGAATCAAAACATTACTAAACATAAGGCACCAATGTAAACAGATTTTTGGAAATAAATATGCACATTACCGAACAAAACACACACATGTATTGTGTAACATGATGTCCTATGAGTGTCATCTGATGAAGATCAAAGTTTAGTGATTCATTTTATCTATATTTCTGCTTTTTGTGATTCCTATCTTTGGCTGGAAAAATGGCTGTGATCTAACATAATCATATGTTGTGCTTTAGCTGTAAAGCATTTTTAAATCGGACATGGTGGGTAGATAAACAAGATGTTTATCTTTCATTTGCTGTAATGGACTTGTTAATGTGTGAAAGTTACATATTTCTAAAAAATACATAGAACGATCTATTCCGGATCCAGGAGAATTGTCATCAACTACACTAATTAGCATAGCGCAATGGTCAAAAAATATTACTAGAAAATATTCATTTCATGAAATCACAAGTGAAATATAGTGAAACACAGCTTAGCCTTTTGTTAATCACCCTGTCATCTCAGATTTTGAAATTATGCTTTACAGCCAAAGCAAGACAAGCGTTTGTATAAGTTTATCGATAGCCTAGCATAGCATTATGTTCAGCTAGCAGCAGGAAGCTTGGTCACGAAAATCAGTTAAATGAAATCGTTTACCTTTGATGAGCTTCGAATGCTTTCACTCATGAGACTCCCAGTTAGACAGCAAATGTTCATTTTGTCCCATAAAGATTCTTTTTATAGCCGAAATACCTCCTTTTTTTGTTCACGTTTTGTTGAGAAATCCACCGTAAATTGCGGTCACGACAACGCCGAAAAGAACTCCAAATTAGATCCATAATATCGACAGAAACATGGCAAACGTTTTTTATAATCGATCCTCAAGGTGTTTTTCAAATATCTATTCGATAATATATCAACCGGGACAATTGGCTTTTCAGTAGGAGCAAGAGGAACAATGGCCGCCTTTGTCTATTACGCACAAATCACTGAGAGCCACCACCTGACCACTGACACAATGTTGTCGTTCACGCTCATTTTTCAAAATAAAAGCCTGAAACTATGTCTAGTGGCTGTAGACACATTAGGGAAGCCATAGAAAAAGGAATCTGGTTGATATCCCTTTCAAATGGGCAATAGGGATGCATAGGAACACAATGTTTTCAAAATAAGAGTCACTTCCTGATTGGATTTTTCTCAGGCTTTCGCCTGCATTATCAGTTCTGTTATACTCGCAGACAATATTTTTACAGTTTTGGAAACGTTAGAGTGTTTTCTATCCTAAGCTGTCAATTATATGCATATTCTAGCATCTGGTCCTGAGAAATAGCCTGTTTACTTTGAAACTAGTGTCCCCTAGTTTCAAGAGGTTAATGTGTGAAAGTTACATATTTCGGAAAAATATTTTTGAATTTCGCACGCTGCCTTTTCAGTGGAATGCTGTCGAGGTGTGCCGCTAGCGGAAACCCTGCGCTAGAAAGGTTAACCTCTCTAGGGTAGGGGGCAGCATTCGGAATTTTGGATGAAAAGCATGCCCAAATTTAACAGCCTGCTACTTGGGCCCAGATGATATGATATGCATATAACTTGTAGATTTGGATAGAAAACACTCTAAAGTTTCCAAAACTGTTAAAATAGTGTCTGAGTATAACGGAACTGCTTTAGCAGGCGAAAACCTGAGAAAATCCATTCAGGAAGTAGTTTTTTTGTGGTTTTGTAGTTTTCTATTCAATGCCATTACAGTATACATTGACTTAGGACTCCATTTGCAGTTTCTATGCCTTCCCCTAGATGTCAACAGTCTTTAGAAATCGTTTCAGGCTTGTATTCTCATAAATGAGGGAATAAGACCAGTCTGAACGAGAGGACCCTAACGTGACGCAGAGTTTTTTCAGGCGCATGTGCATTTCTTGTTTACCTTTTATATTGACGACGTTATTGTCCAGTTGAAATTTTATAGATCATTTAAGCTAAAAATCAACCTGAGGGTTGAATATAAACATCGTTTGACATGTTTCTATGAACTTTACGGCTACAATTTGGATTGTTTTGACTGAGTTTGAGCCTGTGGATTACTGAAGAAAACAGAGCTAACAAAAAAGGAGCATTTTGGATATAGAGAGAGTATATCGAACAAAAGTAACATTTATTGAGTAAATGAATGTACTTCGGATTAAAAATGAAATAGCGCCCCCAGAGCATCAACAGGTTAACTTCCTGGCTGATGTCTTGAGATGTTGCTTCAATATATCCACATCATTTTCCTCCTCATGATGCCATGTATTTTGTTGAAGTGCATCAGTCCCTCCTGCAGCAAAGCACCCCCACAACATGATGCTGCCACCCCGTGATTCACGGTTCAGTTAGGGTTGAAATGTGTTCAGAGAGAATTATTTATTTAGCTTGCAATCCTACACTCCCCTTTAAATTTTTCTCCAAACATAACAATGGTCATTATGACAAACACTGTGTAAACAGTTCAAGGTCGGGCTTTTTTTGTTTCATCAGACCAGAGGACATTTCTCCTTGCAATCCCCCTTTTTCTCCAAACATAACAATGGTCATTATGGCCAAAAAAAGTCCAAAAAGATGTGGCTTCTTCCTTCCGGCGCCGACAGAGATGGCCGCCTCGCTTCGCGTTCCTAGGAAACTATGCAGTATTTTGTTTATTATTGTGTTATTTCTTACATTGTTACCCCAGGAAATATTAGGTTTTATTACATACAGTCGGGAGGAACTATTGGATATGAGAGCAACGTCAACTCACCAACATTACGACCAGGAATACGACTTTCCCGAAGCGGATCCTCTGTTTGGTCCACCACCCAGAACAATGGATCGGATCCCAGCCAGCGACCCAAAACAACGGCACTGCAGAGGGGCAGACGGAGTGGTCTTCTGATCAGGCTTCGTAGATGGGCACATCGCGCACTGCTCCCGAGCATACTTCTCGCCAATGTCCAGTCTCTTGACAATTGTGTAGACGGAATTCGAGCGAGGGTTGCCTTCCAGAGAGACATCAGTGATTGTAACATTCTTTATTTCACGGAAACATGGCTCGCTCGGGATACGTCATCAGAGTCGGTACAGCCACCCGGCTTCTTCACGCATTGCGCAAACAGAAACAAACATCTCTCTGGTAAGAAGGGTGAGGGTGTATGCCTTATGATTAATGAGACGTGGTGTGATCATAACAACATACTCAAGTCCTTTTGTTCACCTGACCTAGAATTCCTTACAATCAAATGCTGAACGCACTATCAACAAAGAGAATTCTCTTCAATCATAATTCCGGTTGTGTATATCCTGCCCCAATCAGACACATTGATGGCCCTGAAAGAAGTTAATTTGACTATGTAAACTGGAAACCACATATCCTGAGGCTGCATTTATTGTAGCTGGGGATTAAGTAAATCTGAAAACAAGGCTCCCTAAATTTTTCAGCATATCGATTACGCGGCCCAGGCTGTCAAATCCCTGGATTATTGTTACTCTAACTTCTGTGACGCATATAAATCTCTCCCCCGCCCTCCCCCTTCAATTTTGTTGCTCCCAGCCTATAGACAGGAACTAAAACAGGAAGCGCCCGTGCTTAGGTCTGTTCAACGCTGGTCCGAACAATCGGATTTCATGCTTCGAGATTGCTTCGATCACGTGGACTGGGATATGTTCCGCATAGTGTCGGAAAATAACATTGATGAATACGCCTATTCGGTAAGCGCGTTTATTAGCAAGTGCATGGGTGATGTTGTACCCACAGCGCCTATGAAAACATTCCCCAACCAGAAACCGTGGATTGATGGCAGCATTCGCACAAAACTGAAAGTGCGAACCACTGCTTTTAATCAGGGCAAGGTGACCGGAAACATGACCGAGTACAAACAGTGTAGCTATTCCCTCCGCAAGGCAATCGAACAAGCTAAGCGGCAGTATAGAGACAAAGTAGAGTCTCAATTCAACGGCTCAGACACGAGAGGTATATGGCAGGGTCTACAGTCAATCATGGACTACAAAAGGAAAACCAGCCCTGTCACTGACCACAATGTCTTGCTCCTATACAAACAAAACTTATTTGCTCACGTTGAGGACAACACAGTGCCACTGACATGGTCCGCAACCAAAACCTATGGGCTCCTTCACTGCAGCCAACGTGAGTAAAACATTAATAAACGTTTTCACCCTCGCAGGGCTGCAGGCCCAGACGGCCTGCAGATCAGCTGGTGTTTACAGACATATTCAATCAACCCTTATGACAGTCTCCTGTCCCCACATGCTTCAAGAGGGCCACCAATGTTCCTGTTCCCAAGAAAGCGAAGGTAACTGAGCTAAATGACTATCGCCCCGTAGCACTCACTTCCGTCATCATGAAGTGCTTTGAGAGACGAGTCAAAGCCCATATCATCTCCAGCCTATCTGACACCCTAGACCCACTCCAATTTGCTTACCGCCCCAAATGGTCCACGGACGACACAATCGCAGTCATACTGCCCTAACCCATCTGGACAAGAGGAATACCTATGTAAGAATGCTGTTCATCGACTACAGCTCAACATTTAACACCATAGTACCTTCCAAACTCGTCACTAAGCTCGAGACCCTGGGTCTCAACCGGGTCCTGGACTTCCTGACAGGCCACCCCAGCCCTCTCCTGTACTCCCTGTTCACCCATGACTGTGTGGCCATGCACGCCTCCAACTCAATCATCAAGTTTGCGGACGACACTACAGTGGTAGGCTTGATTACCAACAACGACGAGACGGTCTACAGGGAGGAGGTGAGGGCCCTCGGAGTGTGAATAACCTCACACTCAATGTCAACAAAACAAAGGAGATGATCGTAGACTTCAAAAACAGCAGAGGGAGCAGCCACCTATCCACATCGATGGGACAGAAGTGGACAAGGTGGAACGTTTGAAGTTCCTCGGCGTAAACATCACGGACAAACTGAATTGGTCCACCCACACAGACAGCGTGGTGAAGAAGGCGCAGCAGCACCTCTAACCTCAGGAGGCTGAAGAAATTCAGCTTGTCACCAAAAGCACTCACAAACTTCTACAGATGCACAATCGAGAGCATCCTGTCGGGCTGTATCACCGCGTGGTACGGCAACAACCGTAAGGCTCTCCAGAGGGTAGTGAGGTCTGCACAATGAATCACCGGGGGCAAACTACCTGCCCTCCAGGACACCTACACCACTCGATGTCACAGGAAGGCCATAAAGATCATCAATGACAACAACCACCGAGCCACTGCCTGTTCATCCCGCTATCATCCAGAAGGCGAGGTCAGTACAGGTGCATCAAAGCGGGGACCGAGAGACTGAAAAACAGCTTCTATCTCAAGGCCATCAGACTATTAAACAGCCACCACTTACATTGAATGGCTGCTGCCAACATACACCAACTTTAATAATGAAAACATTGATGCAATAAATGTATTACTACACATTTTAAACAATGCCACTTTATATAATGTTTACATACCCTACACTACTCACCTCATATGTATATACTGTACTCTATACCATCTACATGCATCTTGCCTATGCCATTCGGCCATTGCTCATTCATATATTTTGTGTACAAATTCTTATTCATTCTTTTACACTTGTGTGTATAAGGTAGTTGTTGTGAAATTGTTAGATATCACTGCATGGTCGGAACTCGAAGCACAAGCATTTCGATACACTCGCATTAACATCTGCTAACCATGTGTATGTGACAAATAAAATTTGATTTGCTGAACGGTCTTTCAGGTTGTCGATATAGGACTCGTTTTACTGTGGATATAGATACCTTTGTACCTGTTTCCTCCAGCATCTTCACAAGGTCCTCTGCTCTTGTTCTGGGATTGATTTGCACTTTTCGCACCAAAGTACGTTCATCTCTAAGAGACAGAAAGCGCCTCCTTCCTGAGCGGTACGATGGCTGCGTGGTCCCATGGTGTTTATAGTTGCGTATTATAGTTTGTACAGATGAATGTGGTACCTTCAGTCGTTTCGAAATTGCTCCCAAGGATGAACCAGACTTGTGGAGGTATACCATTTTTTTTCTGAGGTCTTGGCTGTTTTCTTTTGATTTTCCCATGATGTCAAGCAAAGAGGCACTGAGTTTGAAGGTAGGCCTTGAAATACATCCACAGGTACACCTCCAATTGACTCAAATGATGTCAATTAGCCTATCAGAAGCTTCTAAAGCCATTTTTGGAATTTTCTAAGCTGTATAAAGGCACAGTCAACTTAGTCTATGTAAACTTCTGACCCACTGGAATTGTGATAGTTAATTATAAGTGAAATAATCTTTCTGTAAACAATTGTTGTAAAAATGACTTGTGTCATGTACAAAGTAGATGTCCTAACCGACTTGCCAAAACTAGTTTGTTAACAATACATTTGTGGAGTGGTTGAAAAACGCGTTTTAATGACTCCAACCTAAGTGTATGTAAACTTCCGACTTCAACGGTACAAATGACCTCGACTAACCTGCACCCCTGCACATTGACTTGGTACCGGTACCCCTGTATATAGCCTCGTTATTGTTATTTTATTGTGTTACAATTAAAAAGTATTTTTTTGTTAATTTAGTAAATATGTTCCTAACAATTTCTTGAACTGCACTGTTGGTTAAGGGCTTGTAAGTAAGCATTTCACGGTAAGGTGAATTCTGTTGTACTCTGCGCATGTGACATAAAATTTGTTTTGATAAACTGGGCATCTCAAATCTAGTGTGATGGCTTGAGGGGATGAAATGAAGAGGTATTTCTGGAATGATCACTACCACAGTACATAGGCCTCTTTCAATGTCAATCCGTCACCAGCTGACATGTACTCAATCTGCTTCCATCTTCCCCTCTAGTTCCCACTCCCTCAGGTGTGAAAATCTCAAAAGGATTATGTAGGTGAAAACAGTCAAGTGGAAGTTCCACTTTGCCTACTGAAGAGCTAGGCCGGAGGAGCCATCACCATACTGCTTACACATATCCAGTCCTTTCAGGTAGTTTAAAACAGCCAATGGGAGAATAAGCATAATGGAAGAATAAGCATAATGGAAGCAAGACAAATCTGTGAGGGACTGGGGGGTGATATTTGAGTTTCACACACCTCCAGAGGAGCAGCTTCAAGACTAGTATTTGATGCCAAAACTGGAAGAAGCACCAGTGAGCTGAGCCTGAGGTCACACTGACTTCCCTTCCTACTGGAGCAGACTCAAATACATTCCTGCCCCGGTCTCAAAACACACACGCACACAGGCAGAGGCTCTGTGCACGTTTGTCTGTCTTTCCATGGTTGCAGAGGCCCAAACAAAAAGGGAGTCCATGTCAGTGGGAGACTGGTGCATGTGTGTGACAGTGCATGTGTTAGCCAGGTGCGAGTACAGTATGAGAGAACATGAGTCAGTACCTTTGTAAGCATTGAGCGAGCACATGACTAACATAAGCACACAAGCTAAGTCTATTAGACTGGCAGCACGAGGGAAAATTTCAGAAAATGTGCTCACTCCTCTAAATGTTTTAGCTCAGAAGGAAGAAAGATTTCTAGTCTGCAGTTGAAAAACAGCTCTACATTGACATCTGACCAGATCTATACAAAGTACACACACACAGAAATATTGATATGCAGAAATATATCTACACACACACAAGCAACTACACATCAACTCCCCCCTCTCTCTTGTATACCATGTTGGAGTAATGCATGACAAGACTTAACATTTCTAAAGTAGACTCCATATACGGACTGCTCTGCCCATGGCTGGTCACTGTTCAACTGTGCAGACAGACCAAGCCACTACATAGCACACAGACTTGTGAGCAGGGTCACCAAGCTTGTTTTCAGGACAACCAGTGAGATTTCTATAGCCCCTGTACTGGCAAACACATACCACTAGAGGGCACTCATACTCTGCATCACCAGCCCAGAGGCCTTCGTAACCCGACAAAATGAACAGGGAAGTTAAGAAATTTGGAACAACACCGTTGGGAATTACTTATTGGTGCCGAAATAAGTAACAGGTTTGGAATTTGACCTGTGTGTCAGGGTTGAATTCAATTTCACTTGAAGTTGGAAATACATTTAAATTAAACTCAGGAATTGACATCCCTGTTTTCAGTGTGTCCAGGAGAGAGCAGTGTTAAGAATGAGGCCTGCGGTTTTGGGTAAAGGTGGGTATCAGCAGGCGAGGCCCAAACAGAGCCTCTTACCATATGTACCATATTCAGCTGGGCTGGTGCCTGGGTAGAAGCCTGGAGTGCCCGGTGGGACCGGGTACTGCTGAGGGGTGGCCACGTACGTTGACCGGTACTGAGGGAGAGAGACATGACAGAATGGTTTAGATATTATCTAAAAAGGTACATTGTATAATGTTCCCCAAGCCCAGAGTATTACAGGCAAGCTAAAATTCAACTACAAAACAATGAGTAGGATGGAAAAGGTGCTAAGACAGCCTGCCAACTAGTATTTGATCTAACTCGTTCAACACACACACCTATACCTTTCTTTGTCCCACACACAAGGCAGGAAAACCTCTCTTAAGGTTTAACTTACACCCCTCTACCTCCCTCTAACACACAGTAACAGCCATCCGTCTCTCTCTGTGGTGCTTTTAAGCACTGCACAATCAGGAAGGGACTGGAGGGTCAGCTGATCGCCTGTGGAAGGGGAGAGGGGCATTTTTCCCAGCACTGGCTCCATAGAGCGGAGGCCAGACTCAGCAGAATCTGTCCCTGAGCCAGGGGGTCACCAGACCACTCCATGTGGGGCCTCCCTCACAGACGGGGAGGGGGACTGCCTTGCTAGTTGCTACCAGACCTGCTTTCAAAAAGCATTTCCTTTCTTTCCAAATACCATAGCTGCGTTTGATTGAGCTTGCCTGGTGCAAAGGAACAGTCCCAAAGGGTATAGTGAATGTCTGAGTAAAGAGAATGACAGTGGCCTAGTATAGATGGAGCACCCTGGTGGAAGGGGCGGGGTGAAGTTACCTGTCCGGGTATGAAGTAGGCGGGGCCCTGTTGGTTGGGGAAGGGGATCTGCTGTGAGGGGATCATCATCATCTGTTGGCCCGGCTGGTAGACGTGTGTGGGCGCCACAGGCCTTGGCGTGCTGCTGGGGGGCACCCGGGGGGCATTGCTGGGCCGGCTGTAGTACGGCTGGAGAGAGGAAGGAGAAGGAGGAGAGAGGAGCAAGTTATGGAAAACTCTTTAGTAAAGAACATTCAACAATGAAAACTTTAAGAGGACTATTATATTTCCCATTGCCATTCCTTATGGCAGTTAATACTACAACAATTTTAACAGTCCGTTCTGACACTTTAACAGCATATTCATAAAGGCAGAATCCAAACTGCTAAAATCAGAATAAGACTAGAATGTTCTGTGTTGCTTCATTTACATTCTGATGCTTCTCTTTAGGCAAAACTAAAGCCAAAAAATGGCAGGACCACAGGCACGAACACTGCCAACTACAGACAGACTGACTCCTCTGGAAAAATAAAGAGGAGAAGTGTTACCTGCAGTGACCTGAATCCTCCCTTCAGCAGCACATCCCACAGACACCACGTGAATGCACACAGACGCAAGAGAGAGGGGGGGAGAGAGAGTGGGGGAGAGGGAATGAGAGTGGGGAGAGAGAAAGAGAGGTGGGGAGAGAGAACGAGAGTGGGGGAGAGAAAGGGAAGAGAAAGAGAGTGGGGAGAATGGGGAGAGAGAAAGAGAGTGGGGAGAGAGAGTGGGGAGAGAGAGAAAGAGAGTGGGGGAGAGAAAGAAGTGAAAGAGAGTGGGGGAGAGAGAAGAGAAAGAGAGTGGGGGAGAGAGAGTGGGGAGAAGGTGGGGGAGAGAGAAAGAGAAAGAGTGGGGAGAGAGAAAGAGAGTGGGGAGAGAGAAAGAGTGGGGAGAGAGAAAGAGTGGGGAGGGAGAGGGGGAGAGAAAGAGAGGGAGAGGAGGAGAATGAGAGAGGGGGAGAGAATGAGAGGTGGAGGGAGAGAGGTGGGGAGAGAGAAGAGTGGGGAGAGAGTGGGGAGAGAGAAGAGAGTGGGGAGAGAGAAAGAGTGGGGAGAGAGAAAGAGTGAGAATGGAGAATGAGAGAATGAGGTGGGAATGAGAGTGGGAATGAGAGTGGGGGAGAGGGAATGAGAGAGGGGGAGAGGGAATGGGGGAGGGGGAGAGAAAGAGGGAATGAGAAAGAGAGTGGGGAGAGGGGAGAAAGAAAGAGAGTGGGGAGAGAGAAAGAGAGGTGGGGAGAGAGAAAGAGAGGTGGGGAGAGAGAAAGAGAGTGGGGAGAGAGAAAGAGAGTGGGGAGAGAGAAAGAGAGTGGGGAGAGAGAAAGAGTGGGGAGAGAGAAAGAGTGGGGGAGAGAGAAAGAGTGGGGAGAGAGGTGGGGAGAGAATGAGAGTGGGAATGAGAGTGGGAATGAGAGTGGGGGAGAGGGAATGAGAGAGGGGAGAGGGAATGAGAGAGGGGGAGAGGGAATGAGAGAGGGGGAGAGGGAAAGAGGGGGAGAGAGAATGAGAGGGGGGGGAGAGGGAAAGAGGGGGAGAGAGAATGAGAGAGGGGGAGAGGGAATGAGAGAGGGGGAGAGGGAATGAGAGAGGGGGAGAGGGAATGAGAGAGGGGGAGAGGGAATGAGAGAGGGGGAGAGGGAATGAGAGAGGGGGAGAGGGAATGAGAGAGGGGGAGAGGGAGAGAATGAGAGAGGGGGAGAGGGGGAGAAAGGGGGAGAGGGAAAGAGGGGAAGAGAGAATGAGAGAGGGGGAGAGGGAATGAGAAAGGGGAGAGGGAATGAGAAAGGGGGAGAGGGAATGAGAAAGGGGGAGAGGGAATGAGAAAGGGGGAGAGGGAATGAGGGGGGAGAGAGAATGAGAAAGGAGGAGAGAATGAGAGAGCAGCTGTCAGTTGATAGAAAGCAGAGAACCTATCCCCACAGTAGTGAATTAACAAGCAGAATGCATCCCTAGTCCTTTAAAAATGCAGGTGTGTGAGCAACTGTGTCCATGCGCAAAGCTAACATAGAACACTGAGTCGGTGTGTGTGTGTGTGTTTGTGTCAGGGTTTCCATTAGGAAAATGTGGCGCCGGACATTTGGCTTTTTTTTTACATTTTATTTACCAGACCATTATGCATTGGGTGCATAACCTGATTAGGGCATCCACCCACTATGCTCAGAATGACAAAAATCACATTTAGTATATGGTAATTCATATGAACAGAACATGCAAGTGGAGAATGCAACAATGTACGGTCCTTCATATTGAATTCTGATGTGCACTTTAAACATGTTAGAATAACTGTCTTTTCCTATTTAACTTTTCCTCAGCCAGCAAGAAGAGTAACAAACAGCAAAATCACTAGTCTGTCAATCAAGAGTAGAAAGGTTTGCTACTTATTTTATTGGTCAGCTTGTTGAGAAAGAGCCTATTCCAAAACAGACTCATACAACCAGTAGGCTATATAAAAAGGCTACATGAAAAAAATAAAAACAGAAAGCAATGAGTCTGAGGCAACAGATCAGAACTTCTAGTTTAAAATGTTGATAAAATATTATTTCTTCACATTATAAGCGCAGCAATGCACACAATGCAGTCGGGAATGAACCAGAAACGATAGATGTCAAAAGGGCACAACACATGCAAGCACTTTCATGTGACAAAAATGAACATGTCAAAAAGAGAGGAGATCTAATAGGCTACTTTGAAGCAAGGTAAGAAATGCCTCAATGTACTGAACTAAAATATAAACGCAATATGTAAAGTGTGGTCCCATGTTTCATGAGCTGAAATAAAGAGATCCCACAAATGTTGAGAAGAAATGTGTTTAGATCCCTGTTCGTGAGCATTTTTCCTTTACAAAACAATCCATCCACCTGACAGGTGAGGAATATCAAGAAGCTGATTAAACAGCATGATCATTACACAGGTACATCTTGTGCTGGGGACAATAAAAGGCCACTAACATGGGCAGTTGTCACACAACAATACCACAGATGTCTCAAGTTGAGGGAGCCTGCAATTGGCATGCTGACTGCAGCAATGTCCACCAAAGCTGTTGCCAGAGGATTGAATGTTCATTTCTCTACCATAAGCCGCAACCAACTTCGTTTTAGAGAAATGATGTCCAACCGGCCTCACAACCGCAGACCACGTGTAACCACGCCAGCCCAGCATCTCCGCATCTGGCTTCATCTGCGGGATCGTCTGAGACAAGCCACCCGGACAGCTGATGAAACTGTGGCTTTGAGCAAACCAAAGAATTTCTGCACAAACTGTCAGAAACCATCTCAGGGAAGCTCATCTGTGTGCTTGTTGTCCTCACCAGGGTCTTGACTTGACTGCAGTTCGGCGTCGTAACCGACTTCAGTGGGCAAATGCTCACCTTCAATGGCCACTTGTACGCTAGAGAAGTGTGCTTATCACAGATGAATCCCGGTTTCAAATGTACCGGGCAGATGGCAGGCAGCGTGTATGGTGGGCAAGCGGATGATGTCAATGTTGTGAACATGGTGGCGGTAGGGTTAAGGTATGGGCAGGCATAAGTTACGGACAACTTACACGATTGCATTTTATTGATGACAATTTTAAATGCACAAAGATACCGTGTCGAGATCCATACCAGATAGAGACTGGCTTTCTGATCCCCATCCATACTTTTATTTATTGTTTAAATGTTAAGGGATCTGTGACCAAACTTATAGATTAGGGCCGAACTGATTTCCTTATATGAACTCTAACTCAATTAAATCTTTGAAATTGTTTCATGTTATATTTTTGTTCAGTGTATGTATTAAAACGTTTAGGTTTCAAACAATTAAGTATATGTCTTCAAAAAGCAAGTTGCCTCCAGCTCATTGCAAAGTGGTGTGTGACGCGCTGATGAAGTCTGCCTTATGTTGCAGTTTGATGCCGCCTTCAAAACAACTTGGAGCGCAGAAATCTCTGACTTCAGTGTGTTCAAGACAACTGGGGGGGGGGGGAAATTGCTCAGACTGGGAAAATCGTTTTGAACAGTCATCCAACTCAGGCCTCTTTCTAGAGCTCCGACTTTCCGACCTGAAAATCGCTGACATCATGATTTGGCCTTGTATTTTTCCAGAATTCCTAGTTGTCTTGAAAGCACCACAAGATGCTGCAGCAGCAGCTCTTGTGCTGTTCGACAGATGATTTTCTACTCAAAGGCTCTGTATCTGTATGCGTGTAATAAATAAGATACATAATGAATATAATGTACATACAGGCCAATTTAATTCCACTAAATTTTGCAAATTAGCCTACAAACCGATAAGCATGACCAGTCAAACGTATTTCCATCAATGAATAGCCTAAAAAGCATTATTTCACACATTTTTTTTCTCCCCCTGGACAATTGTCTGGAGCCAATTTAATTTATCCGCTTATTTATTTTTTTATTTTTTACAATTAATATGTAAATCGGACAAAAGCCAATAATTACCCGCTAAGGGAAATCCTGGTGTGTGAACATGACAAGTTCCCAATGAATAAGGGATCCCAGAATACTTTTGGAATATGATTCTACAGCAGATTCAATCTCTTAGCCTACCAAAATAAACATGTGTAGGTTTTACAACATTCAGTGCTCAAAAACAGTTTAGAAAGACAGGAAATGCAAGTATAGAGAGAACTCTACACTGCCCCTATTTCAACCCAGCCCACCCAAGTCCCTGGTTAGGCTGTTAGTACCTGTTGGTGTAAAGCACGGGGCCCGGGGGAAAACTAGAAAAGGAGAGCAAGACAGGTCACAGGTCAGAGGTTAACCCTACATAGGACACCAGCTGGAGAGCAGCAGATTACAATCCTCCTCCATAGACACACACAAACACACAGAGTGAGAGATAGGCAGGCATGGAGCAGGGCTCAACAAGAGGATTCAGAACACTATACAGGTCTCATCTGAGAGAATGATTTTGCCTTCTAGCAGTAACAATGACAGGTTGGAGTGTGGAACGTACACTCACTGAACACTAAACAGTAAGAGATGGTATCAAGAAGAAAGAATACACGTAGCACGATTATGACTGTCATGACATTTCGTCATCCTGTGATCGTTAACCGTTAATTAACAAACACATTTAGCATCTCCTGGCTTCCAAAGCCACTGACGCAGACCTTTGGAATATTTACATTTTTAAAAAGTCTAATAAATCCATGTAATATAGCCCTCACCTTCAAAATAAATCCAATATTTATTTAAGACAGGTCTAAAGAAACATGCAGAAAATGTGTCCATTTCAGAAGAATAGCATATTCTGATTTGTCCTAATATCAGGTCCTGATCTGGATATGTCATATGGCTGTGGGCTACACTACTTCATTTAGCAGACAAGATTTGCTTAGAATTCCGTGGCATTATCATATAGTATGAAGAACACAATTGAACAAAGCTGAATAAAATAAAGGCTATTTTCTCCAAAAGATTTGAGGGAGTGCGCACATGCGGCTATTCTGTGTTGAGTGTTTAACAAAGAAATAGGTCCTCCTATATGCTTCGTTTAGAATTATTTATGTACCTTTAGTTCTACAAACGTTGGGCTATATGTTTAGATTATTAATACATTGGCTGCATGATGCAACTAATGATGATTTGAAAAAAGGTTAACGTGAAAAGGCATGAGCTCTGCTTTGGTTTTTTTGTGCAGGCTGTACACACCTCATCAGTCTCTCATTCACAATTTGACAAGCAATTGATAATGTCTCGAATTTCTTGGCGGCATGGCCTTTGTGTGGATGTAATGCTCTCTACAAAAATCTATGCCTTTTGCGGCCAGTGGCCATTGTGCCCTTGGGCGAAATATAATAAATGATAATTCCCTTCTCCCTGAGTGCTGCATGCTACAAAGCACCTCTCACTCACATGGCTCTCCAGCACGTGATCGGGTCTTTCTCACAGGTTACAAGTGAAGACAGACACATCAGGGACACAACTGCACGCATCCTTCTGCAATTCCGAGGCGCATATTAAAGATATTGGAAGAACTGTCCACATTTACTTCTTGTCAGCCAACAAGATGAGTAGGCCTAACAAACAGCAAAAGCACGAGCCTATGTCAATCTAATATCCCCCATAGTACAAAAGTTGACCTATTCTATGCGAAAAAATAAATAAGTCTGGGACAGTTGTGGTATGCGATAGATCCCAAATTAATACAACCCCTAGCGTCAATAAATATTTTTTTTACGGAATGAGGCTGACAACTTTTCAGAACATAGCTTAAAATGTTGATAAACTATTAGGCTATTTCTTCACATTATAAGCGCAGCAATGTTCCATTGGAGGGAAACACCATTATCAAAAGTGACCGCAAATGTGATGACGTATGTAATGCTTTTATTATATAAAGGTGTATGTTTATGGTAAAAATTCACTAAATTTTAAAATCAACCGCTGCTTATTTATGCCAGTTAGGCTCTACACGACTTGTGAAGAGGGATTAATGTGCTTAATTTTAAGAAGTTATTTGACCACTTTAGTTGTGATACAAACCTTATTAAAAGATATAAGCCTATGGGCTAGGCTACATGAGGTGCGCGCGCAACTCTGGTTCGAAAAAGTCCAAATTATATATAAGAAGTTTGTTTTGATTTATAAAGTACCATTATCATGCACCCATCTCGAAATGGGGGGAATACATGTAATCGATGCACTTAAATAGCAAATGGAGGAGGCTTTTCCCGTGGTACATTTTCAAGCCAGCCAGGTAGGCTATACTTTCTTTTTTACTTTTTAAAGAAAAGCCATGTGCTTAATATTAGGAAAGTTGAGAAATACATTTGAGAGGCCTAGCCTAATGAAAGCTGATGGGATCCTCCTATTTTTAATAGAGGCCAACACTCTGTTTTCTCATGCAATTGCACAGCCTATAGAAATGTTGCGCAACATGAAGTGTTACAGCACTGAGTTCCATGCAGTCAGTAAGTTTGGTAGGCTACTAATGACCATCTGGAGCATCAGAGCTTGGAGAAACCTAATTACTAAACAGTCACTTGGAATTTGACTGCCTTCATGACTGGTGAACGCCGTTGTGGAGGTAATACGGTCACAACAGCCCTAAGCAGGATCTACATTCCTACCAATAGATGAAGATACTGCACTAGGGACTAAATGAAGCTGTGGGGTGACGGAGGGCGAACCTGTCGGTGCTGTGGTGCTGGGTTCATTTGTGGAGGTGGGGTGGCAAAGACAACAGAAGGGGTTGTCCAGGAGGGAAGGTGGCCTGTGAAAGGGAAAGGAAAAGAGGGGAGAGACAGTGATCAACAATATGGTTACTGATTGGACAAACAACCATGAGACACGATTGAAGCCCCAATTAAAACAAACAGTAGATTCCCATTACCTGTTGGATTCCGGGGGAGGGGGCAGGGTGGGTGGCAGAGGGGGGTCCCGTTATAGGCTGTGGTGCTTTATTCATTTCATGTGGTTCTGCATGGGCGCACTCGGACCTGTACAGAAATCTGAGAGGAGGAGGAGGGTGGAGGAGGTGAAGAGAGAATCAAGGATAGACTATGAGAGAGAGAGAGAGAGAGAATGGTGTTTAGGCGTTGTTGACCAGCACTCACACTTTGAACCGTGTTTAGTCCCAGGAATGGGAGCAAGGCTCGGTGGTGTGCCAATGTGGTGGTCGTCTGTCCTCTGATTGCCCTGTCAGAGAGAGAGAGTTCAGATTGGATTCATAACTGAGATGACAGAGACAATGTTTTGGTACACAGGGAATACAATTCTATTCCCCATGAGAAAGGCATATTGTCAGGGACATCACAATACGATTTCACAATCCTATTTGTAGGTTAGTGCGATTCAATACTGCGATTTGATGTTCCAAACATACCTATTGCTCACTATGTCTGCTGCAGAGCATGAGAAAATGAGTTTTGATCAGTCATGAAAATAAGTGTTGAAAACATGTTGACTCACTATTTAAAAAAAGACAGAACAAGCTATATGATTAAAAATACCGGCGTTGGCACAGGTACAGCCAACGAGAGTTAGACAGGTTTTATTCTGGTTCAGAAATGGTGCTTAGGTGGTGGGTGTGGCCATTGGCGTGGTCGCTAACCGAACATTTGAGGGCCTTCTGCTGTCCGCAGTGACAAAATGCAGCCGTTTAAAACCTAATTTCCTACAATTCCATAAGTCAGAGAAAAACGTGCAGTTTTAAAGCCAATTTCCTGAAATTCTACACATTTTGCCATGACTTACCCTAGCCGAGTGACACAAACACAACAAAATTAATGGAGGCACCAGGGCACGACAAAAATACTAATGAATGTGGTTCATTTATGATTACTATTTTTAAGAACCAACAAAGCCAGCAAAAAAAGAAACAACCTCTTGCAGTCAACTACGTTAACTTTCAGCAAACTTCACATGGTGTAAATATTTGTATGAACATAACAAGATTCAACAACTGAGACATGAGCTGAACAAGTTCCACAGACATGTGATTAACAGAAATTGAATAATGTGTCCCTGAGCAAAGGGCGAGTCAAAATCAAAAGTAACTGTCAGTATCTGGTGTGGCCACCAGCTGCATTAAGTTCTGCAGTGCATCTCCTACTCATGTACTGCACCAGATTTGCCAGTTCTTGCTGTGAGATGTTACCCCACTCTTCCATCCAAGGCACCTGCAAGCTCCCAGATATATCTTGGGGGGGGATGAACCTAGCCCTTACCCTCCAATCCAACAGGTCCCAGATGTGCTCAATGGGATTGAGATCCGGGCTCTTCACTGGCCATGGCAGAACACTGACATTCCTGTCTTGCAGGAAATCACGCACAGAAGAGCAGTACGGCTGGTGGCATTGTCATGCTGGAGGGTCATGTCAGGATGTGCCTGCAGGTACCACGAGGGAGGAGGATGTCTTCCCTGTAACGCACAGCGTTGAGATTGCCTGCAATGACAACAAGCTCAGTCCAATGATGCTGTGACACATCGCCCCAGACCATGACGGACTCTCCACCTCCAAATAGATCCCGCTCCAGAGTACAGGCCTCGTTGTAACGTTCATTCCTTTCGACGATAAATGGAAATCCGACCACACCCCAGGTGAGAAAAAAGAGCACTTTTTTCCAGTCCTGTCTGGTCCAGTGACGGTGGGTTTGTGCCCATAGGCGACGCTGTTGCCGGTGATGTCTGGTGAGGACCTGCCTTACAACAGGCCAACAAGCCCTCAGTCCAGCCTCTCTCAGCCTATTGTGGACAGTCTGAGCACTGGTGGAGGGATTGTGCGTTCCTGGTGTAACTCAGGCAGTTGTTGTCCCCCAAGTGTGATTTTCAGATGTACCGATCCTGTGCAGGTGTTGTTACACGTGGTCTGCCACAGCTGTCCGTGGTGACTCCCTGTAGCGCTGGTTAGGCGTCTCACAATACAGTCTCGCAATTTATTGCCCTGACCACATCTGCAGTCCTCATGTCTCATTGCAGCATGCCTAAGGCACGTTCACACAGATGAGCAGGGACCTGGGCATCTTTCTTTTGGTGTTTTCAGAGTCAGTTGAAAGGCCTCTTTATTGTCCTCCGTTTTCATAACTGACATTAATTGCCTACCGTCTGTAAGCTGTTAGTGTCTTAACGACCATTCCACAGGTGCATATTCATTAATTGTTTATAATTCATTGAACAAGCATGGGAAACAGTGTTTAGACCCTTTACAATGAAAATCTTAAGTTTTGGATTTTTACGAATTATCTTTGAAAGACATGGTCCTGAAAAATTGACGTTTTTTGTTGTTGCTGAGTTTATATAGGTCCATTATCTTTTCTACATACTTTAAATCTTGTTTTAGTAATTTAAGTTCACACTGAAAACATTTTTCCATCCCGAAAAATGATATGTATATATGTATGTGAACACACAGTGCCTTCAGAAAGTAATTTTCCACATTGCTAGACTACAGCCTTATTCTAAAATGTTTTAAATTGTTATTTTTCCTCATCACTCTACACACAATACGCCATAAGGACAGAATAAAAACAGTTTCGTTTTTCATTTTCAACAGGACAATGACCCAAAAACAGCTCCAGGCTGCTTCAGGGCTATTTGACCAAGAAGAGTGATGGAGTGCTGCATCAGATGACCTGGCCTCCACAATCACCAGACCTTAAGCCAATTGAGATGGTTTGGGATGAGTTGGACTGCAGAGTGAAGGAAAAGCAGCCAACAAATGCTTAGCATATGTGGGATGTCCTTCAAGACTGTCGGAAAAGAACGCCAAGGGTGTGCAATCCAGGGATGGCTAATTAAAATATATTTTGAATGTGTCATGTGTTATTTCATTGTTTTGATGTATTCACTATTATTCTAAAATGTAGAAAATAGTAAAAATAAAGAAAACCCTTGAATGAGCAGGTGTGTCCAAACTTGACTGGTACTGAACACAGTGCCTTCGGGAAAGTATTCAGACTCCTTGACTATCACGTTGTTATGCTACAGCTATAGTCTAAAGTTGATTAAATAGTTTTCTTGATGTTGCCACCACCATGCTTCACCGTAGGGACGGTGCCAGGTTTCCTTCTGATGTGACGCTTGGCATTCTGACCAAAGAGTTCAATCTTGGTTTCATCAGACCAGAGAATCTTGTTTCCTATGGTCAGAGTCCATTAGGTGCTTTTTGGCAAACTCCAAGCGTGCTGTCATGTGCCTTTTACTGAGAACTGACTTCCGTCTGGCCACTGTACCATAAAGGCCTGATTGGTGGAGTGCTGCAGAGATGGGAGAACCTTCCAGAAGTACAACCATCTCCAAAGAGGAACCCTGTCTGAGGGACCATTGGGTTCTTGGTCACGTCCCTGAACAACGCCCTTCTCCCCAGATTACTCAGTTTGGCCAGCTATAGGAAGAGTCTTGGTGGTTCCAAACTTCTTCCATTTAAGAATGATGGCCACTGTGTTCTTCAGAACCTTCAATGCTGCAGAAATGTTTTGGTACCCTTCCCCAGATCTGTGCCTCGACTCTCAATCCTGTCTCGGAGCTCTACGAACTCCATCGACCTCATGGCTTGGTTTTTGCTCTGACATGCACTGTCAACTGTGGGACCGTATTTTGACAGGTGTTTGCCTTTCCAAATCATGTGCCATCAACTGAATTCACCACAAGTGGACTCCAATCAAGTTGCAGAAACATCATGGATGATCAATGGAAACAGGAGCTCAATAGCCAGTCTCATAGCAAAGGCTCTGAATACTTCGGTAAATAAGGTATCCGTAAAAAAAAAAAATGTAAATGTGAAAAACATTTTTCGCTTTGCCTTTATGGGTTATTGTGTGTGGGTTGATGAGGATTTTTTATTTGATTTAATACATTTTTAAATAAGAATAAAAAACGTAACAAAATGTGGAAAAGGGGAAGGGGTCTGAATATGTTCCGTATACGCATGGACACGATTATTATTATTTATTTTGTAACTGTTTAGACATAGGAGACCCACCCAGGACTTTTCTGTGCATAAAAACCCCTGGCAGTCTTAGCTATCTAGCATTTAATTGCTTTACAAATCCATACTTGGAGTCAATGTATCGATATAATATCATCCAAAATAATATTGCAATATATAACTTGATTTTTTTTTCACCGCATCACTACTATTGTCCCAATAGAATATGTTGGGTTTCATCTAGCGGCCATTCACTCTTGAATTAACAGTAGACACACACCCTCTCTCCGTCTCAGCCACACACAAAGAGCAGTTGGGAAAAGCCCTGAGTCATTCTGAGTCAGTGTTTTCTAAGGGAAATTACACTTCTGGCAGGTGAAAGAAGCCAAAATAAACACTGACTACAAGACAGAGAAGAAAAGCACACTAAACAAACCCAGCACCTTTCAAATGGACAGGTGGGACAGCAAACTTAAAGAAATGTTGAAATAGACATTTTCCACTAGCACTACTACACCCTCAGACCGGTGGGGGAGTTAGAAAGGAAATGGCAATGAGAGGTTGTGGTTGGTTAAGGTCAGAGGCAGAGAGTGAGTTGGTACTGAGTTGACACTCCGGAGCTAAAAAGGTCTCTCCAGTCTACGCAAAAGAAGCCAACAAGGGTCAGTTTGAGTCAAGTTCCAAAAATTCAGCCGCACAAATGTACGTAGAACTACGCAGTGATGCAAACGGACCTCCATTGCCTTAGTTTGCGTAGAGCCTTTTGGAGGGTCCCCCTGTGCTCACCCTGACGCACTCAAACTGACAGCAAGACAGCTAATGAAAAACTGATTCACCCTGAGGGAAAGAGACCTATGTTTTTGGCCACACCCTATAGCTGAAGCCTAAATCGTTCCCTCTGGAAGGATGAGGGAGCACTTCACATACATGAAGAATTCAGTTGAGTTCCTTGATGAGCAAACAGTCATGGCGATATATCTCAATCACCTCCTATTCCAACAGCATTAACTGTGTGCATACTAAATAAAATCAGTATATATCCTACTCCCGCAGCAATAGTGCTGCAGTGCAGAACTGACCAGGCAGGATAGCCCAAGGGAGAAGGGGTTGAAGGGAGGGGGATGTGTGAAACCCAGCCAAGACCACACCCACCAGTTCCAGTCATCCAGCTGGCCTGACAGGCAGCAGAGGGTGATGAATGTGTATGTGTGGGGCGGGGACGTTCATTTTCAACCACCAATGCAACAGAGACCGATGCATAATCCCAACACGGACCCCATGACCTAGTGTGGGTAGGAGCACAGAGGGCTAATACACAGGCTGTCGCCATAACAAAGCTGAAAGGTGTGTGTGTGTGTGTTTACCTATGTACTAGTGGATTATTTTAGGTGTTAGTCTGTGTGAATGGTAGTATCATGGGAAGTTTAGTGTTTGTTATGCAGTCTCAAACAAAAAAGAGTGCTGAAGGGAATGACTAAACAGTGGCATCTACATGTCATGTTCGTAACGTTTGAATTGATAGCCTCTGATTCTCAGACATTGTTCACATATAACATAGCCTACCCGACAGTCGGCCTTAAAAGCACTGTACTGCCTGGATGGCAATGCACAAACACACTAGATGTGATGACCTCTGAAATGTCTGTTCAACTCGAAAGCTAGGTAACTGAACAGTACCAGCCAGGTCAATGGGCCGATGGCAGTGCCAAAAAGTAATGCATTTCTGTGGTTGAAAGGAAGGAAAAAGACACCTGTCAAGACTGCACGTGTAGCTACTGCCAAATAATGTTTATATGTAACCCATAGCTTAATATAACTAGCCTTACAGGGGACATCAGGGGCCAATTGTTTCTAAAGTGGTGTGGTGTGTCATGCCCTAAAAAGAAATCCCATTCCAATCACTACCCATCTGCCAGATCCCATCCCAGCGAGCATTTCAAATTGAAATGTGATAAAGAACAACTTCACATCTGTTGGACAGAATTGAATGACAGTGTCCTCTGTATATTAGATTTGTACGATCAACAACGTTCTGCACATTGCAGGTGAGTGCCCTCATTCCCAACACCGGGGCTTCCTAACCCTTTTCACCCAGGACCAGACAGGTTCTAGTCAATGACCGTACAATTGGCAAGCTACATCAGTTATTTGTTATTGATTATCACCACAATTCCACCACTACTGTTGTTATTTACAATAGCTGTAATTCAAGATGAGAGCCAATGCTATTCAGAGAAAGGCATTTGGTAGAGGACTAATTAATAATGGGGTAAATCTGGGATCATGGCTCGCCTGCTTCCTCAAGGCTCACGAGCTGGCTCTGAAGCGGCATCCATTTTGAGCCGAGGTTCTCAGCCAAGTTCACGTGTCGGTAATCGCCGTATATCAGTAATCGCTTCTCTAATGCAGATGCTACTACAACAGAAAGACCAGACACCCCTGCGGACAGAATAGTTGTGCAGTCAAACAAAGTATTTGAGCTAATGTCAAATGTATTATTCCCTACGCTACATTAGCATTAGAAGCCATACACCGGTCATTTTTCAGTCCCGCAAAACATATATAGCTACAAATTCACGGGACAACAAACAAGGCAGACCTGACGACTGTCACACAATAAACATTAATATTGCTAGCCACATGCATGCAGTCTACGGATAGTGGATAACTTTCAAACCCTCAGTTCTGACAAGCTCCGGTAACGTGAGACGATAAGGCGTGTAGGATTGCTTTGCTGTGCGGCGCCATGTTGCTCCAACAGCCTCCTCGGTCGTCACTAGTTACCACAGCCACAAAGTCATAACCCCCGCCCATTTCTACAATTTACCCAAACCACACTGCTAATTTTTTAATTGTTTTATTTAACTAGACAAGTCAGTTAAGAACAAATTCCTATTTACATTGACGGCCTACTAAGAAACAGTGTGTTAACTGCCTTGTTCAGGGACAGAACGAAATATGTTTACTCTGTCAGCTCGGGGATTCGAATCAACAACCTTTCGATTACTTGTCCAATGCTCTAACCACTAGACTACCTCCCGCCCCGACGTTATGCATAACCTTAAATTAAGAACAAAATAAAACATTTTAGAATTTTAAGATATAGCCAATTCTGACTTTGAGGCTGTGCTAACTAGTGGCACACATTTTTCCCCCAAACCCACTTTGGAGTTACCACGTGGGTGGATCTCTGGCTTTAGCGCGCGCAGCAAGTGTGGCACCAATGCGCACACACAGCAGCCGGCTTCTTGTACTCCTCTATTCTCTTATCGGTTTTGATTTTCAAATTTGCCAACATTTATAGCAACCATAAACGGACAATGCTCAATCTGCATATAATTACATGCAGGCTAACAAGCATGTAGCTGAGGAACGCTCAACTCCGTTCTCTAACATCGAGGTGGATATGTAAGAAAACTGAGTTTAGCATTCAGCTAACAAGCAAGGGGTCTCCCAAATACCAAAAAGATGGTAACCAGTCTCTGGCAATTACCACCCGGAAACTGATCAGCATCTGTACCATTTCACCCGCAGGGTAGCATCCTCGATATGCTGTGTCATCCTCTTAACATTACGCATGGGATCCAAGGATAAACGAACTTGCCAATGTGGATCCTACCACATTGTCCATGCATCAGCAATATGTATTCTCAGTAAACGGAGATCCCACAATATATCCCTCTGTCAAATTACAAACGCCACAGTTAAATATGTGGGGCGGCAGGTAGCCTTGTGGTTGGAGCGTTTGGCCAGTAACCGAAAGGTTGCTGGTTCGAATTCCCGAGCTGACAAGGTAAAAATATGTTGTTCTGCCCCTGAACAAGGCAGTTTACCCACTGTTCCCAGATAGTCCGTAATTGTAAATAAGAATTTGTTAACTGACTTGCCGTAAAACGTAAAAAATAAATAAGCACCACTACAACACAGACGTGCAGACTCGGAAGGCGACAAAATGATGCCTCCTCGACCAACTAACTACCAGTACTTCAACTATAACATTCACCACCCTTCCGAAACAAGATAGCCGTCACAGAGTGCAGTATGCTGCAAATACTGCGTCCAAAATAACAGTCGGCTGCAGTTACTGCACGTTCAAAACTGCAATATATTTTTTTTGTAAGGAACGATTGGGTTGAATGTCCATTTCTCAAGAATAAAGTAAAGAACAGATGGGTCATAAAAGTTGCTACGGAAAACAAACAATTATTCACCACAAACCGAGCAAATTGTCACACTTCTCATAACGTTAGCGCTAGCTGCATAGTATAAAACTGCTTACCATTAATTAGCTATACACGTTTAGAATAGTATTAGCTAGTTAATAAAGGGATTCAAATTGATGTTTTTAATTCGGTATGTCAAATCTCCTGCCTTGGTCAATTCTCTTTCGTAGGCTAATGTTTATCACCTCGTAGGAAGGGGTGCCCTCTCTCTTTTTGGGGTGGGGGTTGGTTGGGCTAACAGGAAAAATCACAGTCTGGGAGTGGAGACACAGCTCAAGCCCCCATATATTGATCTACTGGGTTTAATTTCAATTTTAAAAGCGCGGATGAATGCGGATTGTCAATTTCTGTCTCACACGATTCTGAATTAGCAAATAGTATAGATGGAAATCATAACATTTACCTTTCTCCTTCAGTCCGCAGTCGGACGAAATGGGCGGTCCCGGAAGCCGGTAGCCAAATTCCGGTTTAATCAGTCATGTGACAGGGAGGCCGGTGTGATTGTAGCTTCTACCCGTTTTAGTTAAAACGTCGAACCATAAACTAATGTGCAGTACTGTTTTCGTGTAATATTAAAACGAATTCATACACGCACAATAAAACACTCGTCACTAGCAGCTAGATGGTTGCTTTTGCTCGCATGGCATGGCCAGATTGGTGTCTGATGTCAAGTGTGCAGTCTGAAAAGTTTAAGATATGTAAAACGTATCAGCTTAATATGCATTTACTTTCCTTAAATGTGTACTTCAAATGTTCAATACATCTGCAACATCCAGCAAGTTAGTATTCAGAACCTCTGCTGCAGCTAGGGTTCATGACCATATCTCACTTCAGTACCTCTCCACTGCTCGGTTTCATTATTAGCCATCCAGATCTGCCAGCTGTGTTATGAAATGTATCTTTCAGAAACTTGTCCCTCAGGTATAACAGACAATTCCAACAAATGAGTTTCAAACTTTTATTTTAACCTTTTACAGTACTGTAACAAAACCAACAAAACTGAATGATGAAGAGGACACATTTTCCATGCTCTAATTACAAAAAGGAGGTTGTCATGTGGGAAAGAGAAACCGGTTGTAGTATTGATGTGGACTGAGCTTTTGTTGTTCATCACTCGGGCTGCATTTACACAGGCAGCCCAATTCATTTTTTCCCCCCACTAAATTGGTCTGTAGACCAATCAGACCTGCTCTGAAATTATCTGATTGGTCAAAAGACCAATTAGTGGAAAAAAATGTTTAAAACATTTGGATGCCTGTGAAAATGTAGCTTTGGAGGCTGAATGAGAAGCAGGGAGAGGCTGAACAGTTCCTTTCTGACAGCTGACCCTAGATCAGTTATATATTTGAGGAGCCTAAAAGACCTGGTTTAATATATTTATGAGGAACTGATCCTAGATCAGAACAAAGAGGAATCCAATCTAAATAGTGTGAATAAGGGGAGAGTTTCCACTCCCTGCACCGGTTAGTTTGACCACCCAGAACACAACCATATATTTTCACAGAAGCTGTTGACAAGAGAAAGAGGGGTAGGCCTTCCTGGCTCTTTTCAGACATGGAATAAAGTAGTAAAATATGAGGTCTAAAAGAGTCAGGGAGGGTTACCAACAAGAGACCGGTAAGGAGTAGCGCGGGTACAAGGGGAGGACAATAGGGCACATTCTAGGCATCGTAGTTGGGGTTCTTGCGGAGGATGACAAAGCCCTCCAGGATGGGGGTGACGGGGAGATACTCCTCTGTGGCCAGCTCTGCCCTCTCTCCATGTGCCAGGAGCACCGGCGTGGTGTGGGTCTGGAAACCTGTGATGGCTTTGGGCTTACCGGCCTGGCCAACTACGTCCACCGCCTATGGAACAATTACATTACATGAACCATGAGGTCGAGTCCACTCTACCATCTTATGGCATTACATCCTAATCTTGAGAGTAAAAGGCACTTGCACATCTACACGTTACTTTGCATTAGAGATGTTCAACCATCGTTAAAATGAAAAGAATCTCAAGCACATTTTACTTGCAAAGCATCGCGTCATATCGTGCTGGCATTTCGGCCTTCATCACACCATCTAGGTTCATCCTTAACTAACATTACATTTTAAATATGAAGCTAAATCACACAGGCTCTTATTAAGACCATAGCGTGAGCAACAGGCTTACCTGTCCCACCCTGACGGACACGGGCAGCGGTCTCAGCTCCTCGTCGAAGGTGACCAGCATACGGGGCTGCATGGCAGCCACCAAGCCGTAGAGGACGTAGTGAGACTTCCCCAGGATTACTGGAGCACACACAGGAAACAGCAGGGGGCGATGTCAACACAAACAGCCAAATACTCAGACCCAGGTTAAGACATTCAGCAGACTTACTACCTAACATAAAATGAGGACAATGAAACAAGCTGGGCAAGGGCCAATGCCATTCAGGAGTTGAACAGATGCTAATTGTTTCTATGTGGAATTTTCATTGAAATTCAGTTCACTTCCTCAAATGATTCAACAGAAATCAACTTCACCCGGACCCTAAACACAAGGACGTGGAAAAAGGGAGGGTAGGGACAGGCAAATAAAAGGAATGGTGAAGGTAGATTAATGAGGAAAAGGTCTCACTGTTCTTGACGTCGAGGAAGGAGACAAGGACAGTGAGTAGTCCTGCCACGGCCACCTGACTCATCAGCTGCCTGTCACTGTGGTACGGACACAGCGTCAATGTCCCTTTACCCAGGTGAGTCAGACCCTATGGACATGGCACAGAGAAAGGGTTAGGAGACAGACACATACTCCCCCCCCCTCTAAACACACAGGTTAGAGTGCCAGAGCGGCACCTCTTTTTGCTACCCACCTGTGCCAGTCGGACCATGAAGAGGTTGTTGGGGTCTTTGGCATGGTACTGAGCCAGCTGCCTCAGCATGGCAGCCAGGCGGGCATTGTTTGTTCCTGCGGACAGAGAGATGGAGCCGTGAGTCAGTGAGTTCTCATGGCAACCATCCACAGCTCGAGACACAGTCAGTGGAGACGGTCTCATACTTTGATGTCATCTGGCACAGTGAATTCAGTTATATGGTATGTTGTTTCCTATTCAAGGATGAGGAATAATTACAGGGGAACATTGTGATAACTTAGTGAGGCAAATCAATCTAACTTCTCAATATAATAATGAAGCCACTGACTGATTGGGTTCCAGACAGTAGGCACACAAGAGCCCATTGCCCAGTAATGCCAGGGTCCACTCACCGCTGCCCACCATGCCCATGGCAAAGATGGAGTTGTGGGAAACCTCTGGGTCAGCATCGTGGGAGAACTTGCTGAGTGTGTCCAGGATGTTGAGGCGAGGATTCGACACGGAGATCAGGGCCAAGGCCAGAGGCACTGCACGCCTCAGAGTAGGCTCTCCATACCGCAACTAGGAGAGTGAGTGAGGTGAGAGAAGGAAGGCAAGACAACGGAGAGAAAGAGAAAAACAGACATGGGATGGTTGGATGAAGTGAAAGAGACAGGGGCTGAATCAACACCAAACATATTAACAGGTCCGAGGTTCGACTGACCAGGTGCCCAAATGCCCGTAGTGCCATCTCTGAGCCAATCTCTTCTCCCATGGCAATGAGTGCAATACCCAGGACAGCCACACCCTGGGAGGGGGAAGCAGAGAGCAAATTAGTTCAATATCAAATCTCATTCAAACCACTCAGATTATATTTTGTCATTTCGCACCCTGCTCAAGGCCACCAACACATTTTTCACCTAGTCTGCTCTGGGATTCAAACCAGCGACCTTTTGGGTTACTGGCCCAATGCTCTTAAATGCTAGGCTACCTGACACTGCTTTATTAACAAAAGCCTGGCATACCTGGTGGGAGCCCATGTCGGCTGCACTCTCTTTCTTGTCTTTGTCCTTCTTATCCTTCTTGTCTTTTTCCTCCTCCTTTTCCTTGGCTTCATAGTGCTCACTGCAGATGTGGAGAAGCTGCTGCACCTTCAGTACGTTACCAGAACCTGGCATGGAGAGAAACAGATAAATATAGGATAAAATATACAAGCCATTTCTTGTAAATCTCAATGAGATCACCGGTATAAATATATTATATATAAATCAAAAACAACTGGAGACAAAATGGAGCTATGATGAGACTGACCTGCATAGGCACAGACGTCCACCAGGGTGTTGGCGAAGCTGCGGAAGGGCTCAGGCACCACCTGCAGCGCTGCCAGGGTGGTCTCAATGGCCTCCCCTTTACCCAGGTGGTTGAGGCCCAGGCCCAGTGGCAGCCAGCGGGCGTATGTGTCTTTCAGCTCCAGCTCACTCTTCTCCATGATGGTCTGGACGATGGTGGAGGTGACATCACCGTTACACGAGCCCACGGCGATCATACCGCAAGCCAGTGCTGTCACACCTGCCACCTGAGTGTGTGACAAGACACGTAACATGGGACAGTGAGCTGGGTTTAATGAGTGTGGATGTGTACTTGACTTAAACCCGGACAAACTTTGGAACTGCACACACACACACACCGTACCTCCATGCTGGACTTGGAGTCTACCATGACAGGCAGCAGCAGAGAGAGGACATCCTCACGGTTCGAGCCAGCATACGCTAGGCCCAGGCTGAAGATAGAAGGGGAAAGGTCAGGGGGACAAACGCTACCAAAAACAAGTACTTTTAATAGGCAGAGATTATACAGTGCTAAGAAAGGACTAAACAGACCTCAACAAAGGTCTTTAATGTGTAAGAGGTGACAGGCAGTAGCGGCTAGGGGTTGATTTGGGACTGAACACCCATTTCCATCTCTCCTTACCCGAAGATGGCTCCAATCCGCATGACGTTGCTGTTGTGGAGGACGTAGTCTGACAACAGAGCCAGGGCTGGGTCACACTCGTTCCTAACCCCAGAGTTCACTATGCCACAAGCCAGGAGGGCCCCCGACTACAGGGAGAGAAAGAGAGAGGGAGAAATATCTACATTAATAGCATTTGTAAGGCTTTTCTGGGTGCTGTGATGGTTGTGGTACGGAGGGTTTTAATGCAGGGTGTTTGGTAAGAGGGTGAGTGTGTGCGCTGACCTTTATGTAGTCCTCTGAAGAGTAGAGGTATTTGTCTATCTGTGTCAGACCACCGTCCACATCCCACAGCAGGATCATCCCCAGAGAGGCTGCAGCACTCAGCATACCTGGAGAGAAACACAGAATTAGCATCAACATTTACACAACAGCAATGTTATTTTTGTTATTCAAATAAAATTATATTTATCACGTGCCGAATACAACAGGTGGAGGAGACCTTACAGTGAAATGCTTACTTAAGAGCCCCAAACCAACAATTCAGTTTAAAAAAAAATACAGATAAGAAATAAAAGTAACAAGTAATTAAAGAGCAGCAGCCAAATAACAATCGCCAGACTATATACAGGGGTGTACAGGTAGTCAATGTGCGGGGGCACCGGTTCGTTAATACACTGCTCCAAAAAATAAAGGGAACACTTAAACAACAATGTAACTCCAAGTCAATCACACTTCTGTGAAATCAAACTGTCCACTTTGGAAGCAACACTGATTGACAATACATTTCACATGCTTTTGTGCAAATGGAATAGACAACAGGTGGAAATTATAGGCAATTAGCAAGACACCCCCAATAAAGGAGTGGTTCTGCAGGTGGTGACCACAGACCACTTCTCAGGTTCCTATGCTTCCTGGCTGATGTTTTGGTCACTTTTGAATGCTGGCGGTGCTTTCACTCTAGTGGTAGCATGAGACAGAGTCTACAGCCCACACAAGTGGCACAGGTAGTGCAGCTCATCCAGGATGGCACATCAATGCGAGCTGTGGCAAGAAGGTTTGCTGTGTCTGTCAGCACAGTGTCCAGAGCATGGAGGCACTACCAGGCCAGTACATCAGGAGACATGGAGGAGGCCGTAGGTGGGCAACAACCCAGCAGCAGGACCGCTACCTCCGCCTTTGTGCAAGGAGGAGCACTGCCAGAGCCCTGCAAAATGACCTCCAGCAGGCCACAAATGTGCATGTCTGCTCAAACGGTCAGAAACAGACTCCATGAGGGTGGTATGAGGGCCCGACGTCCACACGTGGGGGTTGGGCTTACAGCCCAACACCGTGCAGTACGTTTGGCATTTGCCAGAGAACACCAAGATTGGCAAATTCGCCACTTGCGCCCTGTGCTCTTCACAGATGAAAGCAGGTTCACACTGAGCACGTGACAGACGTGACAGTCTGTAGACCTTGTGGAGAACATTCTGCTGCCTGCAACATCCTCCAGCATGACCGATTTGGGGGGTCCACACAGCTCTCCATGTGCTTGCCAGAGGTAGCTTGACTGCCATTAGGTACTGAGATGAGATCCTCAGACCCCTTATGAGACCATATGCTGGTGCGGTTGGCCCTGGGTTCCTCCTAATGCAAGACAATGCTAGACCTCATGTGGCTGGAGTGTGTCAGCAGTTCCTGAAAGAGAAAGGCATTGATGCTATGGACTGGCCCGCCCGTTCCCCAGACCTGAATCCAATTGAGCACATCTGGGACATCATGTCTCGCTCCATCCTCCAACACCACGTTGCACCACAGACTGTCCAGGAGTTTGGACGGATGCTTTAGTCCAGGTCTGGGAGGAGATCCCTCAGGAGACCATCTGCCACCTCATCAGGAGCATGCCCAAGTGTTTTAGGGAGGTCATACACACTACTGAGCCTCATTTTGACTTGTTGTACCTGGCTGTACGCACTACCCTCTGTAGTGCCTTGCGGTCAGAGACCAAGCAGTTGCCATACCAGGCAGTGATGCAACCAGTCAGGATGCTCTCGATGGTGCAGCTGAAGAACCTTTTGAGGATCTGAGCACCCATGCCAAATCTTTTTAGTCTCCTGAGGCGGAATGGGTTTTGTCGTGCCCTCTTCACAACTGTCTTGGTGTGCTTGGACCATGTTAGTTTGTTGGTGATGTGGACACCAAGGAATTTGAAGCTCTCAACCTGCTCCACTACAGCCCCATTGATGAGAATGTGGCCATACGCGGTACTATTTTTTCCTGAAGTCCACAATCATCTCCTTTGTCTTGATCACGTTGAGGGAGAGGTTGTTATCCTGGCACAACGCAGCCATGTCTCTGACCTCCTCCCTATAGGCTGTCTCGTCGTTGTCTGTGATCAACCACTGTTGTGTCATCGGCAAACTTAATGGTGTTGGAGTCGTGCCTGGCCGTGCAGTCGTGGGTGAACAGGAGGTACAGGAGGGAGCTGAGCACACACCCTTGAGGGGTCACCATGTTGAGGATCAGCGTGGGGTGGCCTGTCAGGAACTCCAGGATCCAGTTGCAGAGGGAGGTTCTTAGTTCCCATGATGAGCTTTGAGGGCACTATGGTGTTTAACACTGAGCTGTAGTCAATAAATAGCATTCTCACATAGGTGTTCCTTTTGTCCAGGTGGGAAAGGGCAGTGTGGAATGCAACAAACATAGCATAATATGTGGATTTTTTGGGGCGGAATGCAAATTGGAGTGGGTCTAGGGTTTCTGGGATAATGATGTTGATGTGAGCTATGACCAGCCTTTCAAAGCACTTCATGGCTACAGACTTTTATTGATCTCGTCACTGGTGCTTCCTGCTGTCATTTTAGCTTGTAAGCAGGAATCGGGAGGATAGAATTATGGTCAGATTAGACAAATGGAGGGCGAGCATTGTATGCGTCTGTGGAGTAAGGTAGTTCAGAGTTTTTTTTCCTCTGGTTGCACAATTAACATGCCGATATAAATTTGATAAAAATGGATTTAAGTTTCTCTGCATTAAAGTCCCCGGCTACTAGGAGCGCCGCCTCTGGGTGAGCATTTTTCTGCTCGCTTAAAAATTTGTTCTCAACTGACTTGCCTAGGTTAAATAAAGGTTTAAAAAAAAAATATTTAAAAAAATGGCGGAATACAGCTCCTTGAATACTGTCTTCGTGCCAGTCTCTGACTGAGGTGGTATGTAAATACCTACGGAAAATACAGATGAAAACTACCATACTACCTCAGGCGAGCAGTAGCTCGAGACGTCCTTAGATATCATGCACCAGCTCTTATTTACAAAACTACATAGTCTGCCGCCCCTCGTCTTACCAGACCCTGCTGTTCTATCCTGTTGTTGCAGTGTATAACCAGCCAGCTGTATGTTGATAGTGTCATCGTTCAACCACAACTCCACGAAGCATAAGTTATTAGTTTTGAATGTCCCGTTGAGGTTTAATCTTCTACATAGATCTATTTTATTGTCCAAAGATTGCACGTTTGCTAGTAGAATGGAAAGGAAGTGGGGGTTTATTCGATTGCCTACGAATTCTCAGCAGGCAGCCCGCTCTCCAGCCCCCTTTTCTCTGCCTCCTCTATATGCAAATCACGGGGATCTGGGCCTGTTCCCGAGAAAGCAGCATGTTGGTTTGCATCGGGCTCATCGCACTCGTTAGAGGAAAAGGATTCTGCCAGTCCGTGGTCAGTGAATCGCAGTCCTGATCTCCAGAAGTTATTTTCAGTCAATTTTTTAAATTAAAATTTTACCTTTATTTTACTAGGCAAGTCAGTGAAGAACAAGTTCTTATTTTCAATGACGGCCTAGGAACAGTGGGTTAACTGCCTGTTCAGGGGCAGAACGACAGATTTGTACCTTGTCAGCTCAAGGATTCGAACTTGCAACCTTTCGGTTACTAGTCCAACGCTCTAACCACGCGGCAACATTATGTACAAAATATGTTTTTTTTTTTTTTATCACATAGTTAAACACAAATAAACAAACAAAAAAAAGAACAACTGGTTGGGGGCTCGGAAAACTTCTTCCTTCTCCGGCGCCATTTTCACAATCCTCATGCTTGCAATTAAAGATTAGCAATGAAGGTGATACAGTGCCTTGCGAAAATATTCACTCCCCTTGGCATTTTTCCTATTTCGTTGCTTTAAAACCTGGAATGAAAATAGATTTTTGGGGAGTTTGTATCATTTGATTTACATCTACCACTTTGAAGATGCAAAATATTTTTTTCTTGTAAAACAAAGAAACAATACAAAAAAAAACAGATAACTTGAGCGTGCATAACTATTCACCCCCCCAAAGTCAATACTTTTTAGAGCCACCTTTTGCAGCAATTACAGCTGCAAGTCTCTTGGGATATGTCTCTATAAGCTTGGCACATCTAACCACTGGGATTTTTGCCCATTCATCAAGGAAAACTGCTCCAGCTCCTTCAAGTTGGATAGGTTCCGCTGGTGTACAGCAATCTTTAAGTCATACCACAGATTCTCAATTGGATTGAGGTCTGGGCTTTGACTTGGCCTTTCCAAGTAATTTAAATGTTTCCCCATAAACCACTAAAGTGTTGCTTTAGCAGTATGCTTAGGGTCATTATCCTGCTGGAAGGTGAACCACCTCAAATTTCTGGAAGACAAACAGATTTACCTCAAGAATTTCCCAGTATTTAGCTCCATTCATCATTCTTTCAATTCTGGCCAGTTTCCCAGTCCCTGCCGATTAAAATTATCCCCACAGCATGATGCTGCCTCCACCATGCTTCACTGTGGGGATGGTGTGAGGTGCTGGGTTTGTGCCAGACATAGCGTTTTCCTTGAAGGCCAAAAAAACTCAGTTTTCATCTCATCTAACCAGAGTACCTTCTTCCATATGTTTGGGGAGTCTCCCACATGCCTTTTGGTGAACACTTAACATGTTTGCTGATTTTTTTCTGGCCACTCCTCCGTAAAGCCCAGCTCTGTGGAGTGTTCGGCTTTAAGTGGTCCTATGGACAGATACGCCAATCTCTGCTGTGGAGCTTTGCAGCTCCTTCAGGGTTATCTTTGGACTCTTTGTTGCCTCTGATTAATATCCTCGTTGCCTGGTCTGTGAGTTTTGGTGGGCAGCCCTCTTTTGGCAGGTTTATTGTGGTGCCATATTCTTTTAATGGATTTAAATGGTGCTCCGTGGGATGTTCAAAGTTTCTGATTTTTTTTATAACCCAAACCTGATCTGTACTTCTTCACAACTGTGTCCCTGACCTGTTTGGGGAGCTCCTTGGTCTTCAAGTGGTGCCACTTGCTTGGTGGTGTTGCAGACTCTGGGGCCTTTCAGAACAGGTGTATATATACTGAGATCATGTGACACTTAGTTAGTTAAATAAAGTCCACCTGTGTGAAATCTGTGACTTCTGAAGGTAATTGGTGGCACCAGATCTTATATAGGGGCTTCATAGCAAAGGGGGTGAATACATATGCACGCACCACTTATCCTTTAAATTTTTATTTTTCATCTTTCGAATCAGGAAGTGATTTTTTTTATTTCACTTCACCAATTTGGACTATTTTGTGTATGTCCATTACATGAAATCCAAATAAAAATCCATTTAAATTATAGGTTTTAAAGCAACAAAATAGGAAAAACGCCAAGAGGGGTGAATACTTTTACAAGGCACTGTACATTAAGTTGCTGCTAAGAATCCTAGATTCATGAGACTAGTACTCACTGTCGAACCACAAAACATGAAACATTTTCAGTCAAGCCCTAAAAAATGTAAACCATGAGCCTCAGAAAGGGATGTGAGGCTGTGTGTGTGTGTGGGGGGGGGGGTGTTTCTCACCATGATCTTTGTTTTTGTACAACCATTTGTTGCCATCATCTGTGAGCAGCTTGTCCTGTCCGAACCCTGCGTTGACAAAGCCGTTGACAAACGAGGATGCCAGGTTCATACGAGCAGAGTCCACCTGGGAACCACTTCCTCCAAACCCTGACAGACAGAAGATGGCACGATGAGAGGGAGGATGAGGAAAGATGTGATATAACATGACCAGGACAATTAGTGCGCTGCTGTAGTAAAGGACAACTCACTGTTGTTCTCTAGGTGGGTTTTGTAGATGTCATCTGGGACTTTGGGTTCCATGATGTCCAACTGTAAAGAAAGGGTGTTAGGGGTGTGTTATTAGCTCGCTTTCTCTTTCACTAACTGGTTTATTCACGAGACCAGCCAGCTGTTCATTATCCTCCAGCCTCATCTCTTCTCTCACTCTGAGAATTCTCGATAGTTATCGTCACAGCTGTGTACATTCCCACTCAAGCAGACACCACGATGGCCCTCAAGGAACTTCACTGGACTCTATGTAAAATGGAAACCATATATCCGGAGGCTGCATTTATTGTAGCTGGGGATTTTAACAACAAGACCACCTAAATTTTATCAGCAAATTGATCGCAGTACTCGCAGGGGTAATACACTCGACCACAGCAACTCTTAACTTCCGCGATGCATACAAAGCCCTCCCGTCGGCAAATCCGGCAAAGATCTTGCTCCTACAGTCCTATGGGCAGAAATTCAAAACAGGATGTACCAGTGACGAGAACCACTTTTATTTTATTTGACCTTTATTTTACTAGGCAAGTCAGTTAAGAACAAATTCTTATTTTCAATGACTGCTTAGGAACAGTGGGTTAACTGCCTGTTCAGGGGCAGAACGACAGATTTGTAACTTGTCAGCTCGGGGATTCGAACTTGCAACCTTTCGGTTACTAGTCCAACGCTCTAACCACTAGGCTACCCTTCCGCCCCCCACAATGCTGGTCTGACATATCGGAATCCACGCTTCAAGATTGTTTCGATCACGTGGACTGAGATATGTTCTGGTCCGCCGCCGAGAACAACATTGATCTATACATTGAATCCGAGTGAGTTTATAAGGAAGTGTATAGGAGATGTTGTACCCACTGTGACTATTAAAACCTATGTTAATCAGAAACAGTGGATGGATGGTCGGCATTCGCACAAACTGAAAGAGCGAACCCCTGCATTTAACCATGGAAAGAGGTCTGGGAATATGTCCAAACAAGCGAAATGCCGGTACAGAGACAAAGTGGAGTCGCAATTCAACGGCTCAGACATGAGACGTATGTGGCAGGGTCTACAGGAAATCAGACTGCAAAAAGAAATCCAGCCACTTCAAGGACATCGACGTCACGCTTCTAAACACCTTTGACTGCTTTGTCTTTACGGACATATTCAATCGATCCCTATCCCAGTCAGCTGTCCCCACATGCTTCAAGATGACCACCATTGTTCCTGTACCCAAGAAGGCAAAGATAACTAAATGACTACCGCCCCGTAGCACTCACTTGTCATCATGAAGTGCTTTGAGAGACAAGTCAAGGATCATGTCACCTCCACTTTACCGGTTACCCTTGACCCACTTCAGTTTGCATACCACCCCAACAGGTCCACAGACGATGTAATCACCATCTCACTGCACACCGCCCTATCCCATCTTGACAAGAGGAATATCTATGCAAGAATGCTGTTCATTGACTACTGCTCAGCAAACAACAACATAGTAACCTCCAAGATCATCATCAAGTTGGAGACCTAGGGTCTCAACCCCGTCCTGTGAAATTGGGTCCTGGGCTTTGACGGGTCACCCCCAGGTGGTGATAGGAAAAAAAACATCTCCACTTCGCTGACCCTCAACACTGGGGCCCCAAAAGGGTGCGTGCTCAGCCCCCTCCTGTACTCCCTGTTCACCCATGACTGTGTTGCCCTGCACGCCTTCAACTCATATCATCAAGTTTGCAGACGACACTACAGTAGTGGACTTGATTACCAACAAAGACAAGACAGCCTACAGGGAGGAGGTGAGGGCACTCGGAGTGTGGTGTCAGGAAAACAACCCTCACTCAACGTCAACAAAACAAAGGAGATGATCGTGGACTTCAGGAAACAGCAGAGGGAGTACCGCCCTATCCACCATGAAGGGACAGGAGTGGAGAAGGTGGAAAGTTTCAGTTCCTTGGCGTACACATCACAGACAAACTGAAATGGTCCACCCACACAAACAGTGTGGTGAAGGCGGCGCAACAGCACCCCTTCAACCTCAAGGCTGACGAAATTTGGCTTGTCACCAAAAACCCTGACAAACTTTTACAGATGCACAATCGAGAGCAACCTGTCGGGCTGTATCACAGCCTGGTACGGCAACTGCACCTCTCTCAACCGCAAAGCTCTCAAGAGGGTGGTGCAGTCTGCACAATGCATCACCGGGGCCAAACTACCTGCCCTCCATGATAGCAGCACCAGATGTCACAGGAAGGCCAAAAAGATCATCAAGGACAACAACTACCTGGGCCACTGCCTGTTCACACCACTACCATCCAGAGGGCGAGGTCAGTACAGGTGCATCAAAGCTGGGACCAAGAGACTGAAAAACAGCTTCTATCTCAAGGCCATCAGACTGTTAAACAGCCACCACTAACGCAGAGGCTGATGCCTACATTGAGACTCAATCACTCTTCACTTTAAACAATGCCACTTTAATTTTTACATATATACTATCTATTACACCTTGCTTATGTCGCTCGGCCATCGCTCATCCCTACTCAAAAAAATAAAGGGAACACTAAAATAACACATCCTAGATCTGAATGAATTATTCTTATCAAATACTTTTTTCTTTACATAGTTGAATGTGCTGACAACAAAATCATACAAATTATCAATGGAAATCAAATTTATCAACCCATGGAGGTCTGGATTTGGAGTCACACTCAAAATTAAAGTGGAAAACCACACTACAGGCTGATCCAACTTTGATGTAATGTCCTTAAAACAAGTCAAAATGAGGCTCAGTAGTGTGTGGCCTCCACGTGCCCGTATGACCTCCCTACAACGCCTGGGCATGCTCCTGATGAGGTGGCAGATGGTCTCCTGAGGGATCTCCTCCCAGACCTGGACTAAAGCATCCGCCAACTCCTGGACAGTCTGTGGTGCAATGTGGCGTTGGTGGATGGAGCGAGACATGATGTCCCAGATGTGCTCAATTGGATTCAGGTCTGGGGAACGGGCAGGCCAGTCCATAGCATCAATGCCTTCCTCTTGCAGGAACTGCTGACACACTCCAGCCACATGAGGTCTAGCATTGTCTTGCATTAGGAGGAACCCAGTGCCAACCGCACCAGCATATGGTCTCACAAGGGGTCTGAGGATCTCATCTCGGTACCTAATGGCAGTCAAGCTACCTCTGGCGAGCACATGGAGGGCTGTGCGGCGACCCAAAGAAATGCCACCCCACACCATGACTGACCCACCGCCAAACCGGTCATGCTGGAGAATGTTGCAGGCAGCAGAACGTTCTCCACGGCATCTCCAGACTCTGTCACATGTGCTCAGTGTGAACCTGCTTTCATCTGTGAAGAGCACAGGGCGCCAGTGGCGAATTTGCCAATCTTGGTGTTCTCTGGCAAATGCCACACGTCCTGCATGGTGTTTGGCTGTAAGCACAACCCCCACCTGTGGACGTCGGGCCCTCATACCACCCTCATGGAGTCTGTTTCTGACCGTTTGAGCAGACATGCGCATTTGTGGCCTGCTGGAGGTCATTTTGCAGGGCTCTGGCAGTGCTCCTCCTGCTCCTCCTTGCACAAAGGCGGAGGTAGCGGTCCTGCTGCTGGGTTGTTGCCCTCCTACGGCCTCCTCCACGTCTCCTGATGTACTGGCCTGTCTCCTGGTAGTGCCTCCATGCTCTGGACACTACGCTGACAGACACAGCAAACCTTCTTGCCACAGCTCGCATTGATGTGCCATCCTGGATGAGCTGCACTACCTGTGCCACTTGTGTGGGTTGTACACTCTGTCTCATGCTACCACTAGAGTGAAAGCACCGCCAGCATTCAAAAGTGACCAAAACATCAGCCAGGAAGCATAGGAACTGAGAAGTGGTCTGCGGTCACTACCTGCAGAACCACTCCTTTATTGGGGGTGTCTTGCTAATTGCCTATAATTTCCACCTGTTGTCTATTCCATTTACACGACAGCATGTGAAATTTGTCAATTAGTATTGCTTCCTAAGTGGACAGTTTGATTTCACAGAAGTGTGATTGACTTGGAGTTACATTGTTGTTTAAGTGTTCCCTTTATTTTTTGGAGCAGTGTATTTATATGTACATATTCTCATTCACCCCTTTAGATGTGTATGTATTAGATAGTTTGGGAATTTTTAGATTACTTGTTAGATATTACTGCATTGTCGGAACTCTAAGCACAAGCATTTCGCTTCACTCGCATTAACATCTGCTAACCATGTGTACATGACCTATAAAATTATATTTGATTTGAAACAGTTTCACTCTTCCAACCCCATCCCCTTTCTCTAGTAGTCTACCCTCTCTCACCCTCCCTCTCTCCTTACCTCTCGAGCCAGGGCCAGGAAATTGCTGTTGAGCTGGACGTTGGACATGATCTCCGTCAGGTCCTCGTAGTCCTCCACGTCCTCGTTGAGCTCCAGGAACATGCCGTGTCGTCCCAACATGAAGGCCATCTCCTTCTGGATCACGCTACAGGAAACACCCACTAAATGGTCAACTCATCATGCACATCATTAACTATGGAAAACACTGCTGAATGATTGTCAGTTGAAAATATGAATACGGAACTGCCAAAATAAAGGAAACATCAACATAGTGTCTTAATAGGGCGTTGAGCCACCACGAGCTGCCAGAACAGCTTCAATGTGCCTGGGCATAGATTTTTACAAGTGTCTGGAACACTATTGGAGGGATGAGACACCATTCTTCCATGAGAAATTCCATAATTTGGTGTTTTGTTGATGGCGGTGGAAAACGCTCTCTCAGGCACCACTCCAGAATCTCCCTTAAGTGTTCAACTGGATTGAGATATGGTGACGAAGACACACGCCCCTTTAAGCCCCCTATGCTACTTTGAGACCCATCTTTTAAAGTCTCACATCTCTTCTAGCCATGGTAGATTGTGGGCAACCCTAAGCATGATGAGATGTTTTAATAGCTTAATCTCCTAGAGTCGATTGAGGCATCTAAGCAACATAATAAAGCAATCCCCATAAAAATCTGTCAGTTTAAGAGATGTGTTATTACTTCTCCATTAGATGGGTCTCAATCCACTGCATCCGCCGATGTTGCACTTCTGCATCTGCGGTGAAAGGTGGCAGACCGAGAGCAGTGTTGCCAGACCATGAGACATCCCAAAAATCGACCTTCTCACAAAAATGTCTGTAGCATCTGAACAGTTTGACGGGTCTGCAACCACTATGGAATGTGGAGAATCTCACAAACACGATGGCGTTGTCCGTTTTGCTCTACGACCTCCACGAGCGGCTTGGGAGTTGTTTGAAGGTAACCGGTTTTAAAACATTTATGTATGCATGTATGCATGTATGCATGTAGTTTCGTGCCTAGACAAAAAAAGGTTAAATATGTGTAAAAAATAATCTTTCCTGAGCTTTTTTCCGAGATACAAGGATTAAGTATTTGTTGTTAGTCTTTACCATTTATAAATGTGTTATTCAACAAATTCTCTGGTATAAAGTAAAGAGCAAATTCAATTTTTTTTAAATACATTTGTTTTTCACTATCTAGGATCCTAAAACTAGAACCCCCCCCAAAAGCTTAGACTTAAGAATGAATGAACTCTAGCACCTCACCTGCTTTCAATATACTTTGTATCCCTCATTTACCCAAGTGTTTCCTTTATTTTAGCAGTAGCACTTTTAGTGAAAGTGTTGCTGTGAGATAATTCAGCAAGAGAGAATGCAGTGAATGTGTTCGTCATTACATGTCTTTGCAGGAGGTGAAGATGTTCTCCACCAGTTCCACATCATTCAGCATCAAGGCCAGCCTCAGGGCCTCTGGGTAACGGTTAAACTTCCTGAAGATGTTCAGGGAACACTTTAACAGGGCAGAGTTCTCTGGCTCAGGGACATAGCTCACACAGCTGGAATGGAGGGAGAGAGAAGGAGAGAGGAATGGCAGAGGGGTTTAGGATTACTGAAGAGAGGAACTTCCTTTTGTCTCTTCAGGCTGCTGTTAGCACACTACAGGTGTATTGAGGCAGAAGCAGAATGTGGTACAGGTGTTTGAACGTGTGTGTGTGAATCTACAGTTGAAGTCGGAAGTTTACATACACTTAGGTTGGAGTCATTAAAACGTGTTTATCAACCACTCCACAAATGTAACAAATGTTAACAAACTATAGTTTGGCAAGTCGGTTAGGACATCTACTTTGTGCATGACAAGAAGTTTTACAACAATTGTTTACAGACAGATTATTTCACTATCACAATTCTAGTGGGTCAGAAGTTTACATACACTAAGCTGACTGCCTTTAAACAGCTTGGAACATTCCAGAAAATTACATCATGGCTTTAGAAGCTTCTGATAGGCTAATTGACATCATTTGAGTCAATTGGAGGTGTACCTGTGGATGTATTTCAAGGCCTACCTTTAAACTCAGTGCCTCTTTTCTTGGCATCATGGGAAAATCAAAAGAAAACAGCCAAGACCTCAGATTCTTTTTTTTTTGTATACCTCCACAAGTCTGGTTCATCCTTGGGAGCAATTTCATAACGCCTGAAGGTACCACGTTCATCTGTACAAACCATAGTACGCAAGTATAAACACCATGGGACAACGCAGCCATCAAACCACTCAGGAAGGAGACGCGTTCTGCCTCCTAGAGATGAACGTACTTTGGTGCAAAAAGTGCAAATCAATCCCAGAACAACAGCAAAGGACCTTGTGAAGATGCTGGAGGAAACAGGTACAAAAGTATCTATATCCACAGTAAAACGAGTCCTATATCGACTTAACCTGAAAGGCCGCTCAGCAAGGAAGAAGCCACTGCTCCAAAACTGCCATTAAAAAGCCAGACTACGGTTTGCAACTGCACATTAGGGACAAAGATCATACTTTTTGGAGAAATGTCCTCTGTTCTGAAGAAACAAAAGTAGAACTGTTTGGCCATAATGACCTCATTATGTTTGGAAGACAAAGGGGGAGGCTTGCAGCCAAAGAACACAATCCCAACCATGAAGCACAGGGGTGGCAGCATCAGGTTGTGGGGGTGCCTTGATGCAGGAAGGACTGGTGCGCTTCACAAAATAGATGGCGTCATGAGGACGGAAAATTGTGGATATATTGAAGCAACATCTCAAGACATCAGTCAGGAAGTTAAAGCTTGGTCGCAAATGGGTCTTCCAAATGGACATTGACCCCAAGCATACTTCCAAAGTTGTGGCAAAATGGCTTAAGGACAACAAAGTCCAGGTATTGGACAAATCCACAAAGCCCTGACCTCAATCCTATAGAAAATTTGTGGGCAGAACTGAAAAAGCATGTGCGAGCAAGGAGGCCTACAAACATGACTCAGTTAGACCAGCTCTGTCAGGAGGAATGGGCCAAAATTTACCCAACTTATTGTGGGAAGCTTGTGGAAGGCTAACCGATACGTTTGACCCAAGTTAAACAATTTAAAGGCAATGCTAACAAATACTAATTGAGTGTACAGTCGTGGCCAAAAGTTGAGAATGACAAATATTACATTTTCACAAAGTCTGCTGCCTCAGTTTATATGATGGCAATTTGAATATACTCCAGAATATTAGGAAGAGTGATCAGATGAATTACAATTAATTGCAAAGTCCCTCTTTGCGATGCAAATGAACTGAATCCCCCAAAAAGCATTTCCACTGCATTTCAGCCCTGCCACAAAAGGACCAGCTGACATCATGTCAGTGATTCTCTCATTAGCACAGGTGTGAGTGTTGACGAGGACAAAGCTGGAGATCACTCTGTCATGCTGATTGAGTTTGAATAACAGACTGGAAGCTTAAAAAGTAGGGTGGTGCTTGAAATCATTGTTCTTCCTTTGTCAACCGTGGTTACCTGCAAGGAAACACGTGCTGTCGTCATCACTTTGCACAAAAAGGGCTTCACAGGCAAGGATATTGCTGCCAGTAAGATTGCACCTAAATCAACCATTTATCAGATCATACAGAACTTCAAGGAGAGCGGTTCAATTGTTGTGAAGGTGGCTTCAGGGCGCCCAAGAAAGTCCAGCAAGCACCAGGACAGTCTCCTAAAGTTGAGTCAGCTGCGGGATCGGGGCACCACCTGTACAGAGCTTGCTCAGGAATGGCAGCAGGCAGGTGTGAGGGCATCTGCACGCACAGTGTGAGAAAGACTTTTGGAGGATGGCCTGGTGTCAAGAAGGGCAGCAAAGATGCCACTCTCCAGGAAAAACATCAGGGACAGACTGATATTCTGGAAAGGGCACAGTGATTGCACTGCTGAGGACTGTGGTAAAGTCATTTTCTCTGATGAATCCCCTTTCCGATTGTTTGGGTCATCTGGAAAAAAGCTTGTCCGGAGAAGACCAAGTGAGAGCTACCATCAGTCCTGTGTCATGCCAACAGTAAAGCATCCTGAGACTATTCATGTGTGGGGTTGCTTCTCAGCCAGGGGAGTGGACTCACTCACAATTTTGCCTAAGAACACAGCCATGAATAAAAAAGGGTACCAACACATCCTCCGAGAGAAACTTCTCCCAACCATCCATGAACAGTTTGGTGACGAACAATTCCGTTTCCAGCATGATGGAGCACCTTGCCATAAGGCAAAAGTGATAACTAAGTGGCTCGGGAACAAAACATCGATATTTTGGGTCCATGGCCAGGAAACTCCCCAGACCGTAATCCTATTGAGAACGTGTGGTCAATCCTCAAGAGGGGGGTAGACAAACAAAACCCCACAAATTCTGACAAACTCCAAGCATTGATTATGCAAGACTTGTTGCCATCAGTCAGGATGTGGCCCACCTTATACCACCCACCATTGCGACCTGTATGCTCTAGTCGGCTGGCCCTCGCTACATATTCGTCGCCAGACCCACTGGCTCCAGGTCATCTACAAGTCCATGCTAGGTAAAGCTCCGCCTGATCTCAGTTCACTGGTCACGATGGCAACACCCACCCGTAGCACGCGCTCCAGCAGGTATATCTCACTGATCATCCCTAAAGCCAACACCTCATTTGGCCGCCTTTCCATCCAGTTCTCTGCTGCCTGTGACTGGAACGAATTGCAAAAATCATTGAGGAGATAAGTCTCCAACTTCAAACATCTGCTATCTGAGCAGCTAACCGATCTCTGCACCTGTACATAGTCCATCGGTAAATAGCCCACCCAATTTACCTACCTCATCCCATACTGTTTTTATTTATTTATTTACTTTTCGGCTCTTTTGCACACCAGTATCTTTACCTGCACATGACCATCTGATCATTTATCACGCCAGTGTTAATCTGCTAAATTGTAATTATTCGCCTACCTCCTCATGCCTTTTGCACACAATGTATATAGACTCCCCTTTTTTTCTCTACTGTGTTATTGACTTGTTAATTGTTTACTCCATGTGTAACTCTGTGTTGTCTGTTCACACTGCTATGCTTTATCTTGGCCAGGTCGCAGTTGCAAATGAGAACTTGTTCTCAACTAGCCTACCTGGTTAAATAAAAAAACAAAATAAATAAATAAAGAAGTTAATTGACAGCATGCCAGGGCGGATTGCAGAGGTCTTGAAAAAGGGTCAATACAAATATTTGACTCTTTGCATCAACTTCATGCAATTGTCAATAAAAGCCTTTGACACTTATGAAATGCTTGTAATTATACTTCAGTAACATCTAAAGACACTAAAGCAGCAAACTTTGTAGAAATGAATATGTGTGTCATTCTCAAAATTTTGCCAACAACTGTATGTAAACTTCTGACCCACCGGGCATGTGATGAAAAAAAATAAAAGCTGAAATAAATAATTCTCTACTATTATTCTGACATTTCACATTCTTAGAAAAAAGTGGTGATCCTAACTGACCGAAGATAGGCATTTTTTACGAGGATTAAATGTTAGGAATTGTGAAAAACTGAGTTTAAATGTATTTGGCAAAGGTGTATGTAAACTTCGGACTTCAACTGTACATATGTTTGCCCCTCATGTGGTAAGGAGTGTGTGTTGTCCACTCACCTGGTGAGGTAGAGGCAGACCTTGGCATATGCATTGTCATCTATATAGAGCTCCAGCATATCTAGTCTCTCAATCTCCATCAACAGGTCACAGGCCTCGTGCTCAGCGTTGTGAGCCATGTTGTAGGGCACAATCTCCTTCACAAGCTTTAGCAGAGTCTCCTGTTGCGTCTTATCACTCTCCTCAACCTCCTGCCACTCTTTGGCCACCTCGCCTGCCAGATGCCTAAACACACAGCAGAGTTTGGGTCATTTTTACTTAGTCTACCATTGTTAAAGCATGACTAAGTGAAAATTCTACTTAAGTAGAAGGTAGGATTCCCCCCTGTATGCATTGTTAGCCGTTTGGATTGGCGTCCTGTATCCTACCTGACGTATTCATGACCCCAGGACGCCAGCTCCTCCTGGGAGCCCAGCAGACGGTACTTCAGACACTCCCGCTCCCCACTCATTGTCATGGCCAAGACCGACACCACGTCCGCACAGAAACTCTGCAAAACAAGAGTTAGCTGGATGTTTCTAGAATGACAGTTGCGATGGGTCCTTCTGAACATGAATCCCTAGTGCCATCTAGATCTGAAATGTCCAATATACTAGGTATGTATCATTGTTAAATTTTCTGTATCTCCAGTAACATTGTAAAATAAATCCATCATGATTTTGTGTTTATAAAGTAAAAGCAACAAAAAAAAAATGAGCTAACACACACCCAGAGAAAGGTATTTTATGTAGAGGTGCTGCCTATAGGGATGGCAAGACTTTATTGCTTCCTTTCCCTGTCTGCTTTTACTCACAGTAATTCATTGGGTAAATCACCAACGTTGTGGCATCACTGTGCCAGCTTCAGGGTCCCTGAAGAAGGCACAGTGATGCCACCCTGAAGGAACAGTGAATCTGAAACGTTGGTGATTTACCCAATAAAGTACTGGGAGTAAAAGCAGACAGGGAAAGGAAGCAATAAAGTCTTGCCATCCCTATCTCCTGTTTTCCCGACTGTCACAGTTATTTAGCAAGGACATAGCCATCGGTATTCCCACCTTGTTCTCGCCAGGCGCCATGCCCTCGTAGATCTCTTTGAGCTTGCCATAGTGTGGCCGCAGGAACTTCAGGGGCTTAGGCACAGAGGTCATGGAGGTGGTGGAGGAGCGGATCTGCCTGCGCAGCTCCTCTAGAGCAGGCCGGTATAGAGACGTGTCCGTCTCCTGTGGATGGGTGTTTGAGAGAGAGAAAGGGGGCGGGGAGGTGTACATTGCATAAGTACAAATAATGTTGTTTTATATGGAGAATAACCAAAGACTTGCAGTGTGTGTAAATGACTGACTCTCCATACTAACACCTTATGTACAGTTTAAAAAATATATATATAAAGAGCTATAGTCTAGAATGTCCAAAGCAAAACCAGACTTGAGGTTTAGCAGTCCTTGTGGTAGTGGTACTCACACCAAGCCTCTCCACCATCATCTCCAGCTCTTCTTGCAGCTGTTTGTCCTCATCAGACTGGAGAGAAATGAAAGGAACTGACATTACAGTATGACAGATTCAACATGGGGAAATTACATTTTAAAAAACGAACCCTGCACAGTAAACAAAGAACAGTGTGTGTTCCAACAGGAACCTAAAGCAATAAAAGGCTCTGCAATTTGCTAACTGATAAATATTGGAGCATTCTGTCATACACCGGTCCTATACCATTGGCATTGTAGACGGATGGAAGGGTTGCCCTGATAACTAGCTATATCCAACGTTGCCTGTCTGAAATTGGCTAATGTACTGTACTCGCTAATACGTTTACAAACCCATTTATGTAAATAGCTAGCTAAACAAACTACACGTAATAACTATACCCACCTAGCAATCAAACATCACTGATCATAACACATATAGGTATCTCGTTACTCTCAACAAGAACATCTGATAACGACAGGCAGGTTAATTTAGTGCAGTTGCAAAGTCACTTAGCTGTATTGTAACAACATTAGCGAGTTGTTTACAAAGCAACACTAACGTCATTTAGCTAGTTAACGTTACGTTATTGTAACTTGGCTACCTAACTACTTAGCTAACTTTTAGTCTATCGGTAGTTCATTTCTGGCCTGTCATTAGCAATTGTTAGCGAACGCTAGCTAGCACAGCCAACTACCGGCTTTGCTAACGTTAACTAGATGAATACGTGTTTTATATAGCTCGCTTTCAGTCGGAAACAATAATCTTAATTGTTGGCACCTGGTACATAGCCAGCCATGACATACTTTTCATTAAAGGAGACTCAAACAGTTCGTTATTATTTTGAATGACAACGCTTTCGGCCTGTTCAACCATGTCAACCAGGCAGTGAGTGACTCAGGCAAAAACGCTGCTCTGCTTCCCTTGTTCAAGGTGTTTAGAAAAGTGGCACAAATCACCAGTTCTTGTTCTTCTTTTTTATCCTTGTCCTTCCCTGTGGGCTTAATCTCCTTTTCCTCTGTCTTTTCGGACTGCTTTTTCTCTTTCTTTTTTGCGTCCTCCATGGTTGGTGTTTTATGAAATTTGGCTACGGATAAACTGAAGAACAGGATACTTCCTCTCTTCAGAACCGTGGAAGTTTGCTGACATCGATAGTGTTCTACCGCCACCTGCTCTTCGGGAATAATATTGCACCAATCCCTACTCTTAACCCCACGACGATAGATGGCAGCACTTAGTATATCCAAAGTTGGCACGTACACAAATAAGAAAAAACATTCACATGATCACGTAAACAAATATCACGTGTCTTTCTATTTCCAAAAGAGTACTTTCAAGTTTCTATGATCTTTCCTTGTTAGTTTTTCCCAGCCCGTCAACATGGCTTTTCAAGCGCTCATAGTTTTTACTTTAGCATGTCTGTGTGTCCCTTGTTACGGTAACAGAAAATTCATAGAAATAGATACATCTTCTAATGATGTGCAGAAGGGAAAAGGCAAACCTGTCTTTCAGGAGCAATGGATTACGCAAAAACTGGACCACTTCAACGGTGCAGACAGTCGAGTGTGGAATCAAGTAAATTGTCATTTTATTATATTCTTATTCGCACTGCAGTATATGGAGATATCAGTTACCTGTTCGTTTTTCTGTCTACTGTCTAGGCGTGATCAAGTTTGTTAGTTCATGCATAACACAACATACCGTTTATTACATTTCCAGAAATTCCTTGTAACTGAGACGCACTACAGAGCAGGAGGACCGGTGTTTTTGATGATCGGCGGAGAAGGTCCAATCAACGCCGGATGGATGGCCATGAACCCTGGGTCGGCCTGGCTTACTTATGCCAAGAAGCTCGGCGCCCTCTGCCTTATGGTAGAGCATCGTTTCTACGGCGACAGTCGTCCCACAGTGTAAGTTTTTTTTAAATATACAGAATCAGTCAAAAGTTTGGACACCTACTCATTCAAGTGTTTTTCTTTATTTTTACTATTTTCTACATTGTAAAATATAATAGTTAAGACATCAACACTATGAAATAACACACATGGAATCATGTAGTAACCAAACAAGTGTTAAATACATCAAAATATATTTTAGATTCTTCAAAGTAGCCACCCTTTGCCTTGATGACAGTTTTGCACACTATTGGCATTCTCTCAACCAGCTTCAGCTGGAATGCTTTTCCAACAGTTCCCACATATGCTTATCTGCTTTTCTTTCACTCTGTTGTCCAACTCATCCCAAACCAATTGGGTTGAGGTCGGGTGATTATGGAGGCCAGGCTATCTGATGCAGCACTCCATCACTCTCCTTCTTGGTCAAATAGCCCTTACACAGCCTGTAGGTGTGTTGGGTCATTGTCCTGTTAAAAAAAACTGTTTTTGCTTTGTCATTATGGGGTATTGTGTGTAGATTGATGAGGGAAAACAACAGATGGGGTGGCGTATCACTGCAGAATGCTGTGGAAGCCATGCTGGTTAGGTGTGCCTTGAATTCTAAATAAATCACTCTGTGTCACCAGCAAAGCACCCCACACCATCATACCTCCTCCATGCTTCACGGTGGGAACCACACATGCGGAGATAATCCGTTCACCTGCTCTGCGTCTCACAAAGAATCAGCGGTTGGAACCAAAAATCTCACATTTGGACTCATCAGACCGAAGGATAGATTTCCACCAGTCTAATGTCAATTGCTCATGTTTCTTGGCCCACGCAAGTCTCTTCTTCTTATTGGTGTCCTTTAGTAGTGTTTTTTTGTTGCAGCAATTCGACCATGAAGGCCTGATTCACACAGTCTCCTCGGAACAGTTGATGTTGAGATGTGTCTGTTACTTGAACTCTGTGAAGCATTTATTTGGGCTGCAATTTCTGAGGCTGTTAACTCTAATGAACTTATCCTCTGTAGCAGAGGTAACTCTGGGTCTTCCTTTCCTGTGGCGGTCCTCATGAGAGCCAGTTTCATCATGAGAGCCTGCTCATGAGAGCCAGCACAAGTGCGACTGCACTTGAAGATGTTCTTGAAATGTTCCGTATTGACTGACCTTCATGTCTTAAAGTAATGATGGACTGTTGTTTTTCTTTGCTTATTTGAGCTGTTCTTGCCATAATATGGACTTGGTCTTTTATCAAATAGGGCTATCTTCTGTATACCAGCCCTACCTTGTCACAACACAACTGATTGGCTCAAATGCATTAAGAAGGAAATAAATTCCACAAATTAACTTTTAAGAAGGCACACCTGTTAATTGAAATGCATTCCAGGTGACTACCTCATGAAGCTGGTTGAGAGAATGCCAAGAGTGTGCAAAGCTGTCATCAAGGCAAAGTGTGGCTACTTTGAATTATCTCAAATATAAAATATATTTTGATTTGTTTAACAATTTTTTGGTGACTACATGATCCCTTACATGTTATTTAATAGTTTTGATGTCTTCAATATTATTCTACAATATAGAAAATAGTAAAAACAAAGAAAAACCTTTGAATTAGCAGGTGTGGCCAAACTTTTGACTGGTGCTGTATATGGGATGGTTTTATGTATGTTTAGATATTTCTTGTAATTTTAAATGCGCTTGTATCACTATATTACGGTGGCTGTTCTTCATCAAATAACCTCTAGGGGACAGAGTTCCATTGAAAGGTGAGTACCCCTGTCCAGCAGTGTCCTGTGCTCTCTCAATATGAATCTCATGTAACTGATGGATATCTGTTATTATTTGTATCCGGCTAGTTCAAAGAATCTAGTGGGATTGATTGACGTGTCATTCATACAGAGGATAGAAATAGTCAACCAGGTGTTGAGTGAGGCTCTCAAACTGGTTTCCTCCTGACTTGATTAGCCCCTTGTCTGTCTTGTCCCTCACAGTGACCTGAGCACAGAGAACCTGCGGTTCCTCAGCGGTCAACAAGCTCTGGCCGACCTGGCTCACTTCCGCACTGTCATTGCTAAACAACGGGGCTTGACCAACAGCAAGTGGGTGGCATTCGGCGGGTCATACCCAGGTGCGCTGGCAGCCTGGTCCCGACTCAAGTACCCCCACCTGATTCATGCTGCTGTGGCAAGCAGCGCACCTCTCCACGCCACGGTAAACTTCTCAGGTAATAATAACACACAGTAATCCTCCTTTCTCTCAGTGATCTGTCAATTTTCTCTCAGGCTTGTCCAAGTCCCCATCTCTCTTCCTCTACATGACCAGTGTCACTCTGCCTGTAGAAGTTTCAGGGTGTTACAGAATACCTGGAGGAGGGTGTCTCAATCATTTTAACATTTGTCTGAAATAAACTTAAGCAAATCACTCAATAATCAGCAGAGGCATAACAAAAGATTGAGCCTGGATTGGCCTGGACTTCAGAAGACCCCAATGTTCTGAATGTTTCACCTTGCTGAATATAGTCCTCAGGCAGATCCATTTTATGGAATAATGAACTGGAAATAGTCGTGCACTGACTACGAGCCTGTCACTATCAGTGGAGACTGCTGAGGGGAGGACGGCTCATAGTAATGGCTAGAATGGAGGCAATGGAAACCATATGTTTGATAGCATTCCATTGACTCTATTCCAGCCATTATTATGATCCGTCCTCCCCTCAGCAGCCTCCACTGGTCACTATGTATATTAGAGTTGAGGATAATGGTCAGTGTTATACCCTGGAGGGCAGATAGAGGAATAGTGGTGGATGGGGAAGAGTGAAGGGTCCTCTCTAGGTTGTTGCCTATGGCTTTCTCTTCTTTTCTCTGTTCTATTGTCTCACTGGTTTCTTGAGGAAGAGCTCTCCCTCGCCCTCCATTTGGTAAATCCGACCACAATTATATCCTCCTGATTCCTGCTTACAAGCAAAAATTAAAGCAGGAAGCACCAGTGACTTGGTCTGTAAAAAAGTGGTCAGGTGAAGCAGATGCTAAACTACAGGATTGTTTTGCTATCACAGACTGGAAAATGTTCTGGGATTCTTTCGATGGCATTGAGGAGTACACCACATCAGTCACTGGCTTTATCAATAAGTGCATCGAGGACGTCGTCTCCACAGTGACTGTACGTACATACCCCAACCAGAAGCCATGGATTACAGGCAACATTTGCACTGAGCTAAAGGGTAGAGCTGCCGCTTTCAAGGTGCGGGACTCTAACACGAAAGCTTGTAAAAAATCCTGCTACATCAAACAGGCAAAGCGTCAATACAGGGCTAAGATTGAATCGTACTACACTGGCTCCGACGCTCGTCTTATGTGGCAGGGCTTGAAAACTATTACAGACTACAAAGGGAAGCACAGCGGCGAGCTGCCCTGTCACACGAGCATACCAGATGAGCTAAATTATTTATATGCTCTCTTCGAGGCAAGCAACACTGAGGCATGCATGAGAGCATCAGCTGTTCCGGACGACTGTGTGATCACACTCTCCGTAGCCGACTTGAGTAAGACCTTTAAACAGGCCAACATTCACAAGGCTGTGGGGCCTGGCGGATTACAAAGATCTGTGCTCTGGGCAAGTGCGGACCAACTGGCACTAACATTTTCAACATGTCCCTGATTGAGTCTGTAGTATCAACATGTTTCTATCAGACCACCATAGTCCCTGTACCCAATAACACGAAGGCAACCTGCCTAAATGACTACAGACCCGTAGCACTCACGTCTGTAATCATGAAGTGCTTTGAAAGGCTGGTAGTGGCTCACATCAACACCATTATCCCAGAAACCCTCTACCCACTCCAATTTGCATACCGCCCAAACAGATCCACAGATGATGCAATCACTATTGCACTCCACACTGCCCTTTCCCACCTGGACAAAAGGTACACCTACGCGAGAATGCTATTCACTGGCTACAGCTCATCGTTCAACACCATAGTACCCTCAAAGCTCATCAATAAGCTAAGGATCCTGGGACTAAAACACCTCCCTCTGCAACTGGATCCTGGACTTCCGGACGGGCCGCCCCCAGGTGATGAGGGTAGGTAGCAACACATCTGCCACACTGATCCTCAACACTGGAGCCCCGAAGTGGTGCATGCTCAGTCCCCTCCTGTACTCCTTGTTCACCCACGACTGCATGGCCAGGCACGACTCCAAGACCATCATTAAGTTTGCAGACGAATCAACAGTGACAGGCCTGATCACAGACAACGACGGGACAGCCTATAGGGAGGAGGTCAGAGACCTGGCCGTGTGGTGCCAGAATAACGACATATCCCTCAATGTAACTAAGACTAAGGAGATGATTGTGGACTACAGGAAAAGGAGGACCGAGCACTCCCCCATTCTCATCGACAGGGCTGTAGTGGAGAAGGTTGAGAGCTTCAAGTTCCTTGGTGTCCACATCACCAGCAACTAGAATGGTCCAAACACACCAAGACAGTCGTGAATAGGGCACGACAAAGCCTATTCCCCCTCAATAAACTAAAAAGATTTGGGATGGGTCCTCAGATCCTCAAAAAGTTCTGCAACTGCACCATCAAGAGCATCCTGACTGGTTGCATCACTGCCTGGAACGGCAATTACTTGGCCTCCGACCGCAAGGCACTACAGAGGGTAGTGCATACGGCCCAGGACATCACTGGGGCAAAGCTGCCTGCCATCCAGGACCTCTACACCAGGCGGTGTTAGAGGAAGGCCCTAAAAATTGTCAAAGACTCCAGTCACCCCATTCATAGACTATTCTCTCTACTACCGCATGGCAAGCGGTACCGGAGTGCCAAGTCTAGGACAAAAAGGCTTCTCAACAGTTTTTACCCCCTAGCCATAACACTCCTGAACCAGGTAATCAAATGGCTAACTGGGCTATCTGCATTGTGTCCCGCCACCCACCACCCGCCAACCCCTCTTTTACGCTTCTGTTACTCTCTGTTTATCATATATGCATAGTCACTTTAACCATATCTACATGTACATACTACCACAATCAGCCCGACTAACCGGTGCCTGTATATAGCCTCTCTACTGTATGTAGCCCTGCTACTGTTATTTTTCACGGTCTTTTTTACTGTTGTTTTTATTTCTTTACTTACCTATGTTCACCTAATACCTTTTTTGCAATGTTGGTTAGAGCTTGTAAGTAAGCATTTCACTCTAAGGTCTACACACCTGTTGTATTCAGTGCACGTGACAAATAAACTTTGATTTGATTTGACAAGGGTGTCACCAAGGCAACAGTGTCTTGGAATATGGACAACTATAACAACACACACTGACCCCTTTTGATGAGACTGGGAACATTTAAAGATCAACCAACACACACAAACACAGAAGCTCAGTTGGGAATACTGCACTGATGTCAGATACTGTCATATTTCTCCCAGTCCACGCAAGTTTCTATTTCCCAACAATGAGCAGGCCATTGTGGTTTAGTGAGTGTTTTTAACCATAAGTGCTTTCTCTTGTTCGTCTGAACAAGGCTCACTTTTTCCACTGTAAAGATCATAATTTTTAGAAAGGCATAAACATTGAAATAATCTGGTTATTATTGTGGTAACCACACATGGAGCTGTGGCCTGTCCATACTGGGACGCAGACACTTCAACAGTTTGTTTGAAAACTCTAACTCTTAACACTGTACGATATTCTAAATAAGGTTCAGGTTATTTGAACAGTACTCCTACGCACTGTTTAAGTATGACTTTGGGAGGTACTTAGAGACTGGAGGCAGAAAGGGTTCTATAAATACAATCCACTCATTATATATTATGACATGACTTACTGGCTCTGTGTTGGAACAGTCACCATGTCTTTATATTGTCTCAAAATATTATTTGCTCTGTTTAAATAGTGTTGGTTCATAGTGACTTGTGTTTGAACTGTGTGTTGTCTCTCTCTGCATTTTGCCCAGAGTACCTGGAGGTGGTGTGGCGGGCCCTGGCAGCTGAGAACCCAGAGTGCCCCCTGCTGGTAAAGAAGGCTTTTGACACCCTGCAGGAGCGCATCAAAGACCCCAACAACTACGACAACATCACCAAAGATTTCAAGTACTACACCTCTCCTCTTTTCCCACCCTCCCTCCGCCTCTCACAATATATCCCACTGTCACGAACCGGATCAAAGCCCGTAACAAAAAGGGAGACAACGTGGAGATTATTTAAAAACATATTTAATAACTGAAGTAACCTATATACAATAAACAATGGTGTGTAAGTGAGTGGTTGCATGCATAGATGTACCAAAACAAACAAACCGGCCACAACCAAAATCAAACAGTGTGTCTGCAGGGAGAGAGTCACCTTACTGAATGGGGAAAAGGTGTATTTATCCCCGGGACACACCCGGGCCCAGGTGTGTCCCATTTCGCTGACGACCCTCCCGGCTCCGCCCACCAACATCCTATTAAGGAAAACAAGAGTAAAGAGAAAGAATTCGGCAGACAGAGTAGGAGGGTCGTTACACCACAAGCATATACACTCTCTCAAATAGTTATTCTCATCTACTGGAATAGTAGAAAATAGTTACAGTAAGAAGAATCACTACATAGTAGAGAATGACGAATACCACAGAACAGGTGTGTAGTGTGGCTGAGGACAAACAGGTGTGTTATTAAATTGGGGTCAAGTGGCAGGAAATGATCTAGTCACTCCAGCTCCTCTCCTAACTGTCCTAAGTGTGTGTGTTGAGGGTGCTGGTGTGAGATGGGTCTGGTTGCAGCTCATCTCTCTTGGCCTTCAATGTCTGCACTGGCAGCTTGAGATATCGGAATGTCGGGCACGCACTGGAATCTGTTGGAATGCCATGGCATCCGATCCTGTCTCTATTGTAATGTCTACACTTCACGACTTCTACTATCAGAATACGAAGATTGCATTGAAAAGACTGGTCTAGACACACAAAAGTCGCTTTGTGGTCTGATTGTGTTCAAATCTGGCTGACCACTTCAGGATGTGGTCAGGGATGCATTGTGTGCGGATTTCTCAGTCTGGATGCAATCAGGCAACAGGAACGCGCATAGAGTGGGCAACATCATCAGCACTTCTCCCACAAGTCTCCAGAAAGCTTGTGTTTTGGGACCTAGAGGCACCTTTTCTTTGTATATGTTTATTTAACCTTTGTTTAACAAGGCAAGTCGTTGGAGGAAATACATTCCTAGTATATGTACTGGCCTCATTCTAACCAGCTAGCTAATAAACTCAGCAAAAAAAGAAATGTCCTCTCACTGTCAACTGCGTTTATTTTCAGCAAACTTAACATGTTAACTATTTGTATGAACATAACCATATTCAACAACAGACATAAACTGAACAAGTTCCACAGACATGTGATTAACAGAAATTGAATAATGTGTCCCTGAACAAAGGGGGGGGGGTCAAAATCAAAAGTAACAGTCAGTATCTGGTGTGGCCACCAGCTGCATTAAGTACTGCAGTGCATCTCCTACTCATGGACTGCACCAGATTTGCCAGTTCTTGCTGTCAGGTGTTACCCCACTCTTCCACCAAGGCACCTGCAAGTTCCAGGACATTTCTGGGGGAAATGGCCCAAGCCCTCACCCTCCAATCCAACAGGTCCCAGACGTGCTCAATGGGATTGAGATCCGAGCGCTTCGCTGGCCATGGCAGAACACTGACATTCCTGTCTTGCAGGAAATCACGCACAGAACGAGCAGTACGGCTGGTGGCATTGTCATGTTGGAGGGTCATGTCAGGATGAGCCTGCAGGAAGGGTACCACATAAGGGAGGAGGATGTCTTCCATGTAACACACAGCATTGAGATTGCCTGCAATGACAACAAGCTCAGTCTGATGATGCTGTGACACACCGCTCCAGACCACTCCAGAGTACAGGCCTCGGTGTAACGCTCATTCCTTCAACGATAAACTAGAATCCGATCATCACCCCTGGTGAGACAAAACATTGACTCGTCAGTGAAGAGCACTTTTTGCCAGTCCTGTCTGGTCCAGCGGAGGTGGGTTTGTGCCCATAGGTGACATTGTTGCCGGTGGTGTCTGGTGAGGACCTGCCTTACTACAACAAGCCTACAAGCCCTCAGTCCAGCCTCTCTCACCCTATTGCGGACAGTCTGAGCACTGATGGAGGGATTGTGCGTTCCTGGTGTAACTCGGGCAGTTGTTGTTGCCATCCTGTATCTGTCCCGCAGGTGTGATGTACTGTGCAGGTGTTGTTACACGTGGTCTGCCACTGTGAGAACGATCAGCTGTCTGTCCTGTCTCCCTATAGCGCGGTCTTAGACGTCGCACAGTACGGACATTGCAATTTATTGCCCTGGCCACATCTGCAGTCCTCATGCCGCCTTGCAGCATGCCTAAGGCACGTTCAAGCAGATGTGCAGGGACCCTGGGCATCTTTCTTTTGGTGTTTTTCAGAGTCAGTAGAAAGGCCTCTTTAGTGTCCTAAGTTTTCATAACTGTGACTTTAATTGCCTACCGTCTGTAAGCACCGTTCCACAGGTGCATGTTCATTAATTGTTTATGGGTCATTGAACAAGCATGGGAAATGGTGTTTAAACCCTTTACAATGAAGATCTGAAGTTATTTGGATTTTTAAGAATTATCTTTGAAAGACCCGTGTCCTGAAAAAGGGGTTTATTTTTTTTGCTGAGTTTATTATTTTTTTAAGAATTCGGGGATATAGTTATGCTCACCCGTATGCAATCCCGTTAGCATTGCTTGCCGGCTAGCTATCAAGGCCATCAGCAGTAGCTGCTAAATACTGTAGCTAGCCAGCAAGCAATGCTATTTTGCCTATTCTACCGTTTTGTAGAATGCATACAGGCATATAATGCAGGAAAATGGAATTTGGGCACACTGTGGGCATTTAAATGTAGGTGTAGATGCATGACTGGTTTGAAATTCGATCAGAATACTAAAGCTGCAAGAACTGTCAAGTCTAGACATGGCAATAGTCTCTCTGAAAGGCATTGGTGCTCCAGGCGGACAAAGGAATCACTCTCCACCTCTTCATTCAGTCCCTCTTATCTTTCCCTCTTAACCTTTCCCTCTCCCTGTTAACCTCTCCCTAGCCGGTAACCTCTCCCTAGCCGGTAACCTCTTAACCGTCATCGTATCATTTATTGGTGTGTTTGTAGACTTGAAAGTGAAAGGGTTTTAGTCAAGTGTTTGTGTGGCATGTCTGCATGCCTTGGTCACATTGGTCTTTGGCTTTAGGGGCAGTCTCTTATTACTGCATGCTCTCTGTGTGCTTGTTCCAGGTTGTCATAGTGACTGTATGGTCATTTTATATGGTGACCGGTGGGCTGAGACTGCTTTATTAGTCTGGCAACTGCTACTGATGTCAGACTGACACACACAGACCGTGCATTTGTCTGGGCAGCCGCCTGACCACACTGTACAAGTGCGCACACACAAAAACACATGTACATGTAGTCCATGTCTCAGTCTGTCCTATTTTCTAACCACAAGATACCTCTGAGAGACAGTGTCTGCGTCACAGTTCTGTCCTGAGGTCGCTCTGTCACGGGTCACTTCCAAAGTCAACATGTGACCTCAACTAGTGGGTGGGACTGGGCCTGTTGTGGGCGGTGACTAATGACAACACAAACAACAACCCTCTAGGGCGTTTGGATGATGGTAATTTGCTAGCCCAGTGTTAGAATAGCAAAAAAAAACACATTACCTCCTCTGCTACTTAGTCCTTAAATAGAATGAATAGAACGGTCGTCCCCATTCAAGTCAATGATGGCAGAATGGGTGGACTGGCGGCCATTGGGGGAAGTAAAAGCAGGAAGTGTACTCGTCAATTTGTGCCATGATTTGTTGAATCAACTTAACTGACATTACAAAAATGGCATTCCATTGCATGGGCCACATTGGTTAACATAATTTGAATGAACATTCTACATTGCCAAAGAAATGATTACATCACAATACCAGGCAGCCATTACGAGTGTAATGATGAGTTTACCAGTCAAATTGCCAGGGTTAGAGGTTTCAAGCCCATTCTATTCATTCTATTTATGGGCATGTTTGTGAATTCAATCTGGAGTGCCAGAAGGCGCTCAGAGTGCGCTCTGGACGTTCGTAAATTCAGAGCGGCAGTCAGATTGTCGTTTGTAAATTCAGAGCGCTGTCAGATTATCCGTTTGTAAATTCAGAGCGCTGTCAGATTATCCGTTTGTAAATTCAGAGCGCTGTCAGATTATCCGTTTGTAAATTCAGAGCGCTGTCAGATTGTCCGTTTGTAAATTCAGAGCGTTTCGCTCTCTGAATGTTCAGAGCACTCACTGGACGCTCTGATTGAGGAGTAGGGTTGATCCGAGCGCTCTTACCTCACAACGTCAGTCAAGCACCCAAACTAGCTTTGGCTACCTGGCTGGCTACTTCCAGGCACAAATGAGAGAACACCTTTTTACACGCCCTAGCAGAGCTGGTTAGGCTGTTTTCATGTTATCCAGAGCGTTTGTGACTAACTGTGATGGTGGCAACAATTGAATTACACTTTTTTGCTGACGTTTACTGGCACCGGCAATATACAACCGGTGTTGAGTGTTCGCAAATTCATCAGTTATTCTGCGCTCTGCACAGTCAGGCGAGAGTGCTCTGAAATCGGAGTAGATAACCAGGGTATATGCACCCTATATGTGCTCCTGCTGCAGAGAGGGGGGTGTTACCTATGCAACCGAAGACTCATTTGCTGCAACGCCTTGCTTGTTTCAGAAAGGAGCAACAAAGTTGAATCACATTGTTAAGAATCCATGTTACAGCAGAAACGGACTTAACCACACTAATGCCCAGCTGTCCCGTGTTCATTCAGCTGTTCATATTTTTTATAAAAATGTTATGGCGGTTATTTTATTTTCATGCTGGTCTTCATCCATAAACGTCGGTTACACGGTAAATGTGCCAGCCCTACGCCACACTAACCCCGAGGCAGCCCCCTTCAACCCAATCACTGTCACCATGACAAACGACTTCCTTATCCCCTGGTTATGGGTGTGAGGGATCCGTGTAATATCCTAGTTATATTAAGCTGACAGGCTAGGTCGAAAAAAATACAGGCTAAAACAACATAATAAATCCATGCGGAACGTTCAAAAATAAACACACTCATTGCACCAGCGCCGTGGCTGATTCTACAGAATCAGCATTGAAAAGTTAACCAGTGTTCGGAAAATCAAGTAATAAATTGGCTTTTGAGAATTAGAAAAACGTTTAAATTATTAAAATGACAGTAAAACAGTGTATGCTATGTGTTTGCTGAGCAGTTAGCTGAAATTCAATACGATTGTGTTCATTTTACACTTTGATGGCGAACTTCTGTACTGCTTCCATTCACGCCGTCATTTTCACTCCGGCGCAGAGTCCAATTAATTTATTTTCGAACGCTTCTGTATGGAATTATTACGTTGTTTTAACCTGTTATCTTAAACCTAACTGACGGGTTGGGTCAAGTATTTCCTTCTGTCAGTCTGTAGCAACATATCACTTATATCAATGGCGTGCATTTGGTGCCACCAAATTTGGACTCTTCTTCCACTTCCAGGTAGTTTTATGTTTGTGTGTATGTATATCAGTGGAGGCTGGTGATTTAAAATTGAGGTGGATGGGAGACTCACAGTATAGGTGCGGAACGCACAGCGACCACAAAGTGCGTTTCAAAAATCATCAAATACTAATTATTTTAACCTAACATTTAATAACGACATGTATAGTACAATATTATTGTGAATGGGAATGACAGGGCGACTTACAGTGTTGGAAAGGGATCATAGCAGTGATTGAATGAGGGTATGAGGCATGAGTTGAGATGTTCAGAGACTTGACTGGTGCAGTACAGGATTTGACTGGGAAGACAAAACACAATAACACAACACACTACATAGCTGGGCAAAAGAGCTAAGAATGATTTAGTCTAAGCAAAGAGTAATAATGTGATTGTGTATGTGGCTGTTCCACTGATGTCAGAAGGTGAATTCACCAATTTGTAAGTCGCTCTGGATAAGAGCGTCTGCTAAATGACTTAAATGTAAATGTAAATGTATGTGATTGACTCTACATACAGTAATGTGAGGAAGTTGATAGGGGTACTCACAGTGCTTGGAAGGGAAACACTCAATGTGCCAGTGGATGAGTGGGCACATGAGAAGTCGTGGCTTCAGTTCATGTCAGGAGAAAGTTGACAATGGTAGTGGATTGGAGTAGTCGTCACCTCTTATTCAAGGAACATGAGGGGACTTGGCTGTAAATACAAATAGCAGATACATTCCATTACAGCTGTGCCATCGTAGGTTTGGACAACGAGTTTCTCTATGAACTTAAACTCAGACATCTCAAACAAGTCACACAGACTGTGCATCTTGACCACTTGACACATCAAAGAAGCCCAAGCTTCCTGAATAAAGCCCTGATCATCCACATACCTGATGATAACTGACAACTGCAAGCAGACTGGTGGCACCATAGGTCCCAGAGCCTTGGGGCTATTTTTCCCCCAGGGGCCTGGAGTTTTTCCTTATATGTTAACCGAACTAGGAAAACTCTAAACCCTATAGGGTATGACAGTGATTAATCAGTTGTAAAAGGTTTTATATGGGCTATGATGGGACCAGTTTTTCATAATCAAGTCACGTGGTTTTAAAAATTCCTGAAAAAACTCCTAGCCCTGGGGGGGATGAAAACACTCTCCAACTGTATCTACCTTATATTTGTTCATATAAATTATATTTAGACTAGATTAGAAGGGGGGGGGGTCCTCTATCCAGACAACAACTGGAAGACAATAGAACTCACAGGGCTGAGCTTGCTTTATGCATGTTTGCATCATGCAAGCCTATGCAACTGTAGGCTTTGTAAAAATATAACAAATAAAACTTGCATCTGCCGTCACTATTATGTTGATTGATTAATTCCAGATAATAATTTTGGATTAAAAAAAGTATAGGCAGCCCAATTTTGAATATAATCTAAATTTGATCATATTCAAATTTTCTCATGACACACAAATGGACTATAAATAAATTAGAGGTTGACCGATTAATGGGAATGGCCGATTAATTATGGCCGATTTCAAGTTTTCATAACAGTCAGAAATCTGTATTGTTGGACACGGATTTGGCCGATTTTTATTTCTTCATATATATATATATTTTTTTACACCTTTATTTAATCTTTATTTAACTAGGCAAGTCAGTTAAGAACACATTCTTATTTTCAATGATGGCCTAGGAACGGTGGGTTAACTGCCTCGTTCAGGGTCAAAACTACAGATTTTCACCTTGTCAGCTCGGGGGATTCAATCTTGCAACCTTACAGTTAACTAGTCCAACGCTCTAACCACCTGCCTCTCATTGCACTCCATGAGGAGCCTGCCTGTTACGCGAATGCAGTAAGCCAAGGTAAGTTGCTAGCTAGCATTAAACTTACCTTATAAAAAACAATCAATCAATCATAATCACTAGTTAACTACACATGGTTGATGATATTACTAGTTTATCTAGAGTGTCCTGCGTTGCATATAAACGATGGGGTGCGTATCGTTGCTCCAATGTGTACCTAACCATGTACATCAATGCCTTTCTTAAAATCATTACACAGAAGTACAGTGGGGAGAACAAGTATTTGATTCACTGCCGATTTTGAAGGTTTTCCTACTTACAAAGCATGTAGAGGTCTGTAATCTTTACCATAGGTACACTTCAACTGTGAGAGATGGAATCTAAAAAATCACATTGTATGATTTTTAAGTAAGTAATTTGCATTTTATTGAATGCCCTCACCTTTTAATTCTTCTTCATGAAAATGATCTCAGGCAGCGGTCGACCCTCACTTTTAATTTGCACCTTTTCCGTGTACCCCAGAGAGTGAAAGGGGTTTTTCAACAAAAAGCCCACAACATTTTCGGCAGCGTTGGCCATTCTACCATTCTGGTGAAGAAAACCGCACACTCATGCTGGTAACGTTAGCTAGCTAGCTAGCTAGCTAGCTACTGAAGTTAGCAAGACAAATGTAAATAAATTGCACTAACTGGACACAAAAAGAACGTTCTAAACCCAATAAAACAATACATAATATACCTTCATCTCCTTTAATTAAAAAATAACGAATTTAAATTGATTAATGTCCCAAAAATTCTCAACTATAACTCTCCACTCTTAATCTCTATCCAACAATGTTACCAAACTTCTCAACACATAGAACCCCCATAATGCTCTGTGGCACAATCCCAATACAACAATCTAGGTTTGTTCTCTGATCCTACATCTATGATTGGATGGACAGCATGTCAGTTCATACTACAAAAGCTTTTATTGGTTGGAGGACGTCCTCCGGAAGTGGTCATAATTACCATGTATGTCTATAGAAGGGGGTGACCCGCCTCCTAGGTTTTGTATTAAAGTCAATGTAGCTAGCTGTCCTCCGGCTACACCATGGTGCTAGCCCAGACAGTGCTGTTGAAGTTACTGAAGTTACCTTCATTGCAAACAGTGTATTTTAATCAATTATTTGGTGACATGAATATATTTAGTATAGTTTTATCTAACAAGGATACATTTTTAAATATTATTTTTTAAACTATTTTTGTAAATTGATCATGCTGTATATAGACTTTTCTACTGTTTTATTGTATGTTTGTTTATTCCATGTGTAACTCTGTGTTGTTGTATGTGTCGAACTGCTTTGCTTTATCTTGGCCAGGTCACAGTTGCAAATTAGAACTTGGTCTCAACTAGCCTACCTGGTTAAATAAAGGTGAAATTAAAAGAATCACTGAGGAGGATGGTCTTCCACTTCCTTCTCTGAGGAGCCTCCACTGATGTATATACTGTAAGCGTCAGGAGTACCTTGGGGCTCCTTTCCGCTTGTACAAAAATGACTAGATAGAAAGGAGTGAGCTAATGTGAGTGTCAAATGGACTCTAAAACAGAACAATAGTGACCTAGTGTATAAGATGAGGTTGTTTGCGTGCCAGGCTTACTTACACAGAGGACTTGTTCCATGAATGTGTATACTCTATACTGTCATCAGCAGTGGCTATCGGTCTCTATAACACAGCTCACTCTCTCTCTCTCCCTCACTCTCACTCTTTCATTCTCTGTCTCTCAGTTTATGTTCAAAACTGCAGATCCAGTCAGAGAAGGACCGGGCATACATCCTAGATGCCCTGGCAGACAACATTATGAACACAGTCCAATACAACAATGACAATAGAGAATTTGAGGTAAGAGAGGTTTGTGGACAGTATGTCATTTCAGGGTATAAGGAGCCTGGTTGACCTAGGAGAGGAACCATTTTGAGTCAGGATTAGGGTAGTTAGGGGCTCAAAGGGGCAGTGGTGGAAAAAGTACCCAATTGTCATACTTTAGTAAAAGTAAAGATGCATTAATAGATAATGACTCAAGTAAAAGTGATAGTCACCCAGTAAAATACTAATTGAGTAAAAGTCTAAAAGTATTTACTTTTAAATATACTGAAGTATTAAAAGTAAATGTAATTGCTAAAATATACTTAAGTATCAAAAGTTAAAGTATAAATCATTTAACATTTCTTATATTAATCAAACCAGACAGCCTTGTTTTCTTGTGTTTTAAATTTATGGATAGCCAGGGGCGCGCTCCAACACTAAGATATCGTTTAAAAATGAAGCATGTGCTTAGTGTGTCCACCTGATCAGAGGCAGCAGGAATGACCAGGGATGTTTTCTTGATAAGTGTATGAATTAGACCATTTTCCTGTCCTGCTATTCATTCAAAATTGAACTTTTGGGTGTCAGCAAAATGTATGGAGTAAAAAGTACCCAGTGGTGTAAAGTACTTAAGTAAATACTTTAAAGTACTACTTAAGTAGTTTTTTCGGGGTATCTGTACTGTAATTTACTATTTATAGTTTTGACTACTTTTACTTCACTACATTCCTAAATAAAATAATGTACTTTTTACTTAAAAAAAAAAAGATTTTATACATTTTCCCTGACACCCAAAAGTACTCGTTACATTTTTCATACTTAGCAGGACAGAAAAATTGTCCAATTCACTCACTTATCGAGAGAACATCATTGGTCAGTCCCACTGCCTATGATCTGGCAGACTCACAAACGCAAATGTTTCATTTGTAAGTTATGTCTGAGTGTTGGAGTGTTCCTCTGGCGATCCATAAATTGAAAACACAAGAAAATGGTGCCGTCTGGTTTGCTTAATATAAAGGATTTGAAATGATTTACAGTTTTACCTTTGATACTTAAGTATATTTAAAACCAAATACTTTTAGACTCATGTAGTATTTTACTGGGTGATTTTCACTTTAACTTAAGTTATTTTCTAAGTATGACAATTGAGTACTTTTTCCAGCACTGAAAATACATCGGGGCGGCAGGTAGCCTAGTGGTTAGAGCATTGGACTAGTGTATAGCTTCCATCCCTCTCCTCGCCCCTACCTGGGCTTGAACCAGGGACCCTCTGTACAAATCAACAACAGCCACTCTCAAAGCATCGCGCCACACAAGACACGGCCCTTGAAGAGCAAGGGGAACAACTACTTCAAGGTCTCAGAGCGAGTGACGTCACCGATTGAAACACTATTAGCGCACACCACCGCTAACTAGCTAGCCATTTTCACATCGGTTACCCTAGCAACCGGAAGGTTGCAAGGTCAAATCCCCGAGCTGACAAGGTAAAAATCTGTCATTCTGCCCCTACACAAGGCAGTTAACACACTGTTCCTAGGCCGTCATTAAAAATAAGAATTTGTTCTTAACTAACTCACCTAGTAAAATAAAGGTAAAAAAAATCAGGAATGTAGTAAATTTACAGTATTCAAAATATAAATAGTAAAGTACAGATACATAAAAAAATATATATTTAAGGAGTACTTTCAAGTAATTTAACTTTCGTACTTTACACCACTGGAAATGGGGTTGAGGAAGAAGGGACAGGTAGCTCAAAGCTGAAGCCCAATGGAGGAAATAAAACCGCAATTCTTCCAAAGCGAGAGGCCCAGGGTTGTGGCCCAGAAAAGAGGCTCTCCTGGCGGTTCTCTGGGCTTTAATGCACCCCTATCCGAAACCGTGACCCCTCTCATAACCAAGTAGTGTCTGTCTTTACCTCAGGAAGGGAGGCCAGAGAGGGGGGTCTGTGTTTAGAGATCTGACCATTTTCCCAGGGGTCTTTTGTGGTCACCATGGCGATTCTCTCTGTGGCTTGTTGCCGGTGGAGATGTGAGTCCAATTACCAATAATGTGGAAAAAGGGCACAAAAGAGCCTTTGGATTCAGACAGGCTCCAGTTTCCTGGCCTCAGAGCAGAGAGCTGCTTTAAAAGGAGTGGTTTTGTATGAACTCCACAGAACAACACACTAATAAAGTGATTGGTTGGCTCCAGTGCCCAGAGGGATGGATAGGGGCTGGGGGTTCAGGTACCATTGAGGAATTTGTATAGGGAGTAAAGCAGATAGGGGGGGTGTAATCTAACCCGATAATCTAATACCCCTGCATGGTTGAGCAATGTGTGGCTCATAAAATAGGAAGGAAATTATGTAATTTTATGAAACAATGTTTATAAGGTTATTATTTTTCCATGTATTAACTTAATATAGCAGAGATCCAAACATAGACATGTCTTCTTGTGATGGTCACAGGTGGGGTTAATTTTTCAGCTCTGTGTCAAACCCAGTTGTAGTAAATATGTAACTAACTAAAGATCTCTCGTGTACCTTAGCTGCTTAGCATACTTAGTAGAAATGTGTAGCTCTGTATGATACCAGTGAAGTACAGTACCAGTCAAAAGTTTGGACACACCTACTCATTCAAGGGTTTTTCTTTAATTTGTAATATTTTCTACATTGTAGAATAATATTGAAGACATCAAAACTATGAAATAACACATATGGAATCATGTAGTAACCAAAAATGTGTTAAACCCTTTGCCTTGATGACAGCCTTTGATGTCTTCACTATTGTTCTACATTGTAGAAAATAGTAACAAATTTTTAAAACCTGGAATGAGTAGGTGTGTCAACTTTTAACTGGTACTGTAGATTGACTACCGCTGTCTATGAGAATCTACAGACTTCCACCCACAGTTATAGTGAGTAACCATGATGTTGTGTCATTGCAGCATGTGTTGGACACGAACTGCACCATTAAGACTGTGTGTGGTGTGATGTCCGATGCCTCTCTGGGAGACCCCTACTACCGCTTCGCTGCTTTTGTTCGCCTCAGAACCATTACCCACCTTAAGCCCTGTGTTAAAGACCTCACCTACAACGCTAACCTTCAGGACCTCAGGAACACATCCTATAGCGGACCCCACGGTGGGGGAGGTGAGGGGGTAGAGGGGCAAAGGACCGCACTGCGGGGGAGGTGCGGGAGGAGAGGGGCAAAGGACCCTAAGCCGAGGGATGTGAGGGGCAAAGGATCCCATAGTGGGATAGGGGTTGGAGTGGTGAAGGGGTAGAGCATCTCTCTGGGGATGTATGTCAATGTTCTAAAAAAAAAACAACTCTGTACAATGCCAAGGGACAGAAGAAGCCAAACCTGCTTTATCAGCAGTTAACACTGAGACCCTGAGACCGTCACTCAATACTGGTCCAGGGGATCCCTGTCCATAATGCTTTTATTTACATTGCTATTTGCACAATTATTTGCTTTGCTAAATTTGAATGGTGATCATCGTACACACAATTTCAATGGACTATCTCATGCTATATGTTTTGTGAATAAAATGAAGAGTACATGTGATGGGCTGGAGCTAGAGCAGGTTTGGCTCCTGTTGCCTCTGCAGTGTGTAAAGTGTGTTTTTTATATACTTTTAATAGTGTTATTCAGCATTAAAGAAAGATCCCTCCTTGTATACTGCTTGACGGTGGGGTTGTGTGCGTACATGTGTGTGTTTGTTTGTCTGCATGTGCGTGAGTGCATTTGCTAAGACAGGCATTTTACATATATTCCTTTTAGTTTTACAGTGGATAGTGTTGTCTCTATATCCTCTGATCTAGGATGTTGGTTAGAGCCCTGTCATAGGTTGTGTTCGGTTAGTAATAATGTTCAACCAGTTTCCATGTTGTGCTCTGGCCTTTGGCTGTGGCCGTGGTTCCCAAGGATAGTTTCCTTGGCTGGGAGGGCTTATTGGTTTAGTGGGGATCACTGGGACAGGAAGTGGGCTTTTAAAGAGCCGCCCGGAGCTTCTGTAAACCACCCACTTTTCCCTTCTCTCTTCCTGGTAACTTTGCTCCCTCTCTTTCCTTTCTTTGTCTTTGCTCAAAGGCACAAAACAGTGCATTTGAACAGTAAATTGTTTTTCCCTCGTTATTTTTGACAACTTAACCTGTCATTCAAGTCTTGTGGTATTACTATGTAATTTAAGCAATGAAGTTGAAAGTTAACATTTGTTCTAGTGGGACACATATTTGCTCGAGTGAATCAGACAAGATGAAGTCACCAGAGACGTACATACAAATGATTATTATATAACTAAATATACTGTAACTGACAGTGTTGATTGGACCCTACTATATGTACAGTGCCTTCTGAAAATATTCAGACCCCTTGACTTTTTCCACATTTTGTTACGTTACAGCCTTATTCTAAAATTGATTAAATAAAAAAATGTCCTCAGAAATGTACACACAATACCCCATAAAGACAAAGCGAAAACAGGTTTTTAGACATTTTTTCAATAAAAAACATAAATATCTTATTCACAAGTATTCAGACCCTTTGATATGAGACTCGAAATTGAGCTCAGGTGCATCCTGTTTCCATTGACCATCCTTGACATGTTTCTACAACTTGATTGGAGTCCACCTGTGGTAAATTAAATTGATTGGACATGATTTGGAAAGGCACACACCTGTCTATATAAGGTCCCATAGTTGACAGTGCATGTCAGAGCAAAAACCAAGCCATGAGGTCGAATGAATTGTCCATAGAGCTCCGAGACAGGATTGTGTCGAGGCACAGATCTGAGGAAGGGTACCAAAACATTTCTGTAGCATTAAAGGTCCCCAATAACACAGTGGCCTCCATCATTCTTAAATGGAAGAAGTTTGGAACCACCAAAACTCTTCCTAGAGCTGGCTACCTGGCCAAACTGAGCAATCAGGGGACAAGGGCCTTGGTCAGGGAGGTGACCAAGAACCTGGTTGTCACTCTAACAGAGCTCTAGAGTTCCTCTGGAGGTGGGAGAACCTTCCAGAAGGACAACCATCTCTGCACCACCAATCAGGCCTTTATGGTAGAGTGGCCAGACGGAAGCCACTCCTCAATAAAAGACACATGACAGCCCAATTGGAGTTTGCCAAAAGGCACCTAAGACTCTCAGACAATGAGAAACAAGATTCTCTGGTCAAATGGAACCAATATTTAACTCTTTGGCCTGAATGCGAAGTGTCACGTCTGGAGGAAACCTGTCACTGTCCCTACCATGAAGCATGGTGGTGGCAGCCTCATGCTGTGGGGATGTTTTCCACCGGCAGGGACTGGGAGACTAGTCTGGATCGAGGCAAAGATGAAAGAAGAAAAGTACAGAGAGCTCCTTGATGAAAACCTGCTCAGGACCTTCGACGGGGGCGACGGTTCCTTCCAACTGGACAACGACCCTAAGCACACAGCCAAGACCACACAGGAGTGGCTTCAGGACAAGTCTCTGAATGTCCCAGCCAGAGCCCGGACTTGAACCCGATCGAACATCTCTGGAGAGACCTGAAAATAGCTGTGCAGTAACGCTCCCCATCCAACCTGACAGAGATTGAGAGGATCAGCAGAGAAGAATGGGAGAAACTCCCCAAATACTGTTGCTGGTAAATTCACACACTGTTGCTGGTATTTTGGCCCATTCCTCCATGCAGATCTCCTCTAGAGCAGTGATGTTTTGGGGCTGTTGCTGGGCAACACGGACTGTCAACTCCCTCCAAAGATTTTCTATGGGGTTGAGATCTGGAGACTGGCTAGGCCACTCCAGGACCTTGAAATGCTTCTTACGAAGCCACTCCTTTGTTGCCCGGGTGGTTTGTTTGGGATCATTGTCATGCTGAAAGACCCAGCCACGTTTCATCTTCAATGCCCTTGCTGATGGAAGGAGGTTTTCACTCAAAATCTCACGATACATGGCCCCATTCATTCTTTCCTTTACACGGATTAGTCGTCCTGGCCCCTTTGCAGAAAAACAGCCCCAAAGCATGATGTTTCCACCCCCATGCTTCACAGTAGGTATGGTGTTCTTTGGATGCAACTCAGCATTCTTTGTCCTCCAAACACGAAGAGTTGAGTTTTTACCAAAATTATATTTTGGTTTCATCTGGCCATATGACATTCTCCCAATCTTCGTCTGGATCATCCAAATGCTCTCTAGCAAACTTCAGACGGGCCTGGACATGTACTGGCTTAAGCAAGGGGATACGTCTGGCACTACAGGATTTGAGTCCCTGGCGGCGTAGTGTGTATTACAGGCCTCTCTCATATTTTTAAGTGGGAGAACTTGCACAATTGGTGGCTGACTAAATTATTTCTGCCCCGCTGTATGTATCTCTGTGTATCCAGGGAGACAGTGGACATACCAGACCTGCACTGAGTTTGGTTACTTCCAGACCACTGATTCTCCTAACCAGCCCTTCGGTGGCTTTGGCCTCCAGTGAGTACTTATTTAATGCTGACAAGTATTCTCCTCCAGGTGTGTGTGTACTAGTGAAGGAATGTCTCTTTGTGGAATAACTGGATCAATGGGCGCCTCTCCTCTCTCTTTCCATCCCTTCCCTCTCTGGCAGGTACCATGTGGAACAGTGTCAGGACATTTTCAACATCAGCGCCAAGACACTCTACGCTGGAATAGACCAGACCAATGAGAACTACGGCAGCTACAACATCCGTGCCACGAGAATTGTTTTCCCCAACGGTTCCATCGACCCCTGGCATGCCCTGGGCATCACCTCTAGCATCTCAGATGACCTCCCTGCCATCTTCATAAAGGGTGAGGGCTCAACGTTGGTCTGTTCTATCCTTGAACTGATGTCTATGGTGTCTTGTGACTACATTCAGGTCCTTCAGGTCCTTTCAGCATCTGACAAATGCTTTGTACAGGACGAGATCAAGAGAGCAGCTGTGTCATGTCACTGTATAACAGCAATCTCTCTCTCATAGATATATCTCTCTCACTCACTCTGATCCAGGAACAGCCCACTGTGCCAACATGTACCCTGCCAGAGCTGAGGATCTCCCCCAGCTGACCCTGGCTCGGGAACACGTCTTCCAGCTCCTACAGAAGTGGCTGAAGGAGAAGTGAGAGACAGCCACAGTGGCCAATCAGGCTGAATGAGAAGTGATAGAAAGCCATGGTTGCCAATCAGGCTGAAGGATAAGGATTTATGTTTGTTTGGAGAAAGGAAATGACCACAGTTGTACAATAGTGACTGTGCTATAAGGATGTAAGGACTATTGATTATATCAATGTAATGTTGTTTCCTTGTACATGACAAATACAACTTTTAAGAGATTAATCAGATTTGATTTACGCTATCCTCTTCCAGTAAATTCTTTCAAAATAAAGTATATTTCCCAATATTACTGAATAGTTGTTTTCCAGACAGTCTGTGCACTTCACAATGTCTGACTGTCTACTCTTGTGAAATATCGGCAGGAAAATGCATAAATGATGCTTTCACTATTTGCACTATGACAGTAGGAGAACCATGATTATGTCCTACAAAAATGCCAGAAGATGACATGTCAAACACAAACAACATTCTGGAAATACATTCACTCCACAGCAGAGGGGCTGTGTTACAATATATATTTCAGTTCATATTTGCCCTGGTCAAGAATATATGGGGAGATTTTGTCCTTTAAGAGCTTGAGATTCAGTATTACTGCAAAATCCCTCTCCAGGACCTGATCCTAACACAGCTGTATTCTCTCTCTCTCCACACAGTGTTTCTTTTCACAATCCCCTTTCTATATCCCAGCAGGGACACTACTCCCTCAGTCCCCTGGATTCAACCCACAGCAACACAGGGGGTGGGGTGTGAACTGAGAAACATCTGGGGCCTCATAAACTGCATATGTACAAAATGTGTATATGTACAAGTTTCATTTTTAGAATCTAAAATAATTACACAGCAATCATTTTCATATTTTATTTTCATGACCATTGCAGGCTGTGATGGTTCATAGTCCCGAAGGAGCCATACAACTAATGACCATGCACATCTCTTGTTTATTTAAACCTAGTAGTCTAAATAAAAAGGCTAAATATATATTTCAAGTGTAACGGCTTTCTTCCTGCGAAGGAGAGGCGGACCAAAACGCAGCGTGGTTGAAGTTCATGGTTCTTTTAATAAAAGACACTTAACATGAACAAACTACAAAACAATAAACGTGGCAAAACCGAAACAGCCCTATGTGGTGCCGCAAACACAAAGACAGGAAACAACCACCCACAAAATACCCAAAGAATATGGCTGCCTCAATATGGTTCCCAATCAGAGACAACGGTAGACAGCTGCCTCTAATTGAGAACCAATCTAGGCTACCATAGACATACAATTTACTTAGACAGGTGACAGCCCATAAACGTACAAAACTACCTGGAAAGGTTCCAGCCCCATAAACATACAAACTACCTAGAAAGGAAACAGCCCCATAAACATACAAAACAACCTAGAAAGGAAACAGCCCCATAAACATACAAAACCCCTAGACAAGCTCATAAATCCCCCATGTCACACCCTGACCGAACCAAAATAATAAAGAAAACAAAGATAACTAAGGCCAGGGCGTGACATCAAGTTTTGCAATGCTGTAGGCAGCGCAGTTTATAATATACAGTCAAATTTAATTAACAGGTGAACAGTTTATATGTGACATTGAAGTAGGCTTATGTATGTTACTGTAACTAGGCTACCCTATTCCTGCTTGGGGCATTCTGGTTAAATCAATGTTTCCACATTTCCCAGTGGTTGTAATTGTATTTTCTTTACAATGTTTCAGAATTCATGGGCAGTCCATCATATTTAGGTTAGGGGGAAAGTTGATGCAAAATATTGTTGAATTCAAACGTCCTGCTGACAGGTCAACAATGTGCCATTGTTTAATCATATAGAAACTGACACAAATCCTTTTCCAGATACATCATAAATTACTGCTAAAGATTAAAACATCCTCCCAACACAGTTGTAGTTTATGTAAAATATTTGAACGTATGGGTAGAATACACAGTATTGCTGTGCGATAAGAGTGGGACATAATTGTCTATTTAATCTCAGAGCCTATACCAAGGCAGGACATAGAAACCGAATAATCTATTGAACTAAATATTGAACAACAATTCGTCTTTTGCATAGTGTGGGCTGCGTTTATCCTACTTTTAAATTGTTTCGGATATACAATCAATCTTTCTGAATGCATGGACAGGTACTCGCTATATACTGTTGGTAGCATGCTTGTTTAGTTTGAAAGAGTCACCACAAAATATCAAAACATTCTGCGCATACCTCTACAGGGATCAAAATAGCCATTGCTCTTTAAGAAACTGCCTTGGCCTAATTCAAATCGTTTTAAAATTATACTGCAAATAAAGAGCGTTATTGGCGCCATAAAATGTATACGGAGGGGAGGGTGTGTTCCAGGCAGGGGTTTAATGCTCGTTCACACGCGCAGTTTTATGACAGGTCTTATTTATAACGAGAAATGTATTATTTTCGCCAAGTATACAATATTTGTGTGCGTGCGCAGACTTTTCAGAAATGGTGCACTCAGAAATGTAATGTGAAATGTACGCAACGGTTATAGGTTCCAACCTGGGCAGAGGAGCAAAGGCTCTATCTGCGCGATCTTTTAAAGGGAAGGATAGCAAGGGCTCCAATATCTCCTCTAGATATAGAGTAAGGGTCTATTACGGGGAAGGGCAGAGATGGCTCCAATATCTCCTGTAGATATAGCCTACAATAGAGCACATGTTATTTCTGTAAATGACTGCAGTCTGCAGGCAGGATCTGCTCTGCTTCTAGTTTCAGCAGCCTTAAGAGTTGGACATGCTTACATATCCACATACAGTGCCTTGCGAAAGTATTCGGCCCCCTTGAACTTTGCGACCTTTTGCCACATTTCAGGCTTCAAACATAAAGATATAAAACTGTATTTTTTTGTGAAGAATCAACAACAAGTGGGACACAATCATGAAGTGGAACGACATTTATTGGATATTTCAAACTCTTTTAACAAATCAAAAACTGAAAAATTGGGCGTGCAAAATTATTTAGCCCCCTTAAGTTAATACTTTGTAGCACCACCTTTTGCTGTGATTACAGCTGTAAGTCGCTTGGGGTATGTCTCTATCAGTTTTGCACATCGAGAGACTGAAATTTTTTCCCATTCCTCCTTGCAAAACAGCTCGAGCTCAGTGAGGTTGGATGGAGAGCATTTGTGAACAGCAGTTTTCAGTTCTTTCCACAGATTCTCGATTGGATTCAGGTCTGGACTTTGACTTGGCCATTCTAACACCTGGATATGTTTATTTTTGAACCATTCCATTGTAGATTTTGCTTTATGTTTTGGATCATTGTCTTGTTGGAAGACAAATCTCCGTCCCAGTCTCAGGTCTTTTGCAGACTCCATCAGGTTTTCTTCCAGAATGGTCCTGTATTTGGCTCCATCCATCTTCCCATCAATTTTAACCATCTTCCCTGTCCCTGCTGAAGAAAAGCAGGCCCAAACCATGATGCAGCCACCACCATGTTTGACAGTGTATGGTATGGTGTGTTCAGGGTGATGAGCTGGGTTGCTTTTACGCCAAACATAACGTTTTGCATTGTTGCCAAAAAGTTCAATTTTGGTTTCATCTGACCAGAGCACCTTCTTCCACATGTTTGGTGTGTCTCCCAGGTGGCTTGTGGCAAACTTTAAACAACACTTTTTATGGATATCTTTAAGAAATGGCTTTCTTCTTGCCACTCTTCCATAAAGGCCAGATTTGTGCAATATACAACTGATTGTTGTCCTATGGACAGAGTCTCCCACCTCAGCTGTAGATCTCTGCAGTTCATCCAGAGTGATCATGGGCCTCTTGCCTGCATCTCTGATCAGTCTTCTCCTTGTATGAGCTAAAAGTTTAGAGGGACGGCCAGGTCTTGGTAGATTTGCAGTGGTCTGATACTCCTTCCATTTCAATATTATCACTTGCACAGTGCTCCTTGGGATGTTTAAAGCTTGGGAAATCTTTTTGTATCCAAATCCAGATTTAAACTTCTTCACAACAGTATCTCGGACCTGCCTGGTGTGTTCCTTGTTCTTCATGATGCTCTCTGCGCTTTTAACGGACCTCTGAGAATATCACAGTGCAGGTGCATTTATACTTGATACTTGATTTATACTTGAGACTTTATTACACACAGGTGGATTGTATTTATCATCATTAGTCATTTAGGTCAACATTGGATCATTCAGAGATCCTCACTGAACTTCTGGAGAGAGTTTGCTGCACTGAAAGTAAAGGGGCTGAATAATTTTGCACGCCCAATTTTTCAGTTTTTGATTTGATAAAAAGGTTTGAAATATCCAATAAATGTTGTTCCACTTCATGATTGTGTCCCACTTGTTGTAGATTCTTCACAAAACAATACAGTTTTATATCTTTATGTTTGAAGCCTGAAATGTGGCAAAAGGTCGCAAAGTTCAAGGGGGCCGAATACTTTCGCAAGGCACAGTACACGCAGCCATAGAGTTACATTAGAAGTGCCCATCCAAGAAGGCTTAATGTCATTGACCACAGATAAAATGAGGTCAATGAAATTATAGATAAAATATCTGTGCTCATTGGCCATTGGCCATGAACTACACAACAAGTTGGAAATCGCAAATTCAACAATGAGTGGTTTGGAAGGAATCAGTGGCTAACTGCAAGCATTGCAAAGTAATCACTAGCCTGCTATTCAGTGGAGTGGCTGTGTGGTCCCAAGTCTGGGATTAAGGGTCTCTTTTCCAAGGTTAAAATGATAAACATTCAACATTGGCCATGCTGTCAATGAAGCATGATTTGTGCCAAACTCAAAACAACTGTTAACTTGGAACTGCGAAATCTGATTTTAGTGAGTTTCAGACAACTGGGAACTGGGGAAAAACGAGCTCCGACTGGGCAAATGCGTTTTGAGCGGTCATCCAACTCGGAACTGTACATCTGGAACTCGGGACTCTTTCAAGAGCCACGACCTGAAGATCACTGACGTCATCATGATTCAACATTGTTTTTTCAGAGTTCCCAGTTGTCTTCAAATTACCATAAATCAAGAGAATGTCAGACTTTGATGATAAAGTTTGATGACAAAATTTGCCCACGAAGGACCACTGCGCCACCTTCCTGTTCAAGTGAGCACAGCAGAACAAGGTGAGGCCAACAATGTATTGTGTGCTGCTGCATGAAGTATGTAATATGGCAGGGAGATTAGAAAGTAATACTAAGTGTTGTGTAGTAAGCTGTTAGTAGCCCACGTGCCTCACCCTAATAATTTGGTCTATTTTCCCCTCTTAATTTCGCCTACTGTTCTGACTTGGTGGTGCACATGTAACCTATAACCTGTTTTAGAGAAATGCAAACATCGAGAGTTGGGCCAGTAACCGAAAGGTTGCTAGATCGAATCTCCGAGCTGACAAGGTAAAAATCTGTCATTCTACCCCTGAACAAGGCAGTTAACCCACTGTTCCTAGGCCGTCATTGTAAATAAGAATTTGTTCTTAACTGACATGTCTAGTTAAATAAAGGTTAAATAAATAAAATAAAAATTGAATTTTGTAAGAGCTTTCATTGCTTATATGCCCCCTTAATTTATCATACGGTTCTGACTTGGTGTACAGGGAGAACAATGTAAGAACGGCCCATGTTCTGAATTCTGTCGCTGTACATTTCAAAAGCGCTGAGCAAATAGTTATATTGACAACATCCGTCCTAGCTCACTCATTCATGTCTTTATCGAAATTACAGATTGCCTCTTATCTGCTTGTTGTCCCCTTATGCCATAGTTTATACATCTCAATTGTCAGTAGAAACCACATTTGTTTAAGCAAGTCAGCAATATCAGCTTAAAAAAATAAAGGCAGTAAATGAGGCTGAATGAACTGTTTTGCTACCAAACAAGGCCAGGTGTTGCAGTGGTAAGGTGTTGGGACAGCTTTATGTAGACCCTAAAAGTTTGTGGGCACCGTTTTTCACCGTTATAGTGAAATTAATGTATTGTTTATTGTTGTGTTCTGTAGTTGTGTTGCTGGCATGCACCCCCCCCCTCCCCACTAAGATTTGCATGCCAAAATCGCCACTGTGTACCTTCACTCTTAATTAATCTCATGTAAGTCAACATGCCATACATCCACTAACTCTTTAAAAAATCCTGTATTTTTAGTATGGCAGAGTTGGTGTAACTAAGCCAGGGCTTGGCCCCTCCTGTATATGTGTGTGTGTGTGTGTGTGTGTTTGGGGGGGTGGGGTGCACACAGGTAAACAGAGGCACCAGGTAGTCCTTTTGTCCTGCCAACAGTTATCTGGGGGACCCATACGGGGGCCACTGGGGGAAAATGACTTACAATACAAGCTGTCTTAAAATGTCTCCATAGTGAGTGTTGGAGAGGTGGAGTTTGAGTAGGCTACTTATAACTTTATGTTACAAACACTTTCTCTTCTGGGTATGAAATGTTATTGCGGGGTGAGCCACTCCCTTGTCTGTACATTAACACTTGTGCTTTGCTGCAAAAAAAATACATCCATTGTGGTATGGTCAAATTGACCCACACAGTTTAAACACACTCAAATTTATTTTGTCTTGTCAGACGTTTCAGAAATAAGAAATACAAGGACGTTTGATTTTTTTTTAAATCTATATTTAAGAACTATTTGTTAAACATATTTCCTTTCTCCCAAACAAGTATTTTCTGTTTGGAGCTCATTTTGGAGTGTCAGAGATCTGCTGCTCTCACACTGAGAAGGAGAAGCTTGGGAAAAGCTCCTTTTCACCCAAATATAATTATAAAACTGCAACCAGAAACAGTCAAAACAAAATACATCAACGACACTTGTTTTTTTTATCTGTGCAAATATCTATACACATGAAAGCCTCCGGGTCAAAATGACCCACAGCATAAGGTTTGTATACAAAATAGAAATACATTCCAAAACATATCAGTGTGTCCACATTTTGAAGTTAGGTTCATGACCCTAAATGAATAAAAGTAATTTAATTTAATGTAGAAAAGGATAGATTAACTAGTGTTTTAGACAATTCAAAAGTGGAAACGGGTCAAATTGACCCGCAACATAATATCAGGTTAATAAAAATGAGTAAACGAAATTAAGCAAATGTTTAAAATAGGACACATATCACATGCACAAAGCCAAATTAAATGAACAATTTTGAATCCCAAATGGTAGGCTAGCAGTTATAAAACAGTTATTTTAACCGTGAACTATCAAGGACTATAGTATGGCGCGCTCATGTTCGTTAACATGTTCGTTGTCACTTCCTGTTTACAGTAGCCTACTATACACTTGCAAGTTGTCACTTTATGCGTTATTTTTTCTTCTCTCAACAACCGTTCTCCGATTCGAATTTGACTGTCGGGAGGGCGGAGTTCAACTCAGTAAAACCCTTGAGTGTCAGACAGCACCTTTACCTTTGGGACAAACATCGACGGAGACCTTGTGCCTGACTGTTCACTCTACTGGTAACTCGAGAGAGACTGGTGTCATATTCATATTGCGTTACCAACCGGAACTGTTTTATGTTCAAATAACGTTTTTGGACTATTTACATCCAAACTATTCAGGTAAGGATCGGTTATCTCCACATGGAGACGCGATATACAGTTTAAAAATGTATGTAGGATATGGAAATGTTCCTATGTATCAGGCTAGCCTATCTCGTATGTACAGTTCGAGAGATGAGTGATGTGAAGCTACATTGTTGCCAGCCAGAGAGGACGAATATTCATTTTTAAGTGCGTCGCTTCAAAGTGGATCTATTCTTATTAGCTACTTTGTAAACAATGATCATCATTGGTCAACACCTGGGTCATATTCTCATTTGTCTCGACTTCACGGTGAAACGTCATGTACTGTTAGCAAAGCCTACCACATTTCCAGAACTGAAATGCAGAATTATACTGCTGTTGATTTTATTTTTTTCAATCCATGGATAGTGTTTCTCAAAGTAGATATCAAGGTGATTTAGTTTGCTGCTTGTCAACTAAGTCAACTAATTTATTTATTCAAATTTCCAGACTGGTATCCTTCACTTTTGCAACAATTTTTTTATGAATAGCCTACAGTAGGGCAGGCTTTAGCCTACATATTACCAGCCAACACACACACAGCTCTGAAGGAGCTCTGTTTACAGTCTCTGTACATGTCTGAACTGGAGTTAGTTTAATTAACTTGTAGGGAAGAGGCGGGTGGGTTGTCAACAACCTTAAATACCTCGGCTGCAGGAGGCTATGACTGAGTGTTGTTGATAGTTCCTGGTCAAGATTGGGCTTGGTATTGGGTTATCTTGTTCTGTATCTCAGTGAGTAGCCTACTGTTCCCAGTGATTTTGCTTTTACGAACAGTTTCACAACAAAGTAACTGTGATATTGGCTTGATAGACCGCTGCCACACTCGGGAGCCCTAAGGCACTGCATCTCAGTGCTGGAGGCGTCACTACAGACACCCAGGTTTGAATCCAGGCTGTATCACAACTGGCCGTGATTGGGAGTCCCACAGGGCGGTGCACAATTGGCCCAGTGTTGTCTGGGCTTGGCTGGTGAAGGCCGTCATTGTAAATAAGAATTTGTTCTTAACTGACTTGCCTAGTTAAATAAAAACACATTGATATAGGCCATATGTATGTAGAGACAAACTCCTTACTCATATTATTGAATATTTTTATTAATATAATTCACCCGTCTGTTTCTCAATCTGTACTTAGACAATGGTTGTCTGGGTTTTATTTCAAGCTGTTGCATAAAGCCAGTATTTCCACAGGAAGGATGCTAGAGCTGTTGCAGTCTTCTAAAAATTGCTGTAAAACTTAATATGAACTATAGAAAGACTGGCAATGAGGTGCCAATAACAAGACCCAACATGAACTATAGAAAGACTGGCAATGAGGTGCCAATAACAAGACCCAACATGAACTATAGAAAGACTGGCAATGAGGTGCCAATAACAAGACTTAATATGAACTATAGAAAGACTGGCAATGAGGTGCCAATAACAAGACCCAACATGAACTATAGAAAGCCTGGCAATGAGGTGCCAATAACAAGACTTAATATGAACTATAGAAAGACTGGCAATGAGGTGCCAATAACAAGACCCAACATGAACTATAGAAAGACTGGCAATGAGGTGCCAATAACAAGACCCAACATGAACTATAGAAAGACTGGCAATGAGGTGCCAATAACAAGGTAATTAGTGCACTACTTGTTACTGGTTTTGGGTCCTGACAGTATCCATTAGTCATGTTTAGACGGCATGACTAACACTTCACTTGACAATGGCATTACTAAAGCCAGTGTCATAGGGGCACAAGGCCATTCAAAACCATAAGGAACAAGAACACGCAAGACTGCTCTCTATGTTTGGATTGTGGTGAACCACGTTGAGTCATAATCCTACGTACAAATGACTTCCATGACACTCTCTCATCTTCCAGGTGTGTGAGACCTGAGACCTGAGATGGGCCTTCCCTCGTTACTGTGCCTGTGTGTGCTGGTGACCCTGTGTGGCCACCGGAGGGTGCTCTCCCAGGCCCCCTCCTATGGCGAACGGGGCTCCGACCTGGGGCTCCAGGTATTCCTGCAGGTGGCCCGCTCCAGACCCCAGGAGAACGTGGTGCTTTCTCCCCACGGCGTGGCCTCCATCCTGGGCATGCTGCTGCCAGGCACCCATGGAGAGACCCGCAGGCAGCTCCTCACAGCACTCCGTTACAAGAAGAATGGTTAGACTCCCTCAATACTAGTCCTTTCATAGCCTCATCCAGTGTCTCTCATTAAAGGGATACTGCAAGATTCTGTCAATTAAGCCACTTTTCTTCTTACACAGAGTCAGATGAACTCATGGATACCATTTTTATGTCTCCTTGCAATATGAAGGAAGTTAAAATGTAGTTTTGCGAGCCAATGCTAACTAGTATTAGCACAATGACTGGAAGTCTACAGGTACGCTAGCATATGCTACTCTACTTGTAGACTTCCAGTCATTGCGCTACCCAGAGTAACAACATGACTTGAAGGACATGCCTTCCAGTCATACTCCTACCCTGAGGAACGACAGTTTTCAGAAAATCCCAAAATATCTAATTGAAATTGTCCAACTCTTCTTTCCAGGCCCTTATAAGATGTTGAGGAAGCTCCACAAGACGCTGACAGCCAAGTCCAACCAGGACATTGTTACTATTGCCAACGCTATGTTCTCCCAGCAGGGCTTCCCTATGGAGGAGGCCTTCATGTCTTCCAGCAGGGCCAACTTCCAGTGTGAGAGCCGGACCTTGGACTTCACTGACACCCAGGTGGCTGCAGCCACCATCAATGACTGGGTCAACAACCAGACCAAAGGTGAGACTCCAACTGGAGACAAGCTTACTGTAGGACAGTCAATTTAAACATTACCATAGATCTTTAATGGTATGTAATTAGGCTACATTCATTTCACTAGGTCTTGTGGTAATTTTACATTAAATGGGGGTAACTAACTTGTCCTATTCAATTAATTGTTTATTTTGGTCAGTGTGTCATTTGTGTTGGAATCATACATCGACTGCTGTGTTCTAATTTACAGGCCACATCCCCACTCTGGTCAAGGCAGACATGATGGACGGCGCTCTGACCCGCCTGGTGGCCGTCAACGCCATCTACTTTAAAGGACTGTGGAAGTCCCGCTTTCAGCTGGAGAACACCAAGATAAGAACCTTCAACGCGGGAGACGGAAATGCATACAAAGTCCCTATGATGTCCCAGCTTTCGGTCTTCAACATTGGTGAGTTCTGCTCTGAAACCTAAGACACCACTCTGAACCCTTAGACCACATAATTCCATTTTGGCTGTAGTTTAGCCTGTTAAGTGACATGGATAGAGTTTGTCATGTTGGCCTAAGGGTAGTCGAGTGGGGTAGTTATCCATGCCTTACAGTTTCAGGACAGAATAGCTACTCTGGACTGTCTGGGATTATTTCCCTGACATGCCTAGTTTATTTCTGATAATACATTGTGAAAGCCTCATGAATTAAGCATTGCTCTTGTGAGTCATATTTCAACCTCCATTTACAGGGTAAATACTATAGAGCAACACATTTGACAAGCATATTTATCAGACATAATTGACAGGTTAAATCATTTTTCTGTGGGTTGATATGAGTATAATGGGAACCATATTGTTGCTTTGACTACATATGGAGTTTAGCTTCGATGACATGTTTTATGACTGTTTTACAGCATGATTGTACATGTTGTTGGATTGGTATCACTGTGGTTTTGGCGTCTTTGTCTTGCGGACCACATCCCTACCACAGATTGTCCTGGGAACCAACAAACATCATCCTTCTCATTATGCAACTAAAGCCAAACTTGACTAAACTCTTTGACATACAATATTCATGTCACTATAGAGGAGAGATATAGTATCCTCATAAGGGTGTTGAATATTGTCAGAATTTCAGATAGACCAATAAACACTTCTTAGCCTACGGTATGGATACTCCTGTCCCCTTATCTCCTAGGTCTGGCCAGCACACCCCAGGGGCTGAATTATAAGGTCATTGAGCTACCGTATCACGGCAACAGTATAAGCATGCTGATCGCCCTGCCATCGGAGGAGGACACGCCCCTAGGTGATGTCATTGCTCACATCAGCACAGCCACGGTACAGAGCTGGACCAAGCTGTTGCACCAGAGGAAGGTCCGCCTGCTGCTGCCCAAGTAAGAGCCAAACACAACCCACTCACTGGTTCAAAAACCCTTACCCAGGATTCTGTTCAGTAGGACGCAATGTCCTGGACACATTGCAGGTAAAAATATATTGTATAGAGCTGGCATTATTGCCCACTACATGACAGAGAAGCGTGTCTGTAATGTTGCACCCCAATGACCAAGTTACTTCCAAGTATTGTTGCAGGGACGGGTAGAAGACAAGACACACCCACTCCTGACTCTTATTTTAATAATATTTAATTAACCTTTATTTAACTAGGCAAGTCAGTTAAGAAAAAAATATGTTTTACAATGATGGCCAAACCCTCCCCTAACCCGGACTATGCTGGGCCAATTGTGCGCCGCCCTTTGGGACTCCCGATCACGGCCGGTTGTGATACAGCCCGGGATCGAACCAGGGTCTGTAGTGACACCTCGAGCACTGCGATATAGTGCCTTAGACTGCTGCACCACTCGGGAGCCCTGTGGCCAGGAAGCACTTCCTATCAGCAAATAACACACCTGCTAACACTCCTAGCTTCAACATTTGTACTATTTCTTATGTGTATGAAAAGTCTTCACTAATTGGTGAATGAAATGGTCATTACATCATTGGCATGTGTGTGTAGGTTTACTGCTGAAGCCGAAGTGGACCTGCAAGCCTCCCTCTCAGCCCTGGGGATAACAGACATATTTGATGAGGGCAAAGCCGACTTCAGACACCTCAGTGAGTGGCACTGGGATCATTCATAAAAAATCACATAGAACTGTAAGGTCTTCTTTCTGACAGTGTATCAACCAACCATTGGTCTCAGTCTGGCTTGACACAATGATGACTGGTGCTAATATATGAAAACATTGTTGACTGTTTACTGCAATGAGAGCTCCAAATAGCCATGATTCATGTCTAGCTGTCCTGTGTGAAGAAGCATAAGATGTTATTTTCCTCTAACGACTTCTGCAGGCTTTCTGATATTATGGACCAGAATTAACGTGTGCAGACTTGTTGTCCTCTAGTGCCACCCAGTGGAACATTGTTTTTATCAATGGAACTTTACAGCACTTGAATATTTTGTCATCTAACTTTTCCCTCAGGTACAGAGCCTGTGTATGTATCTAAAGCGCTACAGAAAGCTAAGATAGAGGTCAATGAGGATGGAACCAAAGCAGCTGCTGCCACGAGTGAGTGTTTGTTGGTTTAGTCATTTTGTGTTTGTATTGAATTGAGTTGCGCATCTGTGTGGATACTCTCTCTGAATATTAAAGATAAGGCAGGTTGAAGACATGTTTTGATTTGTATTTATCCTTTTCCTCCAGCTGCCATCTTAATGGCCAGGTCTTCTCCACCTTGGGTCATCGTAGACCGACCCTTCCTCTTCCTCATCCGGCACAATCCAACAGGTACAGCATGCTGTCTGTCTGTCTCTCATTTTTCTGTAACTTTTAGAATGTACTCCTAATCATTTCAAAAGACTGACATCCTCTTTGGCAAAGATCATTAGTTGTTTATCTAGCAGTTGTGTAATTGAAACGACATACATCGGGAAGGTCAGGTCATATTCTGTCTTTGGTTTTCTTTCTTGTTGACATGCACGATATGTTAATTTCCTTCTATTTGCTGTATAATGACTTGTTGTCTCTTTGGTCCTCAGGTACGATCCTCTTCATGGGCCAGGTAAATCAGCCTTGAGCTTTTTCTGCCTGCAGATGTCCCTTTCCCTGGAATGTGCCTTCCGAGCTTCAGAATAACACATGAATATACATTGCACACACTTCCTTGCTCACATGCAAACACACCCATACACACACAAACATACTCAGACTTGTATTTTTGCCATCTGGAGATTTGTGTACAATATGGACATATTATGATGCTATTTGTTTTAAATGTTTGCATTTGATTAGACTTTTTCTATGATCCATAGATCCATCTATTCTATAATATAGTGTTCTGCCAATGAGACATTTCCGTAGTGTTTTAATTATCCTTTGTATACTTTCTAGAGTACTTGCTACCTTTTTTTATATGACCCTGAATGTCAAACGTGTATATTATATGGGGTACATTTCAGTTTGAATTAATGTTATTGGTGGTTTTACATGTTCTGTTTCAGATTAGAAAGTTACACTCCAAGTCACTGAATTCATTTAGCCACTCAAACCCACGTTTTGATATGTCAATCATCTGCATTAAACTCTGTTTGAGTACTCTTGTACTTTGTTTTTGTTTTCTCCAAATGGAATGTAACAATTACCATCTGTTGAGGTGGATGAGTTGGTACTTAAAAAATTGAGGGGTGTGCTTAAATAAACATCCTTTCTCTTGTATCAATCAAATATACAAAACATTCCATAAAGTAAATGAATGTATTTATAAAGGTATAGCTATATGTAAAGGATACCTTCTATTAGGGAAAAGTACCTTTGGATGTGCAAGTCAACCAGGGGAGATTCTCATTTGGGAAAAAGATCATCCTCTCTCCTCTGTGACCTGGAAACAACTCAAGTTGGTGAGTGGTTGAGGAGAGTGTCATTTAGTTAGTAGGTGAATGGAGGAGTGTTCTTGCCTCCCACCGACAAAGCACATGTGAGGTAAAGTTTTGTGAGCATGGAGAGGTTAGAAAAAGGCAGACTAGTAAATTGGGCTAAGGAAAAGGTGGACATTGAAGAAAGGCTATCTGTGTGTGTTCTGCAAGCAGTACAGCGGATGAAGGCACGGCATGAGCGTGGTGAACGGATAGACATGGTTATGGACAACGAGGAAGGAGAAAAACAGTACAGTGGGAAGATGTGTGTTGAAGTACAAAATATATTCTGCTGTCTGATGGCTCAGAAATGTAACCTGATGAGAGAGAATTAATTACCTGTGGTGGTAGGTGTGGTGAAGTCATCCAAGTGTCACGCGCCTAGGGACAAGATCTGTGACTTGCTTTGCTCTACAGACAGGCTGCCTTTGAAAGGAGTGATTACTGGGGTGGCGTTAAGTGTTGAGGTGAAGCAACTGAAATAAAAAATTCCCTATGTCGGTTTTACGGCTGCCGTTTGGTGCGACACAGGCAAAGGTGGCGAGTGTGGTGAAACTGAGAAGACACTGTCCTTTTGAGTTTGGAAGCAGTCTTTACCTGATAAAATCAGTTATCTCGTGAAAGCTTTTGTGCCGAACCCACTAAGGTGTTTCAAATGCCAAGCTTATGGTCATGTTGCAGCAGTGTGTAGATGGAGATTCCAAGATGTGAGAAGTGTGCAGGAGGGCATGTTACAAAGGATTGTGTACTATCGGTGGAAAAAACTGTCTCAATTGTGGGGGAGCCCATGTTGCTGGGGATCAGAAGAGAGATAGGTTGTAGTTGCCAGGGTCAGCGTAGAACAGAAGGTGTTGTATGCTGAGGCAGTGAAGAGAGAAGAGGATGATGAGTCACAGGTGAGCAGTAGGCCTAGGGCAATACAGAGTGATACAAATGTATGCTTCAGTAAGGTTTCTTAGCATTCATTGCCATGATTATCAACTGTCCCGTAGAAATGGAATGTAAATCACAGAAAATAGATGTTTTGGTGGCAGTTGCAGATAAGTACTTGGGTGTACTAGGTTTTACTGCTGAAGAGTGACAAGGTGTGTTGAACAAAAGAGTTCTGTCCTCCCAAGCAGTCGGCCTGGTGAAGGATTACTTAGGGTCAAGGTATTGGCATGGGGTGGTGATTTTTTTTTAAATGTAGTGGTATATAGGTGTAAGGTTAGTTGGTGGTATGTAATAGTGGTATATAGATGTCGGGCTCGTTGGTGGTGCAATTTGTCCCTTTTTGTTTTCGTATCACAAAATGTAACTTGATCAACCACACAATACCGCACAGTAGGTGGAGGGATGCACAAACAAAATGTGCAAACGCCATAATACCAAAGAAGAAGAAGAGTATCCAACCTGAGCCCTTCCCAGAAGTGTTTTGAGAACTGCTACACCCCCTTTGAATCAGCTGTTGTTTACTCAGAGGAAAAAAGCATGCATATATTTAAAAACACTATGCTAATTATGCTTTTATCGATAAAATGTCTACCACATACAGATTACTTTTTACCTCATTACACATTTCATTTGGGATTCCACCACTGTAAACATAATTTGCATGAGCAAACCAATTGAGAATCTCCCTATGTGTGACCATTGAACAGTGATAGCAGCAAAGAGTGGTGCTATTGGAGGCATTAATGTTATTATGAAGAATCGAGTGATAGGGTGTGGTAGTGTGATTCTGTTGGGTGCCAGATCATTTGGGAGTGGGGGGGATGAAAGAGTAGAGCCATTATGATAGATGTGTGGCAGAGGAGGTGGGACTCAGAGCCCAAAGGCCGGCGTTTATATGCCCCCCAAAGAAAGGTTGGTGGACCAAGAGTCAGAAAGAGGTGGTGTTTGCTCAGTTGCATCTTTGTATTTTTTTTAACCTTTATTTAACTGCCTTGTTCAGGGACAGAATTAAAGATTTTTTACCTTGTCAGCTCAGGGATTCGATCTAGCAACCTTTCGGTTACTGGTTCAACACTCTAACCACTAGGCTATCTGCCGACCCGGCAGGAGATTGTACATTGAACTCGTTATCAAATCTGGTTGGAAAGCATACGAATGGTGTACGGTTGATGAAACAGTGAAGCACGCATGTGTTGATGCATTGTTGTAAGTACCTGTATGTGGAAAAGAGGGAAAGATTAATGTGTAGGGTTATTGAAGTTGGACAGCGATGGGGAAGTGTTTGATAGAAGTTAGTAGGGGTCTTTTTATTTTCTTATTGGTACAGGATTAGATAGGAGAATTTAGTTTCTCTATTCATTAAATCTGTAAACTGTGATTGACTACACACCCCAGTACAGTAGTTGGCGGTATTTACCTCTTAACGTTTGTTTACGGACCGCCATAATATTATAGTAAAAGAAAAATACGGTTTTGCGCTGCTATTCTAGAGATTACGTTAATCCTACTCATCCTTTTAGCTGTCAGCTGATTGTCGAGTTGGAAGAAAAAGAAAACACAGCCATGGCGGCAGAGATTCATTCGAGGCCTCAAAGCTCAAGACCCGTTCTTCTAAATAAGATCGAAGGACATTCTGACGCGGTCAATGCTGCAGTTTTGATACCGAAAGAGGACGGAGTGATCACAGTTAGCGAGGACAGGTAGGTTGGCTGACGCCCCATTAGCTAGCGCGCTAACTGTTATCCAGTGAATTTTTAAATACACCGTCTGGAACATCATGACAGTGTTTGATTCTGGAAATGGTTCTCTACAAGCAGGAATGTGGAATACAATTATTTGAACTTCCTCTGCCGATTGTCCGTGATGTTGGTCCTTTAGCTGCTCGAAATATTTGACAAAATATCCACAGGAATGTAATTGTTTTGTCGACTTTTTTACAACACCGCTAAGACCATAGAGATCCTATTAAATTACTAGAGGGGCTAGCTACAAAGATTTGTATAACTAACCCACGATTGACCAGAGCCTGTCTTTCCAATGGGAGCAACTTAATCATAGTGGACAGAACGAGCAAGGAGGTGGGCAGAGCCAAGTACGAGCTAGTGAAATCCTATTGGCTCGTTTTAGTCTTTATTTGCATATTTCCGTCAGGGAATGCCTACTCTGAAGTGCGCACATGTAATAACTCGATTCGCCCTTGCACGCTAAACAATGCATTTTTTAGACTTTACCCTTTGACAAAGGGTAAAGTCTACAAAACACAGCTAGGCCAAAATTCGTCTCGTTCCATCTTTTCCCACTGTCAGCCACTGGGCTTCCTTGCATCACCATATTTGGTAGTAAGTGGAAACGCCAACCGGATGCTTCACATTTATACATCTGGTGAAATATCTGTCTCATTGCTCTATCTCTGATAGCTATGTCATAAACCCTCAAAGTTCCATTAATGGTTCGAAAATGGAAGCCATCCTCCTCGGGGAGAAATCCAAAAACCAGTCTAATTGGAATGAATGGCAGCTGAGGCATAAGTGAGGTGTGATATCAGAAATTGTGAATAGAATTTGTCAACCTAAAATATTGTCATAATTTTAAATACAGTTTATACATCTTTTATACACATTTCTGTATAAATAGCCTCAAAAATATATGTAAACTGACCATACATTTCTCAGATTTATTTTTCTTGGAAAGCTGTGAGTGCTATTACTTTTTTTTTTTTTAATCACAGGAACAATGATAAAATATGGAAAAATAAATAATGAAATGTTAATTGTATAAAGCAGCCTGTGTAATCATCTGCCTGAGAGTAGCCCCAATCGGCCTGAGCCCCATGTACTCACACTGGAATCGGCCAGAGCTCAATTCCCGCATCCTAGCCATAAGTAATGCTGCTGAGGTCGGCCCAAACTCGGGCCACATGATGTCGGCCGAGTCTGACTCTCAGCGGAGTGCCCCGACTCTCAGCGGAGTGCCCCGACTCTCAGCGGAGTGCCCCGACTCTCAGCCAGAATCGGCCCAGATCCACTGCTCGCTGGGATACAGTGCAGATCAATTCTTAACTTTTCATTGTTTTACACCTTTCTTGACCTTTGGACCATCATAGTTAGTTTACTGTCCATTTTAGTATTCTAATTCTATGTGCAAGGTTTTGGTTAGTATGCATGGTTTACATGCGTGTACTTTTGTCTTGTGCCTTCTGTCATGATCAAAACACATTGATTACCACACACACAGACCCGTGTTTTTGAAGTCTGTTTAATAATACATTCAGGTGGATATTTTGTCTAAAATTTCGATCTATTGAGGGACCAACACCACGGACCGTTGGCAGAGTAAGTTTTTAAATAGAATTTTATTCAACATTTGTGACGGCCAAGGGACATTTAGGATTTCTCTATGTAAATGTACGTGGCGTTGTCTACATAATTTGAGGACATCGGTGGCTAGGTTATTATCAAACTGACCAAACAGCTTGCTGTCCTCTGCCTAAATAGCCTGTAAACCAATGATTTATATTTACAGTAGATGACTGAAGCCACCGTGATCCATCTTGGCACTCCCCCACAGTTGTAAAAAACATTTTGGAAACTATACAAAATGTATTTTGTTAAGGCTACCTTTGTTTTTGCCACTTGTATTCGATTACAGATACCTTTTAATGCATATTGTGTTATGTGAGCATAACAAAACATGTTCTTTTTTTAAGTATAATTTTTTGATAATACTAATGTTACTATCCCCACGTCATGCACCCCAAAAATGGAGGGGGCACAAAGTATGTGAGGATGGGTGGGTGGTGGTCCAGAGGGTGGCTAATACCCCCGTCCGTAAATTGGATAATTTAGCACTTTTCAAGCACCTGAAACAGCCTTTTCCTGCAATCTACAGCCATAATCATTTTACTTAATTCAATGTAAAAAATGTATATTCTCCAAATCTAAGCATACCTCTTGAGCTGTCTGTATCCTCCTGACTGGTGGTTATTTTTTTTTAAGAAACTAAATATGCTTCTCGGCATCTCTGCTAAAATCTGTGTAAAGGATTGAAAGCGATGGGAGCCTTATTCAGTACATTTAGTAATTAATTTCTTGCTTTTCTAAAGTCTACCAACCCTTGCCAGCAGGCATGCCAGCTAAGATGGTTAGACAAGCTAGCAAAAAATGAAACAAAATAAAGTGTGTGTGTGTTTAGTACTAGTCAAATATTTGGGGACACCTACACATTCAGCTCTAATAAACTTATCCTCTGCAGCAGAGGGAACTCTGGGTCTTCCTTTCCTGTGGCGGTCCTCATGAGAGCCGCTTTCTTCATCAGCGCTTCATGGTTTTTGTGACTGCACTTGAAGAAACTTTCAAAAATCTTGACATTTTCCAGATGAACTGACCTTCTTGTCTTAAAGTAATGACAGACTTTTGTTTCTCTTTGCTTATTTGAGCTGTTCTTGTCATAATATGGACTTGGTCTTTTACCAAATAGGGCTATCTTCTGTATACCACCCCTACCTTGAAGGAGTCAAAAATTACTTCAATACATGTCATTTTATTCCAAAACATTCAAATGAAATACTAGAATGCCGTTCATTCCAATGGAGGCATGCTCCTTCTGGGGAGAGCCAATATGGCCGACCGGTGGCTTTAAAGCCTCTCTTTGGCCAATACATAGCATCAGCAATCAGGGGTTTATATACATTATTGCTGTAAACAAATTGTTTTTTTGCGGGACGAATCAACTTCGCTCCAAGAGGCAACTGCCTAAACAGTTTACAGCTTTCGTAGGTGTTAGCTATAGCAAATAGTGTTTCTTTATTGTTTTAGCAAGTTCGCTAGCTAATAGGTATGGAATGCATATCCTCGGGGCATAAAATTGAGATTAGTTACTTCGATTTTATTGCGATTCGATTTTCCAAACATATTGTTCACCATATGTCTGCTGCAAAGGGATGAGGAGAGCCATGAGAAAATGTGTTTTGATCAGTCATGGAAATAAGTGCTGAAAACCAAATGGCTCCCTATTTAAAGAGGTAGAACAAGCTATGAAGGAACAATACTGGAGGTTTGGTAGAGCAAACTAGCACAAAAATAATATTGTGATATTGTCAAAACGATACGATTATATCGTCAAAAATATTACTACTACGTACCCAACCCAACGGTCACCATTATTTGAGACTTTAAATTAGTGGTATGCACTGTGAATCAATTGACAAGTGTTACTGCCACCTCAACCCCAATTGCAGTTGAAAATGGTTTTGTTTAGAGCCATTTTGTCACCCCCAGACCCATAACCACTCTATTTAGACACAAAAGAGAGATGTAAGCCTAAACACCTTTCTCCAAAAAGTAATACATAAATGGTGAGTAGCATGGGCACTTCTCTGGAGTGGGTGGCCATCTCTTCTGGTCAACTTTAGGGCACCAGGCCTAGATCAGAGCAAATTAATGTCAATAAACAGATCACTGACCATTTTGAATCCCACTGTACCTTCTCCGCTGTGCAATCCGGTTTTCGAGCTGGTCACGGGTGCACCTCAGCCACGCTCAAGGTACTAAAAGATATCATAACCGCCATCGATAAAAGACCGTACTGTGCAGCCGTCTTCATCGACCTGGCCAATGCTTTCGACCTTGTCAATCACCACATTTCTTATCGGCAGACTCAACAGCCTTGGTTTCTCAAATGACTACCCCGTCTGGTTCACCAACTACTTCTCAGACATTTCAGTGTGTCAAATCGGAGGGCCTGTTGTCCGGACCTTTGGCAGCCTCTACGGGGGTACCACAGGGTTCAATTCTCGGGCTGACTCTTTTCTCTGTATATATTAGTTATGTCAATCTTGCTGCTGGTGATTCCCTGATCCACCTCTACGCAGACAACACCATTCTGTATACATCTGGCCCCTTCTTTGGACACTGTGTTAACTCACCTCCAAACGAGCTTCAATGCCATACAACACTCCTTCCATGGCCTCCAACTGCTCTTAAATGCTAGTAAAATGAAATGCATGCTTTTCAACCGTTCGCTGCCTGCACCCGCCTGCCCGACTAGCATCACTACTCTGGATGGTTCTGACTTAGAATATGTGGACAACTACAAATACCTAGGTGTCTGGCGAGACTGTAAACTCTCCTTCTAGACTCATATTTAAACATCTCCAATCCAAAATTAAATATAGAATCGGCTTCCTATTTCGCATCAAAGCCTCCTTCACTCATGCTGCCAAATATACCCTCGTAAAACTGACTATCCTACCGATCCTCGATTTCGGCGATGTCATTTACAAAATAGCCTCCAACACTCTACTCAGCAAATTGGATGCAGTCTATCACAGTGCCATCTGTTTTGTCACCAAAGCCCCTTATACCACCCACCACTGCGACCTGTATGCTCTAGTTAGCTGGCCCTCGGTCATCTATAAGTCTATGCTAGGTAAAGCTCCGTCTTATCTCAGCTCACTGGTCACCATAGCAACACCCACCCGTAGCACGCACTCCAGCAGGTATATCTCACTGGTCATCCCCAAAACCAACACCTCGTTTGGCCGCCTTTCCTTCCAGTTCTCTGCTGCCAATGACTGGAACGAATTGCAAAAATTGCCGAAGCTGGGAACTTATATTTCCTTCAGTAACTTTAAGCATCAGCTATCTGAACAGCTGCAGCTGTACATAGCCCATCTACAAATAGCCCATCCAATCTACCTACCTCATCCCCGTATTGTTTTTTGACCTTTCTGCTTTTTTGCACACCAGTATTTCTACTTGCACATCACCATCTGCTTATCTATCACTCCAGTGTTAATTTGCTAAATTGTAATTACTTCGCTACTATGGCCTATTTATTGCCTTACCTCCTCACGCCATTTGCACACACTGTACATATACTTTATTTTTTCTATTGTGTTATTGACTGTATGCTTGTTTATTCCATGTGTAACTCTGTTGTTTGTGTCGCACTGCTTTGCTTTATCTTGGCCAGGTCGCAGTTGTAAATGAGAACTTGTTCTCAACTGGCCAACCTGGTTAAATAAAGGTGAAATAAAAAGGTGGAGGTCATGCTTGGTCAATTGTACATTGAGGAGCAATATCCCGAGCAAAAGGTATAGAGACAATTGAAAGCTCTGGAGCGACACCTTTCCCTGTCAACTATAGGATTAGCTTCTCATGGTTGAAGAGATAAGGAAAGTGTTTGAGGAAGAGAGAATCAAATAGTATGAGATGTTGGTTCTGTATTCTTTATATCTCATGACTGGACTGTCAATGGCACTGTACTCTCCTTTTGTGTCACGGGTCACAATGATCTTGGGGCTTGAGAATTTCATGGTGTTATAAAATTGTTGCAATAGATGACCTGACGTTTTTATACAGACCTTTTCCTCCCAAGTAGCCCAAGTTCTAGTACTGTAATTCCTATTCACATGTGAGAGTATCATGCTGCACCTGCAGGAACGGTACCAAGAGGGCACTTGAAATTTGAATATGACATTTCCTGTGTCCTATGTCCAGAACTATCCGGGTATGGCTGAAGAGAGACAGTGGACAGTACTGGCCCAGCATCTACCACACGGTCTCCTGTAAGTACCACAACAGATTTACAAGTAGGCTTTAGTTGACACATCCAGTAGATGCTAAAGCGTATACTACTGAAACAGAACATTGGCCATACATACAGTGCCTTGCGAAAGTATTCGGCCCCCTTGAACTTTGCGACCTTTTGCCACATTTCAGGTTTCAAACATAAAGATATAAAACTGTATTTTTTTGTGAAGAATCAACAACAAGTGGGACACAATCATGAAGTGGAACGACATTTATTGGATATTTCAAACTTTTTTAACAAATCAAAAACTGAAAAATTGGGCGTGCAAAATTATTTAGCCCCCTTTAAGTTAATACTTTGTAGCACCACCTTTTGCTGCGATTATAGCTGTAAGTCGCTTGGGGTATGTCTCTATCAGTTTTGCACATCGAGAGACTGAAATTTTTTCCCATTCCTCCTTGCAAAACAGCTCGAGCTCAGTGAGGTTGGATGGAGAGCATTTGTGAACAGCAGTTTTCAGTTCTTTCCACAGATTCTCGATTGGATTCAGGTCTGGACTTTGACTTGGCCATTCTAACACCTGGATATGTTTATTTTTGAACCATTCCATTGTAGATTTTGCTTTATGTTTTGGATCATTGTCTTGTTGGAAGACAAATCTCCGTCCCAGTCTCAGGTCTTTTGCAGACTCCATCAGGTTTTCTTCCAGAATGGTCCTGTATTTGGCTCCATCCATCTTCCCATCAATTTTAACCATCTTCCCTGTCCCTGCTGAAGAAAAGCAGGCCCAAACCATGATGCCGCCACCACCATGTTTGACAGTGGGGATGGTGTGTTGTGGTTGATGAGCTGTGTTGCTTTTACGCCAAACATAACATTTTGCATTGTTGCCAAAAAGTTCAATTTTGGTTTCATCTGACCAGAGCACCTTCTTCCACATGTTTGGTGTGTCTCACAGGTGGCTTGTGGCAAACTTTAAATAACACTTTTTATGGATATCTTTAAGAAATGGCTTTCTTCTTGCCACTCTTCCATAAAGGCCAGATTTGTGCAATATACAACTGATTGTTGTCCTATGGACAGAGTCTCCCACCTCAGCTGTAGATCTCTGCAGTTCATCCAGTGTGATCATGGGCCTCTTAGTTGCATCTCTGATCAGTCTTCTCCTTGTATGAGCTGAAAGTTTAGAGGGACGGCCAGGTCTTGGTAGATTTGCAGTGGTCTGATACTCCTTCCATTTCAATATTATCGCTTGCACAGTGCTCCTTGGGATGTTTAAAGCTTGGGAAATCTTTTTGTATCCAAATCCGGCTTTAAACTTCTTCACAACAGTATCTCGGACCTGCCTGGTGTGTTCCTTGTTCTTCATGATGCTCTCTGCGCTTTTAACGGACCTCTGAGACTATCACATTGCAGGTGCATTTATACGGAGACTTGATTACACACAGGTGGATTGTATTTATCATCATTAGTCATTTAGGTCAACATTGGATCATTCAGAGATCCTCACTGAACTTCTGGAGAGAGTTTGCTGCACTGAAAGTAAAGGGGCCGAATAATTTTGCACGCCCAATTTTTCAGTTTTTGATTTGTTAAAGTTTGAAATATCCAATAAATGTCGTTCCACTTCATGATTGTGTCCCACTTGTTGTTGATTCTTCACAAAAAAATACAGTTTATATCTGTATGTTTGAAGCCTGAAATGTGGCAAAAGGTCGCAAAGTTCAAGGGGCCCGAATACTTTCGCAAGGCACTGTAATTGTTTTTCAATGCATATTTTTCTTCTCTGTACTAGCGCCGTGCTCCTGTATGTCGTACCACCACGATAGCAGGCGTATCTTCATAGGGCAGGACAATGGGGCCATTGTGGTGAGTGAGCTAAAGCCTTAAAGATGACCCCATGCTTAAACTCTAGTCTGGCTATGTTTGACTGGACTCATAACATACAATTCTTGTTCACACGGACCCTTTTTCCAGTGTTTCCCTGCTTTGAATGAGAATCAAGCAGATTTTTATTATTGTTTGGTGGTCCTAACAGGAATTCCTTCTGTCTGAAGATTTCAACAAGATGAACCATGTGAAGACGTATCCTGGTGAGATCTGAGAGGGGGTTTCCTGCCTTTACAAAGCAAATGACAACAAAAAAGCTTTGGTGACGTTAGACATGATCTCTAGTGTTCAGTAATGGAGTCTTGTGTATCAGTAATGGTACAATGATCTGCTATTTCAGTGATAATTTATCTTTAGTTTGTATTAGATGTGTGTGTCTACTGGGCTGTGTTCTGCATCCTCGCCCAGTCCCATAAGAAATCATCTGCATGCCTCTGGGCAAATGTCCCTCTGTGGACTCAAACAGGAATTAGAGGCTGATGTCATTGATGCTTAGAACCCATGCATGCACGCACACACAGACCCAGACCCACAGTCTAAGAGGAGAAAGTAATCATAGCTTGATGATCCATCACCACATATTGGCTGATTTATTATTAGGTTATTACAGTCCCTTTCCCCCAGGCTCAGTGAATATGATATGTGACTAACAGCCTAGCCATGCAGCCTGGACCTTACACTCATCACTGGAAAATCCCTTCTTTCGGAAACTTGAGTTTTAAGCATTAGATGCCAACAAAAACAGATGTCACTGGATGTTTCCAGCAGTTCTCTTTCAGCAGAGAAAATGACCCCAGAACAGAGAAGCTCCATTAAATGGTTGATAGTAATTTAACTCGCTCATACCTTTTGCAGAAAGTTGAATGTAGAATGACTAAAACATTTGTGCGTGTCTGTATTTAACCCATTTGTGTGTGTGTGTGTGTCTAGCCCATCAGAACCGTGTGTCAGACATGGTGTTTTCTCTGGAGAGCGAGTGGGTGGTGAGCACCGGACACGACAAGAGTGTGAGCTGGATGTGCACCCAGAGAGGCAGTATGCTGGGGCGCCACTACTTCGCCTCCTGGGCCTCCTGTCTACAGTATCCTTCTCTGTGTGTGAGAGAGCTGGACAGGTGTCCGTTTGCATTGTGATGTTCATATTCATAAGAATTACTTCTTGGGGCAAAGGTCACTTCCTGTCTGTCCTATGTGCCCTTCCTCTCTATCTTCCTTGACTCCGTGTCTAGGTATGACAATGACACCCAGCATGTCTTTATAGGGGACCACTCAGGACAGATCACCCTGCTGAAACTGGAGAGACAGACCTACTCCACTGTGACCACACTGAAGGGCCACGAAGGTAAACATATACATCACAGGAGGTTGGTGGCACCTTAATTGGGGAGGACTGACTGGCACGGGATAGTGGATTGTATTTGATGCCATTCCACTTGCTCTGTTCCAGCCATTATTATGAGCCGTCCTCCCCTCAGCAGCCCCCTGTGCTACACACACATGGACCCACGTATACTGTACATCTCTCCTATGCACAATATGGAAACGGACACTGCAAACTGCTCAAATGCCAACTGGCAATCATTTTAAAAAGAGGAAATGTTGGTAGCAGATTGTATGGCGCTATACTGTACCGTCATGCAGTGTGGTAACAGTTTTGCAGTGCTGTGATTTTCTCTCACTCTGGTTGCCTGTGGTTTCTCAAATCATTTCCCTGTGATTCACCCCAACCTTCTAAAATCCAATACAATTTTATGTCACGTGCTTCGTGAACAACAAGTGTAGACTAAATACTGTGTAGTGTAAGTGTAGGGAAATACTTACCTATGGGCCCTTCCCAACAATGCAGAGAGAAAAAAAAGAAAAATAATAACACAAGGAATAAATACACAATGGGTAAAAGATGACTTGGTTTTATACACGGGGTACCGAGCCGATGTTTGGGAGTACGAGGTAATTGAGGTAGATACTTTTGTATATATTGTGTATGTGGACACCCCTTCAAATTAGTGGATTTGGCTATTTCAGCCACACCCGTTGCTGACAGGTGTATAAAATCGAGCACACAGCCATGCGATCTCCATAGACAAACACTGGCAGTAGAATGGCCTTACTGAAGAGGTCAGTGACTTTCAACATGGCACCGTCATAGGATACCACCTTTCTAACAAGTCAGTTTGTGAAATTTCTGCCCTGCTAGAGCTTCCCTGATCAACTGTAAGTGCTGTAATTGTGAAGTGGAAATGTCTGAGCAGCAACGGCTCAATCGAAGTGGTAAGCCACACATTCTCACAGAACAATTTGTAAGTCGCTCTGGATAAGAGCGTCTGCTAAATGACTTAAATGTAAATGTAAACAGGACTGCCAAGTGCTGAAGCACGTAGCACGTAAAAATCATCTGTCCTCTGTTGCAACACTCACTACCGAGTTTAGAACTGTCTCAGGAGCTGTTTGTCAGGAGCTTCATGAAAGTGGTTTTCATGGCCGAGCAGCCGCACACAAGCCTAAGATCACCATGCGCAGTGCCCGAGTAATGTAAAGTTTGCTGCCATTGGACTGGAGCAGTGGAAATTTGTTTTTTGGAGTGATGAATTACGTTTGTCATCTGGCATTCCAATGGATGAATATGGGTTTGGCGAATGCCAGGAGAACGCTACTTGCCTCAATGCATAGTGCCAACTGTAAAGTTTGGTGGAGGAGGCATAATGGTCTGGGGCTGTTTTTAATGTTTCGGGCTAGGCCCCTTAATTCCAGTGAAGGGAAATCCTTAATGCTACTACAGCATCAGTGACATTCTAGATCAGGGCTGCCCAACTGTTTTCCTGGAGCTCTACAGTCCTGTTGGTTTTCAGTCCAACCCAAATTTAGCACACCTGATTCTACTAATTAGCTGCTTAACAAGACCTTAACAAGCTTGAATCAGATATGCTAAATTAGGGTTGGACTGAAAAGTTTCAGGAGAGTAGATCTCCAAGAAGAGGGTTGGGCAGCCCTGTTCGAGATGATTCTTGCAACAGTTTGGGAAGGCCCTTTCCTGTTTCAGCATGACAATGCCCCTGTGCACAAAGCAAGGTCCATACAAAAATGGTGGATGAACTTGACTGGCCTGCCCAGAGCCCTGACTTTAACCCCATCGAACACCTTTGGGATGAATTGGAATGCCGATTGCGAGCCAGACTTAATCGCCCAAATCAGTGCCCAACCTCACTAATGCTCTTGTGGCTAAATGTAGCAATGTTCCAACATCTAGTGGAAATCCTTCCCTGAAGAGTGGAGGTTGTTATAGCAGCAAAGGGGGGACCAACTCCATATTAATGCCCATGATTTTGGAATGAGATGTTTGATGAGCAGATGTCCACATACTTTTGGTCACACAGTGCCCTCCACTAATATTGGCACCCTTGGTAAATATAAGCGAAACGGGCTGTGAAAACAATGTCTGCCGTTTATCCTCTTGGTCTTTCATTAAATATATTCACAAAAATCAAACCTTTTAATTGTAGTAAAATGATTGGGAAAAAATGCATGCAAAATAAATATTTCATGGCTTGGAGGTAGAGGCTGGGATGTTCTGGGTCCTGTTGGTTCCAGACATGGTGCGTAGGTACTGCTTGCTATGCAGTAGCAGAGAGAACAGTATGACTTGGGCGGCTGGAGTCTGACAATTTTTTTTTATGGCCTTCCACTGACACCTCCTGGTATAGAGGTCCTGGATGGCAGGGAGCTCGGCACCAGTGATGTACCCTCTGTAGCACCTTGCTGTTGGGTGCCAAGCAGTTCCCATACCAAGCAGTTCCCATACCAAGCACTCACACTACCAACCACCAGTCTGTGTCATAACTTCTTGTTCACACCCCCCTCCCCCGTTTCTCACTTCCTTTTGTCCCCCCCCCCCCCCCATTTCTCAGGTAGTATTGGAGCTCTGTGGTGGGATCCTGTTCAGAGGCTTTTGTTCTCAGGAGCGTCGGACCACAGTGTCATCATGTGGGACATCGGGGGCCGCAAGGGACGAACACTACTGCTCCAGGGCCACCAGTAAGAGGGAGGGAGTGTGTCATCCAGTTCATATGCTTGTCAGTAGCAGGGCTCTGTAGGTTAACACCAGCTGTCACAGGGAGCTGTTCACCACGTATTGTTTTGTGTTCTGTGGACTCCTCAGATGGCATAGCTATCAGACCAAGTCAGTGGACTTCCTCTGAAGTTCTGTCATTATGTTAATACAGTAAACAAGTCAGCTGTCTGGGATTCTTTGGAAGATCACTCTGAATATTTTCTATGTTATTCCTCTCTCTCCTCCCCGTCTCCAGTGAACGAGTGCAGGCGGTGCGCTACCTGCAGCTGACCAGACAGCTGGTGTCCTGTTCTGCAGATGGAGGTGTCACAGTGTGGAACATGGACACTCCCAGAGAAGAGGTATGTCAGGAACCAGGAATACATCTCTATCTCTTCACCTTCTACTCTCCTTAGAGTAAGGGTGGGCAAACTTTCAGGCCCCCAAAAATAGAACAAAAAACATGCCGTAGGTTGCCCACCTCTGCCTTAGAGGCTGCTGAACTTCCAATCTCCTTGGTTACGGAGCATCACCAACTCCCTACTGCCCTCTGGTGTTGAAAGTTCAATACTGCTACAAAGTAGCAGCTCTCTGTTCCTGCTTGACTCTCTACAGGCTCCTCAGTGGTTGGACAGTGACTCGTGTCAGAAGTGTGAGCAGCCTTTCTTCTGGAATGTCAAACAGATGTGGGACTCAAAGACGATTGGTCTTCGGCAGGTGAGAGAGCAGGCAGCCTCTGGTATAGTCCAGAGCCTTGTATAGAGACTATACTACATAGCCATTACTGTTGTAAGAATTGCCTTGTAACTGTATAATACTAATGGTAGAAATACAGGAACTAGGAGTGATCAGTCCATATTTTTGACCCTTGGCTAACCCTTGTGTTTCCTGGTTCAGCACCACTGCAGGAAGTGTGGCAAGGCGGTGTGTGGGAAGTGTAGTGCCAAGCGCACTACATACCCTGTGATGGGCTTTGAGTTCCAGGTGCGCGTGTGTGACACCTGCTACGACACCGTCAAGGACGAGGAGTGAGTAATAAAAACATGCCAAAACAAACTAACTAAGTCGCTCTGGGTAACAGTGTCAGCTAATTGACTCAAATGTACTGTCAATATAATAATTCTGTAACGGAGTATAATAAAAATGTGTGACTCAGATTTATTTTTGTCTTCATCCAACCCCCTTATTCCTTGCTACTTGTTGTCCTCACATACGACGTTGCCTCATCTTCCAGTCGCACTGCGTTAGCAACGTTCCATGAGGGGAAGCACAACATAGCCTTTATGGACATGGACCCTTCCAGAGGCCTGATGGTGACCTGTGGCAGCGACCGTGTCATCAAGGTCAGACATACTATCAGCCCAATCACTCACTGGTGGTCAGATAGACAGTCCCAGATCATTGGGGATTAAACTCAATACTATTACATTTTTTAAATATGCTTGGAAAGTGAAAATGTTCTAGAATGTCAAAAAGTAAACATTAATAGAGACATCTTGCAATTTTGGAGACTGCATAGCCTTTTATTAGTGAAGAGATTTACAGTGGCTAGTTAACAGTAAGTAAGTGAATTATTTCACCCCAAAGTTAGCCAAGATTATTAGCTAGCCAGCTAAAAGTATTTACAGTTAGCAAAATAGTGTAGGAGAATGCTAACTACATTAGCTCTGCCTTGTCTCCAAACATTACAAGGTGTCGGTTGTTTACATTTCACCATTGGGACGTGCATCCATGCGTATCCACTTTCTTTGCATATTAATGTAATCTTTCCATATTCATACATCTGTTTTTCATCTGACTTTACTGACTCTCTGATTGGCTCTTTCTTTCGACAGATATGGGACATGACGCAAGTGGTTGGCTGTAGCATAGCAACAGGCTTTTCCCCACGTTGATTAATCCCTGCCCCCGATCGGCCCCCAAACTCTGTCCTCTGCACTACTGACAGGTGTCTCTGTCCTTGGGACCTCTGTTGCAATGACAACTCCTCTGTCTCATCCTTCTGGCTCCTCTTCTCTGTCTGGCTGCTTCTGTTCTCTCACGTCCCACTGAAAGTTTGGATGAAGATACGTGTGCGCTGTGGAAATGGGTGGGTACTGGTGTTGGTAACCCTTCGCTTGATTTGGTGTCAGTTTTGTACAACAGAAGTCTCAAATGTGTCTCAGGTCTAACTTCCAGTGTGTACCCATTCAGTGGAGCTCCAAGCACAATGTTCTAGTGTGTGTGTGCACATGCGTGGAAGGAGCAGTGTTGGTGTTTTGTGTTGATGTATGTTAGACTTCTGTCAGGTCTCAGTGGGTCACATTCCTCTTGCACTGTAACATTGGACTGCTAAAACCCATCATCCACAATGCCCTGCCCAACAGACACACAAGGCTCTCCTATTGGCTGGTGACTTCAACTTTCTACATATGAAATATTGCAAATACTAACCATTACGACACTGCTTTTATATATGTATATGCATAGTGTGTACAGTATGAGATGCAGTGTACTTACCTCTGTATATCCCTCAATGATCATGAGGTCAGCTTCTCTCTTTCTCGCTAGTCCTTCTCTTTCCCCCTCTTGTTTTCTCTTCACTAGTTGGCCTTAAACTCACTTGTTTGTCTCGGAGGAGATGGAAGAGTCATTAGCCGGCATGGCTGTACGTGCCCGATTGACGCTCGAGCCGTCGGCATGACAACCCTTGCCGAGCCGTAGGCACAGCTGTTCTCCGCCAGACATTGTCCAACTTCACCTCAGACACACCTAAAACATCTTTTGTCAATTTTCTGTACAGATATCACTTCAGGTCCTGATAACCAAGACCCCATACTCTATTGCCTTTGCGATAATTTAAGATGAATTTGCGTATAATGAAAAACGGTGTAAGGTTTTGAACAAGAGGTTTTTGTTCTGCTTTTGCTCTATTTAGACAGGCACTTAGGTACTGAAATGGTACTGTAGCACTAGTTCCAGTGCACACTGATGTTTTACACTGTTTCTTCTCACTGTGAGTTTGTGGGTAAAATTAGAAGCTGCTTGCGTTTCCTCTAAGACCTTAAGAGAGCGGGACGCCCCAAGTGTTCTAGAACCTTCCTCTGAGGCCTTAAGAGAGCGGGACACCCCAAGTGTTCTAGAACCTTCCTCTAAGGCCTTAAGAAAGCGGGACGCCCCAAGTGTTCTAGAACCTTCAAACTGTTCACGACTCTTCTCACACGTACGCACATACACACTCTCCTCTGTAGCATAGCTGCATTTTTCACTTAACCATCACCCATGAATACTTTCAACACTATCGACTTGCTTGTAGTTTCTCTGTCACTCTCCCGCTCTGTTTTGTTTCCAGAGCCTAAGAAGGTTCTCCACTGCACTGAAATGCACTAAATGTAGTTTAGAGAGCAGATGTGCTGTGCATAAAAAAAAAATAAAAAAAATGTTTTTGTAAGTTTGCATTTCGGGGGATTTGTTTCATTACGGCTCGAGTTACGTGGCGTCCTTAAACTGGTAAATATTTGGCTAATTTGTGGTAGGTTAGACTAACGCTTGCCTTAAGGTAAAACTGAACATGACATGGGAGTTCCAATTTTTTTTCAATTGTAATCCCATTCCAGGTTTGATCACCTAGTGTATAATATTTATATTTGTAGCAATGTGTTTCTGGTTGTTTAAGTCATGTACACTTCATGTATAGGATGATGGTGGTGAGTTCACACAGACAGGATGATGTCACTGAGAAATCTGTCACAGATATGCTTACTATGTCATGTCAGAAACATGACAGCTTTGGGAGATATGTTTATGTCACAGGTGTTGACATAAAGACATTTTGTGACATCACAGAGATACGGGGTGTCGATGTCAGAGGGACATTGTGAGGTCATAGAAGCGGCAGGTATCCTAGCGGTTAAGAGCGTTGTGCCAGTAACTGAAAGGTCGCTGGTTCAAATCCCTGAGTCGATTAGGTGAAAATTGTTTGCCGTTCCTTTTAGCAAGGAGCTTCACCCTAGTTGCTCTGGATAAGAGCGTCTGCTAAAGGACTCAAATGTCAAGTACAGTCATCAGGGATGTGCAGTGTTCTTGGGGACACTTATACTACAGTACAATCAAGGCTCAAGTTCAGCTTTTATTTATTGTGTTAGATCAAAATAAATCTCTGGTGCTCTGTAAACATGACCCTAACCTTAACCCTCTGCGTTATAGAAGATGCTGGAGTTATAGAGGAGACTTGGGACAGTTAACTGGAGTCCCAGTGATTTCTGCTCCCAACTAGATGAATTCCATTATGAGGAGTAACTAAGAGCCAGTAACATTTAGAAGCTAACATTTGTGATTCCCTCCATATATTGTTCCCACCACATTTGTGATCAATACTATTCTCTAGGTATGTTGGTTTGTAATGAAGTATGTCTGTTTGATGGGTCAATCCCATGAAGAAGAATTTATTTACTTTTTACATGATTAGATTAGTTGTTTTCATCATATGGTGGTCATACATGTAATTTGACTAAACCCCATCCACATTTTCACACGGGTATAAAATTGTAATATCTCAAACTGGAGCCGTATCTAGCAGAGGAGACTACTGGGAGGAGCTATAGGAGGACCGGCTCATGGCGTTTATGTAATGGAGTCAAACGTGGTTTCCATTTGTTTGATGTGTTTAAAACCGTTTCATTTATACCATTTCAGCCATGACATTGAACCTGTCCTCCTATAGCTCCTCCCACCAGCCTCCTCTGAATTCTACAGTTTACGTTCTCTATTACTCTTTAACCTCTGTCATTTTATCATGTCATACTGCTTGTAAATAATCTTGTTTTTCCGACCATTGTTGTATATCTTTAATAATTGTATTTTTAAAGAGAAACTCTTGATAATATTGACAGTACTGACTAGTCTCCCTGTGGCACTCTGTCACAGTGAAGAAAGAAATGAAATCTTAATAAAGAAATCCATTCAGACCTGTTAAGTCTATAACTCTTGTGTTGGATGCTTCCTGTCTGCAATACAGTAACAGTCAGAAAAGACATAGAAAGCTGGGTTTTACATAAGTGAATTTTATTTTATTCAAGGATGATATCAAAATACATGACTGCCTACATTATCGCCTTTAAGCATATATTTATCTTATCACTTCCTCAAACTGTTTAAGTGCCCCTTAAACATCAATAGTATTAAATTGGACATGTCAGGTAATGCTGTATTGGACATGTCAGGTAATGCTGTGGTTCCTTCCTTACCTCTTGGGTGTGAATAGGTAAAAGACCCATCTCCCTGCTGATAGTGAGAGGTCTCTTCATGCCTGGGCTCAGTATAACCACCCAAAGGCTTATACTACAAAGCAAGATCAATGATTTAGCCAGCTAACTTGCCAAAATATTCTGAAATAACTTGTATTTTTATAAGCATGAAATTGGCTCAACCAAAAACGCATATCAAAGTTTAGGTTTCAATAGTTATTTCTGGTTGTTAATGAAAGTTAACTGGCGAACTCCGATCCTGCTTTGTAGTGTATCCCTCTGGTGTTTTCCCCCCTGATGTTGTCATTTTGTTCATGTACACCATGCATTTAATCCATTATGTACACAAGCTTTGTAGACAACTTCATAAGGTTGTAATCCTAAAGAAGCACTTTGGGTAAATTAGTTTGAACACGAGCAGAGTAAACCAACCAACCACGTGTTGTTAGGCTGGGCCCATAGCAACAGGCTGTGATGTGATTTGTGGATGAATAAGGAAGTGACTTTGGTCACATCAGATTCCCATCTGATTGACAGCTTTCATTGAGTCACTGTGAAGTGGTAGAAAAGCAACATACTGTGTTTGTTGGGTTAAATGTATAAATAACTGAAAAGTGCTTTCCCTATCAGCAGCTCAAAGGCTACAAGGTAAAGAACCCTTTTCAGGGAACCCTAAATCCGCATCATCACCATCAAACACTGTTCTGCTTTAGCCCTCAGTGCTGGAGTTGAGCTTAAAATAAGTGTTTTAAGCCATGTAGAGGTTACATATTAAATGTGCTCTGGTTCAATAAATATCTAAATTGTTAAAGTAGTTCAAATCTAGTAGGATGCCTCCTCTCCCCTGACAGGTATGTGTAGACTGTTAGCTTTGCTGAACTGGGTCACAGAATACTGTGATACAGTACACTGGTTCCAGTGTGTATATATAGTACTGGTGGGTGGAGGGGGGTGGTAGTGGTCTTAGTGGGGCTGGAAGGTCTTGGCCAGATCCTCCATCACACTCATAAACTTCTGCTGCTCCAACTGGGAACTGTGGGTCCAGGCCAGGGGCAGGTGGGCCGACACCATCCTCCGATCTGACACACACAACACAATATGTTTTACAACCTGGTTGGTTAAAATGGAAGTATTTACTATTCACGTTGTATTTGATCCATCCTAAAGCCGTGTCAATGAAGTTATCTAGAAAATACAGTTCAAACAAAACAATGAAGGCCGAGCTGTTGTCCCCTGATATGTATTGTGTAAATGCAGGCGCAGAGATGAGAGGGGGTGTCTGTGTTAGTGACTCTATTGAAGTGATTCTTTGCTATCCCGCTGTGCTGGGGAAGGTTACCGAGGTCGCCACAATGGAGGAAGAGGGTGTGTGTCAGATGGAGGGGGGGTTCCACAGTACTCTGGCAGTATCTGGTACCAAGAGCTCCAGCTGCAGTGGACCAACGCCAGAAACCCAGCCCAACCCACCCCCGCCCACTATCCCCAACCTCCAGTCTTCTCATGCCCCCAGTCAAACCCACACAGACAAACACTTCATTCAGACAGCACTCATCTTCTTTCTCTCTCCTTTCCCTCTCTCTAAAGCCCTCCCATATGCTCCAAATATCCTCTTTCCCTCTCTCTATTCTTCTCTCTTTCCCTCTCCTTCAGTGTCTGTCTTCTCCAATTCTGACTGAGGTCCACTGTACCCGAGAAGCCTGGCTGTTTTAAAGATCTCTTGTTTTCTCCAGAAGCACAGATTGAGAACGAGTTGTGAGGAGAGAGTGCGTGGATCCGACACTTAACCCATGACACTACGCTAGACCTCACTTTGCTGTCTTACTGTAGTTTTATCTCTCTTTTCTGGTCATGACCTCTGATACTTTACCACAAAACACATTAAATCGCTCTCTGTAATTGGTAAACAAAATGGGGACAATCCCATGCTTCAGACCATGCTTTACTTTTGTTTGTGATACTTCGTTTAATGGAGAAGTTGTGTGGTAAGTGTATTCTGTGTCTGTTACTGCCTACCCTGGAAGAAGCTTCCGCTGGGCTTGGTGGCGGCGGCCTCTGAGATGGCCAACCACACCACGGTGTCAGCCCCCTGCTCCGGGGTCCTCAGGCTGTCCTTCATAGACTGGTGGAAGTCAGGCATGGCATTGGCCACCGCTACAACTCCAGAGAGAGACTCATCAGTAACACATTTTATTTTAATAAACAATTGTTGATCAGAATGTATTACGTTTTAAAACTATTAGATATGTATTAAAACTGCATCGGATATCTATATTGAAATTGTAAATCTCAATAGTAAATGTCAATCTCCAAATGTGGATATGTGTTTACAATGTTGTCATACTTGGAACCGAAGCTGTTTGCTGCTGGTAGTTGTGGTGTATTGATACAGTACCTGGTGTGTCCACCCAGCCAGGATGCATCACTGAGAAGTGGATGTTGCTATGGGTTTGGGCCCACTGCTCTGTCATCACCACCTGTTGCCTCTGAAACACACACCAGTAGCTGGGATCAGTTCAAACACAAATCTCAAATGTAACATTTCTGACCAAATAAAAATCAGCCCTCGATGATGTGACAAGCACAGACCAGCAAGAGACCACCACATCATGCATTTACTATAATTGTCTCCAATCTTGTATGGATGTCTGTGTGCCCCTGCTCCCCTCACCTGGTGCCGTGTGCCCCTGCTCCCCTCACCTGGTGCCGTGTGCCCCTGCTCCCCTCACCTGGTGCCGTGTGCCCCTGCTCCCCTCACCTGGTGCCGTGTGCCCCTGCTCCCCTCACCTGCTCCCCTCACCTGGTGCCGTGTGCCCCTGCTCACCTCACTTGGTGCTGTGTGCCCCTGCTCCCCTCACCTGGTGCCGTGTGCCCCTGGTGCCGTGTGCCCCTGTTCCCCTCACCTGGTGCCGTGTGCCCCTGCTCCCCTCACCTTGTGCTGTGCGTAGACCATGGTCCCGTCATAGCGGCCTATTTCTGTTTGCAGGTTCCCTGTCCTCAGCTTCTGGACCAGCATCCCTCCAGATGAAACTGTGATCTGAGTAGGGAGGGGAGACAGGAAATTAAATTATCATAAATAGGAAGCACACTGAAGTACGTTTTTTTTTTTTGTCAAATTACATTATGAAAGAAACCGCCAGTGGGTTTCAAACTCACCACTCTGGGCTCTGCACTCTTCTCCAGTAAGGGAATCAGTCCCCTGGTCAGGATATACACACCTAGAGATGGAGAGAGATGTGTTTCTTTCAAGGGGTTTTGAATGGAAGTGGTTATGGGCCTGAAGTATTCACATTAACCTCTGTCATTGACTCACCCATGACGTTACTGGCAAAGCTCTTCTCCAGCCCCTCAGCGTTCACATCCCTCTCACTCATGATGCAGCCTGCATTATTTATCTGTCCACGTCAATCAGTCAATCAATAATCCTACATTATGAATACTGTACACATGTAAAGCTATATAAAACATGGGAAGAACTCTGTGTACATTTATAGAAAGAGAGAATGATAAAAGGCAGGGTGATGACTAGAGGTAGAAATATATGTTACATGGTTATCACTTCGATTCAAACGTGTTCAGCACTCACCAGTAAATTCAAGGCTTTGTACTTCCTCTTGAAGGCCTCTGCAAATTCCCAAACCTTCCGTGTCTCTGATAGGTCCAGAATGTGGACATATATTTCCTGAAATTACATGATTATTACACTAGTTACAGGGGTACAGAGCACAAGGTGAGGGGAGCAGGGGCACATTACATGATGATTACACCCCCCACCCCAAACACACATTTTGAGGGTAAGAGAGAGGCCCAAACTCACTCACTTTATTTCCTGACTCCTTGACAATGTCAGCCCTGGCCTCCTCTGCTTTGTCCTTGTTCCTGCACACCATGTGGACTGTACCACCTGGAAAGGGGATGGGGGATAACAGTAGAGCAAGAGTGGCTGAACCAGGGGTGTATTCAGTGCTGTGAAACGTGATGATGCTCTTCCTCCAAAGACACACATGTACTCACTAATTCACACTTACACACACACACACACTCACTCGCTCTCTCTCTCTACAGACACACACCATACCTCTCTTGGCGATGGCCATGGCTGTAGCTCTCCCTATGCCACTGTTGGCTCCAGTGATCATGAAGACCCTGCCTGCCATGGACACTTCCAGGTCCTTTTCCACAAAGTGCTTGGCTGCAGACAGGAACGCACTCCTGCAACACACACAGATAGACAGACAACAGTCAGGTGGAGGCTATCCATCCACTGCTCCATTCCACAGGGTGGTAGAGGGTGACAATAAACCCCTTTCCAGTTGAAATAATTCATTGAATGATTGATCGAAAACAGATTAAAAGAAAGTAGGTCAGTGCCAGTGCACATAGATGTCCTGGGGTCAGATATGGTCAGAGTGAGGAGACAGCATCTAAAATGGAACAAATTCAAAATAGATATTCAGTGAGCAAGACAAAGGGAAAGACTGTCACATCATCTCTTAGGTAATGTGAGAAGAAGAGAGGAGGCGGTTCTGAGACCACCGCTGGTGACAGCTACAGCAGCCTGTGTGCCGCGTCAAGGGGTTCAATGGCAGCCATTGTTCCCAATGGGGGATGAAGGGAGTAAGGCAGCGCCGTACTTAGGGATTGTTTTGGGCTAAATGCATGCTCTGTTTGGTGGTGTCATGCAGCGTAAACACTAGCGGGGTCAAGGGTCAGGGCGGGTAAAGAGACTGGTCTCTGCAAGAAAACACAACATTGAACAAAGGAAGTGGGGAATAAATGACAAAGGCACCTCTTCAGTTGGATTTGATTGCTTTGTTGTTCAGAATGTGGAAGGGCAGTGTGTGATCTGATGCTATTTGTAAACCATTTATCAATAGTTCCACATGATGGCATTGACTTGAGCTAGTGGATATCCAAATAAGATTGTAAAGCTTTGTAGTTAGCATTAATGACCCAATTGATTAGTAATATGATGGCAAAAAGTCAACGGTTCTTTAACAGTTTTGTCCATTTAGTGGTTTTGACACAACACAGCAGTAATGGCCCAGGCCCTATTTTACAGATCTTGGATCGGTTTTGCTATCCTAATACAATACTTAATCATTGAGGGTAAAATAACTCAAATGACAGTGGTAAGCAATACAGACATGTACATACAAGTTACAGGTCACTGATTGAGGCATTCAAAGCAAAATTACAGGATTTATCAAGACATGGTTGGAACACTGCTTAACCAGTATTCTCCATCTGTTTAAATTTGTTGATGTTTCTTTTTACCAGTGGACATCTAGAATCTACCTGAATCACTGGGATGTTCACAGAATGTTCACTGTGATGAATTTAATACTATATTGACAAATGATGAACACACATGCACATAGAGAAAGAGAGAAAGAAAGGGAAATGAGAGAGAGAGAGAACGAAAGAGAGAAAATATACACATTGTTCTGGAATAGAAAATATTTAGTTTTATACATTTTATCGATTTAGTTTGTAACTTGTGACATTTGTAGCCAGGGATTTGATTCCATGAAATATCAAAAATCAACAATAACAAATGTGTGCGTATGTGCCCAACAGATAGGAGACCAGTGATCAATTGCCTACTGTTCTCCAGAGTAAATATATAAGCATCAATGTGATGATGATGCTGCTGCTGCTGCTGATGATGATGATGATGATGATGATGATGATGATGACAGAAACACCATAGCGGAGAAAATCTTACCTGGTGAATTCAGTCATTCCTTTCAGAAACCACGCGGAGTTGCGGTAAAGAGACATCGTTGTATTACCCATGGAATCCTCTCGTCCCGTCGTCCGTTATTGCACGCTCTCCTCCGGTTTTAACTTGGACCAAACCCACGTGTGTGAATTTACATTGGATGACACCTTCCGCCACCCAGCGGCGAGTTGGGATCAACAACTGAAGCACAATCAAACTCGGTGTCAACTGGTGTCAGCTCGACACTGTCCATGATGTCTATAGGCTTGAATTAATGTTAAACAACAATCCTACTGAATCTCCAATAGGTTTGCATGGCAAATTCAGGAGTTGCATGCACAGCATTTCAAATTAAATTTCAACGACCGCATATTTCAGTAACAGAAGAAAATTATATCAGGGAATTATTGCTAATAATTCTGGGGGACCTGAGACTAATTGTCGGTTTTTATAGGCCTTTAGGCTACAATAGAAACATCCAAAAGAACACGCAATATGTCTGTCGCTGGAAATGAAATAACAGACGCACATAACTTGGCTTGACAAACAGGATAATATCTATATTTGATCATAAACCAATTAGTAAAGAACTACAATGCACCTTGCCCAGGAACCTCCTGTGAAAGAAGTGAACCTATTCCGACCAAGCAAAGCAAAAAACGGGGCGCGGCACAGTCAAGACTAGAGAAGGTATGGTTTCGCAACTTAACCCACAGCATTGTGGGAATTTGACGTTGCCAGTCCCTATGTACCGGTTTAACGCAAGAATGCAGTTAACATATGTTCCCACAACTGTTGGCCTTACTCTCACATTGCAGCTTCACGACGGTGAGTAAAATGTTTGCTTTTGGTTCCATGTTTTGACATTTTACAGGGAAAGTACATTCTCTCTATCGAACACGCACCTGTCCAAAAAGTGAGTAGGCTACAGTAACGGTGTTGTCAATACCACACCCAGTTGATTTGGCAGGTTGTCGCCACCTGTTTGCCCGGACACTACAGTACCTTAAAGAAGCGTTGCTGGCTGGCACCACTGAAACCACCTCTCCCACTTGAACAGTTGTGCCGTCTGTCTTGCATAAAAAGCTGTTTATCGATGGGTTGTTGCACAGTGTGTTGTTTTCATACTAGAACGTTTCGAAAGTCATGTGCAAGTTATATTTTTGCTAAAACTGTCCGTTTTTATTAGGCTGATTTTGTGGAGATTGTGAAATATCGTTTTTGTCTTGCACAACAACGTGGGTGGGTATACTTTGTGGACGTTCCAACAGGAATCTGTTCCAAACACTTCGTAAATAACAAGGTTGCCAACAAACGACACATACAAAGTTGTATAGTGGCAGAATAAAATGCATATATTTTAATACTTTTACATTTTCATGGCATCCTATTTGTGAATAGGGTAAGGACTAATATTTTTTTTTCACTCACCAGGTTTATCCCGAAAAATGTCTGCCCTCTCTCTGGTAGTCTATGGACAAACATTAAGGATAAGCGATGTGGTGAGTTGATGCCTATTCGACAGGTAATTAGCTAGGTGAATTGATCGTCAACCTTGTACTTTATGAAGTTTTTGGAACAGATTCCTGTTGGAACGTTCCACAAATTATACCCACCCCAACAACTACGTATCAATTAGAAGTGTTGTTTTGAATTGTGGTTTGGATCGCAACACATCAACTAGGTCTAAGTGTGTAATTGTGGGGTGTGTCCAAAGTGTCTGAGTATGTGTGAGTAGCCTGCATGAATATGTCCATTCATGTGTTACATGAGCATACTATGTCTAAAGAAATACACTCAATCTGTTGCCTACAATAATACCCATTCTAGTCATTCTATTTTTACAATTTGGGTCCCATGCTGGTCAACTTCCTGCCCCCTCCCCCCTCAGATGCACTTCCTGCTACTGTTAAGCCGGCAGGGGAAGTTGCGACTGCAAAAGTGGTTCACTCCGGTGACAGAGAAGAAGGTGACCAGGGAAATGACTCTAATGGTGCTGGCTCGCCCTCCCCACTCCTGTAACTTCCTCCTCTGGAGGGATCTCGAGATTGTTTACAAAAGGTGACTGAGGAAGCAGAACCTCTGGGTCTGGGCTGGATCTGTCTGTGGTTTACCTTCGATCTCTTTCTCTTATATCCCTTCTCGCTGTCTCTGATTTTCTTTATTTGGCAGATTATTTGTTTTCCTATTTTTGACTTCTGTCTTTCCTTCTTTTGTCTGTTTCTCTGACCCCCATTGCTGTCTGTGTTTAGCCCCTCTCTCTATTGTCTCTGGGCTGGAACAGACTATGGTGCCTGTGTACTGTACTGTAGAGGGAGGGAGGGAAAGGAGGAGGGAATTGGGTAGACTGGAACCATCCTTGGCCCCTTTATTAGTGGTTCATGTTTAACCTCCTAAACCCCTTCCTCCTCACCAGTCCTCCTTAGACACACACACACGGCACACACTCAAGTGAAATATACACTGATTGTACAACACATTAGGAACACATTCCTAATATTGAGTTGCACCCGTCTTTACCCTCGAAACAGCCTCAATTCATCAGAGCATGGACTCTACAAGGTGTCGAAACCATTCCACAGGGATGCTTCCCACAGTACTTGTGTCAAGTTGGGTAGATGTCCTTTGGGTGGCGAACCATTCTTGATACACACGGGAAACTGTTGACAGAGAACCTTTGCTGACACACTCAAACCGGTGCGCCTGGCACCTACTACCATACCCCGTTCAAAGGCACTTAAATCTTTTGTCTTGCTCACCCTCTGAATGGCACATATACACAATCCATGTCGGTATTGTCTCAAGGCCTAAAAATCATTCTTTAACAAGTGACATCAAAAGGGATCATAGTGTCATGACGTTGGCCTGGGGGTAGGTTTATGACAGTAATAAATACCCCCCCCCCTCCCTTTTTCCTCTCTACCCTACTGAGGTTACATTTGCAAAACCCTTGGTTAACATAGAGATTCTGGGAACATCAGAAGGTGGGGGGAAATGAACTATATTCTGGTAATCCGACCAGTGGAACATATACGGTGGTACTTAATGAATATGATGTCAGTTCGGTTGTCATCTGAGACATTCTCATCAATGATAAGATGACATAAAGTCTACACAGCAGAGTTATCGGATTCACATGGAATTGTTGTTCAATTTAAATGTTTAAATATGAAATTATTTGATGGGATTTTAGCTTCTAAAATGTGAGATTTGGGTTTTTATAAGATAGGGCTCTTCTCAATCAGTGGCCCTCCCCTGTGAAGGGACATGGGCTATAACACTTTTCAAACACGCCCTCCTCTCCCTTCCTATATAAGCCCTTGACGACAATGGAACCTCCTTTTCCGAGGATGTAGGACGACGGTCCGATGTCAGAATGGTTCAGATAATAACTACAGAATGAAGCCAACATCAGCGTGAGCTTTGGTTGCGAATGGTATGAACTTTGAACTCTTATTCACTACAGAAGTGATACCTCCTAGCCGTTGAGTTAGCAACCGCAGCTGCAAACGCAGGTTAGGAAGAAACAGACCGAGTATTCCGTCCACCACACAAAGACGTTACTACAACGTATTCAATTGACAACCAGAGACATTCTTCAAAGGACTCGGTTGGGCAACACTGACTTCCATCTACCACCAACCTACCGAAGCGCAGCTCAGAGTAAATATTTATTGCATTTTCCTTTTCCAAATGGGCGGTAATTTCGAATGCATAAGATACTGTATTTACGATGGCACAGCTTCGGCCTTTGTTCCTCAGTCTTCTCGCTCTTTCACACAAACCCAGCCCTTTTCTTTTGTGTAACAAGCTGTCATATCTGTTCCGCCCGCTAGGGACATTTTCCTTTATGACGTAATTTGTAGTCGTTGTGATTTAATTATGTGTAATTCTGTGTGATTAGTTAGGTATTTAGTAAATAAATAATTAAACCCAATTTTGTATTACTGGTTCAACTTGTTAGCCAGGGTACGTGCAGATAACCAAGAATTTACAACTTTCACATGAGACTGAATTAAGATGAAGATTAATGTTGACTGCTATTGATGTAAAATATTACTAGGTCTTTCAGAGTTTATTCGGAAGATAACAGCTCTATAAATATTATTTTGTGGTGCCCGACTCTCTAGTTAATTACATTTACATGATTAGCTCAATCAGGTAATATTAATTACGGAGAAATTATTTTATAGAATAGTATGTCATTACTTAATTTGGCATAGCCAAAGACACAACAATAGATTTCAACTGGTCAGTCTGTCATGGAAAGAGCAGGTGTTCCTAATGTTTTGTACAGTCAGTGTACATGTAAATACATAAGACAAGCAGATTGTTTTTAACCTCACGCATTAACCTCTATGGTAAAAAGTGACTCCCTTGCATATAAACATAACAACTGTAACCCTGTTCCTTGACCCCTGACCCTCTGCTCCCTTGCAGGTATGCCAGTCTCTACTTCTGCTGTGGTCTGGAGGACCAGGACAATGAACTGTTGACCCTGGAGGTGTTGCAATGATATGTTGAGCTTCTGGACAAATACTTTGGCAACGTAAGCATAATGTACAGGCAATGTAAGGGATATTTATTATCAGGTTAAGGTCTCACTGGTGGAAAGGTTCAATAAAACAAGGGGAAAGTATAGGTTAAATTGATGAATAGAAACTAAATGTTAAGGTCTATGTTTTTACAGTATTTTCAACATTGTATAGTCTTAATGGTGCCTATTGCCTCTCATTGATGTGCTGTTCTGTTGCCCTGTCTGCTCTGCTGTAGGTGTGGGTTGGATATCATCTTTAACTTTGACAAAGCCTACTTCATTGTGTGTGTGTGCACATGTTTTACTATACTTGTGAGTATCAGAAGTCCTCACAAGAATAGCAAACCAACTAACATTCTGAGAAGTGGGGACATTTTGCCAGTCCTAACTTGCTGTTTGGGGTTAGGGAAAATAGGATTTTAAATGGGAATCAATTATTGGTCCCCAAAAGGTCCTTACATGCAGGGGTGCAACTTTGGTTTTAGGAGTGAGGAGGGGGGGACAATGAGTGTAGATTCTACCATGTTTATGAATAATCCTTAATTAATTGTGAATAATGATGAGTGAGAAAGTTAGTCTCATAAATATCATACCTCCAAGACATGCTAACCTCTCACCAATACAATAACAGGGAAGGTTAGCATTTTATAGAATGTTCTTTGGATGGTCTTAAACTGCAGTAATTTATGTCTGAGATGATATGAACATGACGAAGCATTCAAACACATCTGTATCCATTCATCATCATCATCAGTCTCCCAGGTCCTCACATTTTTGTTTTATGTTTTGTTGTCAGGAAAAGCCTCTTAACCCTTGATATAGTTTGGAAATCAACTTTAGAGGTTAATCAGACTGCCTTAAAATAGTTTAAATCTTTGAAGCTTCTGGCTTGTCTGGTATTTACTGCACAAAGAGAATAAAATGTTGCATCTGCGAAAGTTCCTCAACATCACAGACTGGTCTTCCCTGGCTACCTGACCCTGCTGAGACCCCTGTCACCATCTGATCCTTATCCGATGAGGCATGACAGAATTACCTTGGTGTACAGTTATACATTATATTATCCAAGTATAGAATCAAGGGTTCAATAACTGAAGTGACCATTATTCCCAGATCTCAGACTGTAGCCTACCCATCAACTCAAGATGGAACTTTGTATCCATTCACTGATTGTTATAATATACTGCAAAACTCACCTGAGCTCTGAAGATTGGTCATCCCTGGCTGTATGAATTTGCTGGGACACCTGTCACCATCTGATTATGCTAAGAAGAGCATAGTGTTGTGTACTGACTGTGACAGTGAAGCCTGTAGAGCTGTTTATACCGTGTCGGTATAACAAGTAGGAAACTAACTAGGGAAACTGACAGATCAATAATGTTACATTGCTATATTGACTGTGATTGGGGTAAAACTGATATCTAATGTTAGCCAACATTTGACTAGCTCTAATGGTACATCAACTGGAGAAAACAAACAAAGGCTACCAAACATTTTCATACTCACAGCAGCTGTTAGATACTGCTACCAGAGGCTAGAGCTGAACTGGCTGTGGTAGCTAGGAGCTAAGCTCTAGTTCATTCACTTCAGACAGAAATTCAGTCGGGGGGGATGAGACATTAGCTAACGTTACATGTCAGTTACACTACTAGCTCATCACTGGGAATAAGTACTTTTCTTCTGTTAAGTCAAACAGCAGTTACTTTGCCAGCTACATCAGTCAAATAAAGAGTAGCCAGTTTTTTGCTCTGCTTGCTTTTACAACTTGAAGAAAAAGCACAACACACACAGACAACTGCTGCCTCTGTTCGCGTGCTTTGTGGCAGGGATGCCAGTTCTAGCAAGATTGTTAGAACAATGACCACTCAAAACCCGCCCAGAAGGCATGAAAACTAACCCATTGTTTTTTTCCAAAGCAAGAGAGGTGTTGCCACATTTATACAATAAACCCTTTTTCCATAATGTTATTGAACGAATTATGAAGGAATTGGAACGACTTGAAGCAAAATTAGAATTTCATCAAAACAATTATTGCAAATAATTATATTATTAAACAACAAGGCACGAAAGGGTATGGTACAGTGCATATCTTGTTACGTTACAGCCTTATCCCTCCTAAATCTGCACACAATACCACATAATGACAAAGCAAAAACAGGTTTTTAGAAATATATTTAAATGTAACTAAAATATTTCATACGGATTGACAGGGATACACTCTAACTCGTAGACATAATTTACATACTAAGCATTTGTTTAGTGAGTCTGCCAGATCATAGGCAGCAGGGATGACCTGGGATGTTCTCTTGATAAGTGTGTGAATTTGCCGTTTTCCTGTTCTCAAAGCATTCAAAATGTAACAAGTACTTTTGTGTGTCTGGGAAAATGTATGGGGTGAAACGATAGCACCTGTAACAGGGTTATATTGGTGATTCCCCTTGCCACTATATTGTTAAGCCAATGGGTTTTTGGTTTTAGTTTTGTCTTGCCTTCACCTACTCAACATGGCATCTTATTGGGTGGTTTGCGTAGCCTGTTTACAAGGGAGGATTCAGTTAGAATCGTCCCAATGAACAAGCACCAAACCAGCGGTAAGTTGTTGTTTGCAAAGCACTGTACGTCAGAAGTGATTTTTATACTCCCAAGTGATGATTTAAATGTACAATTTATATCAATTTGTTTGTAAATGTTATTCGAACATCACACACAAGATGCAGTGTTTTTTGGTGAATATTTATTGTGCATTTTGTAGAGAATTCCCGCTAATACTAGCTAGCAACTTACTGTGTCTGGGGGGGGTCCGTATATTTTGAACAGTGCATGAGTGTGGAGTTGGATGGTGAGCCGTGCATTGCATGACGTGCAATTTTGTGCTGTTCCTATCAGAATAAAGCTCCATGACTGGTGCTACAAGTTGGAGTTCGTGTCGATGATTGATTGTACACAACGCAAGAAGAGTACTGTTACACATAGTCATACGCACGTCCTGTAGCACACCATCTCTTTCTGCAGTCCCCTACAACCTTGCCTCATTCTTTGGCCGATCTTGGGAGTGAGTGACTCATAGATATCCTTCTGTGTGTGTGTGTGTGTGTGTGTGTGTGTGTGTGTGTGCTGCAGGTGTGTCAGCCGGACATCATCTTTAACTTTGAGAAGGCGTACTTCATCCTGGATGAGTTCCTGGTGGGAGGAGAGATCCTGGAGACCTCCAAGACAGCTGTGGGCATCGCTATGGAGGAGGCAGAGACACTACAAGAGGTGACCCACACACACAGTCACTTAAGTGTGACACTTGCCCAAATATTTCAATATGTTTCTTCTGTTCTCTCAACAGACAATGGAGTATATGAGTAAACCGACCTACTGAACCAATAACAGGGACGTGAGTCGAATCTTAAGACCAAAGAATCCTTTTCTCAATAAGTGCCACAACATTTCAAAGAAGATTTATTCTTAAGATACTCTTCCATTCAGACAGAATACATGGTCTGTTTTATATATAAGCACTTTCTAATATTATTAGTCTATTTTTTTTGTACTTTTTACTCCTTTTTCTCCCGAATTGGTAGTTCCAGTCTTGTCCCATAGCTGCAACTCCCGTACGGACTCGGTCAAGAGCCATGTGTCCTCTGAAACACGACCCCTCCAAGCTGCACTGCTTCTTGACCCAGCCGCACCAATGTGTCAGAGGAAACAGTGTACAACTGGCGACTGTCAGCATGTGTGCTCCCGGCCCACCACTAGAGTGCGATAGGACAAGGACATCCCGGCTGGCCAAACCCTCCCCTAACCCGGATGACGCTGGGCCAACCTTGCGCCGCCTATTGGGTCTCCCGGTTGTGGCTGGCTGCAACACAGCTCGGGATTGAACCCGGGTCTTTAGTGACGCCTCAAGCACTGCGATGCAGTACCTTAGACCGCTGCACCACTCGGAAGGCCCCTATAAGCACTTTCTGAGAGATGCATTAGGAGTTTTATAATTTAGGAGTAGGATCACATGTTTTACAGTAATTGTAGCCTGCTTTGCTTTATCTGATTTTTAAGCAAATATGTTATTTTAGCATATTGGTGCTGCATTTTCAAATGTTTTAACTCAGTTGTGAGTTGATCCAAAGATTGTAACCACAACTTCTTACCACTTCGAAAGTCACATTTATTATTTTAATTCTATGTTGGTTCACATAGCCACTGCCTGCACAAACGTGATAGTGCCTTATTGTAATATTTCTCAGTTGGCAAGCTAGAGCCAGAGGGTTCTAAGATTGAAGCTAAAGGTTGACATTTTGGAAAGTGATGCCTACTCAGTGACGTTAAAGTTGTACTGTCTGAATAAATAGTTTTGTTTCAAGAATAGTTTATTAGTGTTATTGACAAGTTCACCCCAGGCTAGGAAATTAGTCATCGTTCTGAGTGAAGCCTTACTTGAAATACAGACTCGATCCATGAGAGAGAATCTAGTACTTACAGGTATCCAAGGGTAAGAAGGAGAAGTTCCTGAATCTACAGTTAGAGAGTTTGTCCTTACAGCCCTTCAGATTCCACGCAAAGCTATCGATACAATCCAACTTGAACGTGTACACTTCGGACAGAGAGGGCAGAGGTATAAACGCCTAATCGTTGCCGAACTTCTTTCTCTAAAGGTAAAATAATGGGTGAAAGACTTGCTGGCATGAATGACCAGTTCCCGAATGAAATTGCAGAACGGCATAAAGTTCTGTATCCAATTTTCAAGGAAAATAGGTTGAAAGGGAAACACGTAGCTCTCGTCGATAAACTATATTGATAACCAGTTGTTCAGAGACACAAAGACTACTCCATGGCTATTTTAAAAATGACAAAGTTCTCATAGAGGAGGCAAATAAGGAAATGCAATTCTAGCCCAGTTATGGATTGTAATAATACAACAGAAAAATATAGATATAACTAATTGGAACACAAAAGCACTAATTCAACATGGTGGAGAAAAACACAGTAAACAGAAGGCCCAGTATGTGTGGATGGATGGTGTTGTGTGTGTTTTTTGGTGTTTGGGAAAGTGTGGTGTTGAGTGAGAAAGGAAATGGTTGCATATCCCAGAACCGAGGTATTTCTGTGAGCAGGGGTTGTGAGAGAGCTTTTGATGTTGTTCAGATGAGGGATATACATTATAAAATAATTATACATTTTATTTATTGTCCTATCGTGGTGAAAGTGTTTTAAAATAAATGATACATGTAATTTGTTTATTGTCCTATCATTGGGAACTACATGTATAATTATTATTTATTTATTTTAAATCTAAGACCATTTTATTTCTGGTCCTATATTGATGGAATGGTACACAACACTATACCCTAGACATTGCTTGACATCATGAATGACCCAGATACTAAGGTCCCTTTCTGTTTTATGGGCCTGCTGTAAGCGGTCTGTATGCAGCCAATATGTGGTCGGAGACCTAGAGCAGCACCGCCCACTCAAGATTCTGAGCCTGCTTTGCAGGGTTGGTCCTGCAAAGCCCCCTGATGGGAGAGCATAATATACAAGGAAATTCTCAAAGCTGCTAATGAGAACCTTGAACCTAGTCGGTGGGGATTCTGGTGGGGTGCCCCCACCCAGTCAGTGGCAGTGCTGGCAACTCTAGGTGCAATAACTCATGGGGAGGGGGTCACACTCGGACATTCAGAGAGGGGGTATATTATTGTGGCCCTGGTGGCACAAAATCAAAGGTCTGACTGCACGGACATGCTTGGGAATATGGTCACTACGGAGTACCATGTTGTGTGTGTTTCAGGTGAAGGGGGTATATCTGACCTCCATCATATAGGTTGTGACAATTGTTAATCAAATCTCCCCATTTCTGCCCAGTTTTGCAGGCCTTCTCATACAGCTGCAACTGTATATGCATTCGTAAATCAAGACCTTTCTTGAGTTGGGCTCTAGGATGGTGCAACTGTTGAGAATCTGAGTCTATGGTTGTTGTGGGGAAAAGGGGTTGAGTGTGTGTGTGTGTGTGTGTTTATCCCACAACTGTTCCAAGGGAGTTAAAGATGTTAGGGACAATATAGGATGATTCACTAACTATTTGCTAATATAATAATTGCTTGCCATAATGTACTTTTGGTAATGGCGAGACTGGTGAGAGGTAAAAATCCTTTGCGTAAATTGCCTACATTACTACAAATATTAATAGTTAATTATGGAAAATAAGAAACAGGATTTAAAAATAATTTTAAATATATATAACTGCTATATATAGTACAGATCGAGGTGAGGGCGATGGAAATGCATTTGGTGGTTGATCTGCTTCTGTTCTGTGGGTGGCACTGTGCTCTTTCTGAAGGATGGGTCCCGGTCTCTCCGGGGCTATGGGATCCGGGGGGTCAGGGGTGGTCTGCAGGGCATTGGGATGACAACCCAACTCTGGATGAGGAGGGCTATTAGCGGGTGGAATAGTGGGGACCAATTGGAGTTTAACTTAGTAGCAATGCAAATATCATGGTACAGCTATATAGACACTCAATCATCATGTTACTTTTTAATGGTACGTTTAAAACATATATTTTGATACATAGAATTGAAAGTTGTGTCTCATTATGGTAAGTGGTGAAATAAGTGTAGCCAGTTATAATTGTAACGGCGAGGCAGATAATAAGAACAGACGATCAGTATGTATCTCGCTAAAAGAGAAGGAAAATAATATCAGGCAGGTGCGGGCAAGTTTTGTGGAAAAAGGACTGGGGGGGGCAAAATATATCTCTCCTAAGGGCAAAGAAATTCAAAAGGGGTGATGATATTAACAGTAATTTTGATCCAAATGTGCAAATTGTCCAAACAGATTATCAAGGTAGATGGATATTTTGAATATGTTATTGGACAATAAACAGATATGGCTCATTAACCTACAGTTGAAGTCGGAAGTTTACATACACCTTAGCCAAATATATTTAAACTAAGTTTTTCACAATTCCTGACGTTTAATCCTAGTAAAAATTCCCTGTCTTTGGTCAGTTAGGATCACAACTTTATTTTAAAAATGTGAAATGTCAGAATAATAGTAGTGAATGTTTTATTTCAGCTTTTATTTATTTCATCATATTCCCAGTGGGTCAGAATTTTACATACACTCAATTAGTATTTGGTAGCATTGCCTTTAAATTGTTTAACTTGGGTCAAACGTTTCAGGTAGTCTTCCACAAGCTTCCCACAATAAGTTGGGTGAATTTTGGCCCATTTCTCCTGACAGACACGGTGTAACTGAGTCATCTTTGTAGGCCTCCTTGCTTGCACACACTTTTTCAGTTCTGCCCACAAATTTTCTATAGGATTGAGATCAGGGCTTTGTGATGGCCACTCCAATACCTTGACTTTGTTGTCCTTAAGCAATTTTTCCACGACCATTTGGAAGACCCATTTGCGACCTAGCTTCAACTTCCTGACTGATGTCTTGAGATGTTGCTTCAATATATCCACATAAGTTTCCCTTCAGATGATGCCATCTTTTCCAAGCCATTTAAAGGCACAGTCAACTTAGTGTATGTAAACTTCTGACCCACTGGAATTGTGATACAGTGAATTATAAGTGAAATAATCTGTCTCTAAACAATTGTTGGAAATATTACTTGTGTCATGCACAAAGTAGATGTCCTAACCAACTTGCCAAAACTATAGTTTGTTAACAAGAAATGTGTGGAGTGGTGACTGTGTGGAGTGACTCCAACCTAAGTACGACTTCATCTGTGTGTGTGTGTGTATATAAATATATATATATACATATACACACACATAAATATATATATATATACATATATATATGTATGTGTGTGTGTGTGTATAACATTATTTCACCTTTATTTAACCAGGTAGGCCTGTTGAGAAGATGGTCTCATTTACAACTGTGACCTGGCCATGATAAAGCAAAGCAGTACAACACAAACCTCAACACCTCAAGAGTTACACATGGAATAAACAAACGTACAGTCAATAACACAATGGAAAGAATCTATATACAGTGTGTGCAAATGAGGTAAGATTAGGGGGGTGAGGCAATAAATAGGCCGTAGTGGCGAAGTAATTACAATTTAGCAAGTAAACACTGAAGGGATATATGTACAGAAGATGAATGTGCAAGTAGAGGTACTGAGGTGCAAAGGAGAAATAAACCAATATGGGGATGAGGTAGTTCGATCGGTTATTTACAGATGGGCTATGTACGGGTGCAATGATCTGTGAACTGCTCTGACAGCTGATGCTTAAAGTTAATGAGAGCGATATGAGTCTCCAGCTTCAGTAAATTTTGCAATTCGTTCCAATCATTGGCAGCAGAGAACTGGAAGGAAAAGCGGCCAAAGGAGGAACTGGCTTTGGGGGTGACCAGTAAAATATACCTGTTGGAGTGCGTGCTATGGGTAGGTGCTGCTATGGTGACCAGTGAGCTGAGATAAGGCAGGGCTTTACCAAGCAAAGACTTATAGATGATATATGAAGCGAGGGCCAGCCAACAAGAGCATACAGGTCACAGTGGTGGGTAGTATATGGGGCTTTGGTGCCAAAATGGATTGCACTGTGATTGACTGCATCCAATTTGCTGAGTAGAGTGTTGGAGGCTATTTTGTAAATGACATCGCCGAAGTCGAGGATCAGTAGGATAGTCAGTTTTACGAGGGTATGTTTGGCAGCATGAGTGAAGGATGCTTTGTTGCGAAATAGGAAGCCAATTCTAGATTTTATTTTGGATTGGAGATGCTTAATGTGAGTCTGGAAGGAAAGTTTACAGTCTAGCCAGACACCTAGGTATTTGTAGATGTCCACATATTCTAAGTCAGGCAGGCAGGTGCGGGCAACGATCGGTTGAAGTGCATGCATTTAGTTTTCCTTGCATTTAAGAGCAGTTGGAGGCCACGGAAAGAGAGTTGTATGTTGTATGGCATTGCAGCTCATCTGGAGATTAGTTAACAAAGTGTCCAAAGAAGGGCCAGAAGTTTACAGGATGGTGTTGTCTGCATAGAGGTGGATCAGAGAATCACCAGCAGCAAGAGCGACATCATTGATGTATACAGAGAAAAGAGTGTGCCTGAGAATGGAACCCTGTGGCACCCCATAGAGACTGCCAGAAGTCCGGACAACAGGCCCTCCGATTTGGTCACTGAACTCTGTCTGAGAAGTAGTTGGTGAACCAGGAGAGGCAGTCATTTGAGAAACCAAGGCTGTTGAGTCTGCCGATAAGAATGTGGTGATTGACAGAGTCGAAAGCCTTGGCCAGGTCGATGAATACGGCTGTACAGTATTGTCTTTTATCGATGTTGGTTATGATGTCGTTTAGGACCTTGAGCATGGCTGAGGTGCACCCGTGACCAGCTCGGAAACCAGATTGCATAGGGGAGAAGGTACGGTGGGATTCTAAATGGTCGGTGATCTGTTTGTTAACTTGGCTTTCGAAGGTCCAGATTGTCTAGCCCAGCTGATTTAAAGGGGTCCAGATTTTGCAACTCTTTCACAACATCAGCTATCTGGATTTGAGTGAAAGAGAAATGGGGGAGGCTTGGACAAGTTGCTGTGGGGGGTGCATGGCTGTTGACCGGGGTAGGGGTAGCCAGGTGGAAAGCATGGCAAGCCGTAGAGAAATGCTCATTGAAATTCTCAATTATCGTGGATTTATCGGTGGTGGCAGTGTTTACTAGCCTCAATGCAGTGGGCAGCTGCTCTTGTTCTCCATGGACTTTACAATGTCCCAGAACCTTTTGGAGTTTGTGCTACAGGATGCAAATTTCTGTTTGAAAAAGCTAGGCTTTGCTTTCCTAACTGCCTGTGTATATTGGTTCCTAACTTCCCTGAAAAGTTGCATATTGCGGGGGCTATTTGATGCTAATGCAGTATGCCACATTATGTTTTTGTGCTGGTCAAGGGCAGTCAGGTCTGGAGAGAACCAAGGGCTATATCTGTTCCTGGTTCAACATTTTTTGAATGGGGCGCGCTTATTTAAGATGGTGAGGAAAGCACTTTTAAAGAATAACCAGGCATCCTCTACTTACAGAATGAGGTCAATATTCTTCCAGGATACACGGGCCAGGTTGATTAGAAAGGACTGCTAGCTGAAGTGTTTAGGGAGCTTTTGACAGTGATGAGGGTGGTCGTTTAACCGCAGACCCATTACGGACGCAGGCAATGAGGCAGTAATCGCTGAGATCCTGGTTGAAGACAGCAGAGGTGTATTTAGAGGGCAGGTTGGTCAGGATGATATCTATTTGGGGTTGTACCTGGTAGGTTCATTGATAATTTGTGTGAGATTGAGGGCATCTAGCTTAGATTGTAGGATGGCCGGGGTGTTAAGCATGTCCCAGTTTAGGTCACCTAACAGTACGAGCTCTGAAGATCGATGGGGGGCAATAAATTCACATAGGGTGTCCAGGGCACAGCTGGGGGCTGAAGGTGTTCTATAACAATCGGCAACAGTGAGTCTTGTTTCTGGAAAAGTGCATTTTTAGAAGTGGAAGCTCGAATTGTTTGGGCACAGACCTGGATAGTATGACAGAACTCCGCAGACTATCTCTGCAGTAGATTGCAACTCTGCCCCCTTTGGCAGTTCAATCTTGTCGGAAAATGTTATAGTTAGGGATGTACATTTCAGGATTTTTGGTGGCCTTCCTAAACCAGGATTCAGACATGGCTACGACATCCGGATTGGCAGAGTGTGCTAAAGCAGTGAGTAAAACAAACTTAGGGAGGAGGCTTCTAATTTTAACATGCATGAATGAAACCAAGGTTTTTACCGTTACAGAAGTCAACAAATGAGAGTGCCTGGGGAATGGAAGGGGAGCTAGGCGTTGCAGGGCCTGGATTAACCTCTACATCACCAGAGGAGGAGTAGGATAAGGGTACGGCTAAAAGTACTGGATGTCTGGTATGTTCGGAACTGAGAGTAAAAGTAGCAGGTTTCTGGATGCGGAAGAATAGATTCAAGGCATAATGTACAGATGCGGGTATGGTAGGATGTGAATACAGTGGAGGTAAATCTAGGCATTGAGTGACAATGAGAGATGTTTTGTCTCTGGAGACACCATTTAAACCAGGTGAGGTCACCTGGTTACCAGAACCAGTGTGGGAGGTGGAACAACAGGGCTAGCTAAGGCATATTGAGCAGGGCTGGAGGCTCTACAGTGAAATACGGCAATAATCACTAACTAAAACAGAAATGGACAAGGCATATTGACATTAGGGAGAGGCATGCATAGCCGAGTGATCATAGGGACCAGTGAGTAGCTAGGCGAGCTGGGGCTAGCAGGCTAGCAGAAGGGCCTTAGGGGGACGTCGCGACGGAAGAGTCTGTTGTAGCCCCCTCGGACGGTTACGTCGGCAGACCAGTCTTGATGGATCGGCAGGTTTCCATGTCGGCAGTAAAAGGGGTTCAGGTCAATTGGCAAAATAGGCATTGTAGCCCAAAGAGTGGCTGATGTACCTCTTCAGCTAGCTGGGAGATGGGCCTAGCACGAGGCTAATTCCAGGTTAACTGATGCTTGCTTCGGGACAGAGACGATAGCCAGGAGTAGCCACTCGGATAGAAGTTATCTCGCTGCGATGATCCAATTGAAAAGGTTCAGGGCTTGCGGTAGGAATCCGGAGATATGGAGATTTGGTGGAGAAAAAGCAGTCCGGTATGCTCTGGGTTGAATCGAGCTGTGTAGACTGGCAGGAGTTGACCGGGCTAAGGTTAGCTGATGACCGCTAGCAGTGACTAACTGACTACTAGCTGACTAGTAGCTAGTTAGCTGGCTAGCTTCTGTTGGGGGTTCCGGTTCTAAAGTATAGAAAATAGCAGATCCATACCACATTGGGTGAGGCGGGATGCAGGAGACTGAGGTTAAAAATATATACGAAATATATACGAAGAAAAAAAAAGATGAATACACAGGTCACAACAAGACAAAGACAAAGATGTCTGAACTGTGACCCGTGTATATATCTTTTTATATATATATTGTGTGTGTGTGTGTATGTACAGTTGAAGTCAGAAGTGTACAAACACTTATGTTGGAATCATTAAAACTCGTTTTTCAACCACTCCACAAATTTCTTGTTAACTAACTATAGTTTTGGCAAGTCGGTTAGGACATCTACTTTGTGCAAAAGACACAAGTAATTTTTGATGATGATTTAACTTATAATTCACTGTATCACAATTCCAGTGGGTCAGACGTTTACATACACTAAGTTGACTGTGCCTTTAAATGGCTTGGAAAATTCCAGAAAATGTCATGGCTTTAGAAGCTTTTGATGGACTAATTCACATCATTTGGGTCAATTGGAGGTGTACCTGTGGATGTATTTCAAGGCCTACCTTCAAACTCAGTGCCTCTTTTCTTGGCATCATGGGAAAATCAAAAGAAATCAGCCAAGACCTCAGAAAAAAATTGTAGACCTCCACGAGTCTGGTTCATCCTTGGGAGCAATTTCCAAACATCTGAAGGTACCACGTTCATCTGTACAAACAATAGTACGCAAGTATGAACACCATGGGACCATGCAGCCGTCATACCACTCAGGAAGGAGACCCATTCTGTTTCCTATTGATGAACATACTTTTTACGGTTTGCAACTGCACATGGGGACAAAGAGCGTACTTTTTGGAGAAATGTCCTCTGGTCAGATGAAACAAAAGTAGAACTGTTTGGCCATAATGACCATCGTTATGTTAGGAGGAAAAAGGGGGAGGCTTGCAAGCTGAAGAACACCATCCCAACCGTGAAGCACGGGGGCGGCAGCATCATGTTGTGGGGGTGGTTTGCTGGAGGAGGAACTGGTGCACTTCACAAAATAGATGGCATCATGAGGAGGAAAATGATGTGGATATATTGAAGCAACATCTCAAGACATCAGTTAGGAAGTTAAAGCTTGGTCGCAAATGGGTCTTGCAAATGGACAATGACCACAAGCATACTTCCAAAGTTGTGAAAAAATGGCTTAAGGACAACAAAGTCAAGGTATTGGAGTTGCCATCACAAAGCCCTGACCTCAATCCTAGAACTGAAAAACTGCAGAACTGAAAAAGCGTGTGTTCAGAGCAAGGAGGCCTACAAACCTGATTCAGTTACACCAGCTCTGTCAGGAGGAATGGTCCAAAATTCATCCAACTTATTGTGGGAAGCTTGTGGAAGGCTACCTGAAATGTTTGACCCAAGTTAAACAATTTAAAGGCAATGCTACCAAATACTAATTGAGTGTATGTAAACTTCTTAGTTTAAAATCTTAGTTTAAATATATTTGGCTATGGTGTATGCAAACTTCTGACTTCAACCTTGTGTTTTCCCAAAAAATGTATGGGTGTTGGAAATGATGCAGACAATTTCATTGATGGAAGCAACAATCTATCCGCAATATTAAAGCTGATCCATCCCTTAAAAAATGTAAATAAATGTGATGTCTTGTTTGTTGCGACCGGCGCTGTCCAAGGTGCTGAAATCATAGAAATAGTATCTCATTCTGTGTGGCTGAAATGTCCATCTTCACATTTGCTCATTATTGTAGCTTTAAATTTACCAAATTGATTGCATTGTTACATACTACTAGCTTATCAGTCAATCAAAGATGTTTGATTGATCAAGAGTTTTTAGATTTTACAACAACAAGCCGAGGCTACATATTGTTATTGCTGACACATTGAGACAGATGGTGTTTTGAATTTGATATTCTGCAGCCTGTTCACCATCTGTGTGCTCCAATTAGTAAACACTACACAGTAAGGAAAAAATAAAGTCAATGCTTTATTAACCTCATACATTACACATTACCGAACACATGTACGAAATATAAGAGGAGGAACACAAGTGAATGTGCACTGATGTACGGCTAGTATAAAGTGGTCTATTGTAACTAGTGTTGTTCTAGCTAGCCTATCAAAAACATTGAATATTATGCCACACACTCAGTTACAACCACCAATAGGCACTCCCTTGTAGCTACATCAGATCAAGTTCATGTATAAATTGGCTATTAAAGCATGAGCTGTAGTAAATCTAGTGAAGAGACTAAACTCCATTGCATGTATTTACTTTTCAAAATACTTTATTATGATTCCCCCCCTCATCAAAACAATACAATATGGATCTACATCCCCACCATCTACAGTCCTTTGACAGTTTGGGCATAAAGGTCCTTGTCTTCGCCCTCTTCAGTCTCTGGGTTCAGATAGTCTAGAATTTTCAGCAGCGTGTCGTCATCCAAGCCCTGCGTTTGTGACACATTGCCCGTATCCTCCTTGGGATCTGACTGTCTTTTCTGAGGCAGGCTTTTATCTGAGTCCATTTGGTCAAAGTAGTCCTGTATCGCCTGCTCGAACGTTCCCAGCACGAGCTGATGGTCTTGTGAGGGTGGCTGCGAGGTGCGCTTTTGTTGGTTTGCTGTCTGAGGATACTGTGCCAACATCTGGGCAGCCAGATAAGTTGACAGCTCGTCTTCATTGACAGTGTTGTCGTAGTCGTCCTTTCCTTTCTCTGGCTCAGAAAACATGTAGTTTTTCTGTTTTCCAGCTGGCGCGTAAAACCTTGATGGCGGGCTTGTATGCTGTTTCTGCTTCTTGATTGCAGGTGCGTTCTGATTTGCCACGCTTCCCAGCCCGAGGATTTTTAGAATGTCTTCTGTGTTTATTTCTTCCGGGATGTTGCTTGTTTGGGTCTCAGGCAATCTGTTGAAGAATGTCTCTGGAGGGATCTTATTTTTTTGGTGAGAGGAGATCTGAGTTAGTTTGTCCTCTACCCTGACCAGATCATTAGGTGTCCAAGACTGTGCCTTTGTCCTCAGTGGTGTCCTGTCCTGTTTTGTCACCTCCCCACTCTTCAGCATGTCCATCAGGTCTTCTGGTGGGATTTGTAGTTTCTGGGAGATTTGGATGAGCTGGTAAATGGCCTGTGGATCTACCTTGTCACTGTACTGAGTTTGAGCTGCCCTCCTCTCTTCCCTCTCCTCCTCTTCTTCTAGCTCTCTCTTCTGCTCCTCCTCTTCTTCTAGCTCTCTCTTCTGCTCCTCCTCTTCTTCTAGCTCTCTCTTCTGCTCCTCCTCTTCTTCTAGCTCTCTCTTCTGCTCCTCCTGCTCTGTTTTCTCCAGCACCTTCAGAAGGTAGTAGTCATCTGGGTCATATTCTCTTGGACCTAGCTGACTTGATCGCTTGACCTCATCAATCTCCTCATCATCTTCATTATCATCATCATCATCATCATCCTCCAAGCCTCTGTCGAACTCCTGCCTGTTGTCTCTCTCTTCGTCCTCCTTATCCACCTGCTCCTCTAGGGGAGACCAATATTCTCCCCCTGTCACATCCTCATAGTCCAGGTTCCTCACCTTGAACATGTCATCATCACCATCATCCTCAGTCTGGCGTTTGTGTCCAGCCTTGGCATTGGCTATCCTCCCCAGTTCCTCAAACACAGACTGCAGATTGGCCAGGTTCTGGGGCGTGTACTTCCCCTCCATGTTCTCATTGGTGCGTTTCAAGGGGCTCTCGCGGGCCTGGACTCTGCCTTCTTCCTCCCCCTCACCGTCCTCTTCATCTTCAAACATCAGCGGGTACTTCCTGTGAGGCCGGCGAGCACGCTGCGTCCACGGATACGCCACGCCCTCTCCCACCTGGCTGTCCTCCTCCTTCGCCGGTCTCCGCCCTTTGCCCAGAGCATGGCGGGCTGCACTGGGCCTCACAGGGGCTGGCTTGGGGCCCTTCTTGGTCTGCTGGAGGGTATTCAGTACCGCCTGTAGCCACTCATGGGTCTTGTTCTCCTTGTTGCCCTCCCCTTCCTCATCATCCTCATCTTGGTCCTGGTCTTGGCCTATATTACTCTGACTTGTCTGGGCAGGAGAGGGTAGCCTCAGCATGGAGAGGAGTTTCTCTGAGTCTGTGTCCATGTTGGTGGTGTCATAGTCTAGGGTGAGGGAAGCCTGCTCCTGTGGGGCTGACGCCCCGGTCTGCTGGCGGAGGCTCTCAATGTACTCCAGGGCCTTGAGCATGTCTGCATTGGGGGGGAGGTAGGGGGTGTCTCCTCGCTGGGGGTCCAGCTCACTGCCCCTCAGTCTGTGTTCTCTGAGAGAGGCCCCCTGGGCACTGCCGGAGCCCAGGAGTAGGAGATGGAGCAGGGAGAGGAGGAAGGCCATCCCTGCAGAGGAGGGCTTGGGGAGTGACGGCATGGTGTCTTCAGCCTGGAGACAGACACAACAGGGAGAGAAGAGTCAGCGCTGACCTTTTAGGTGTAGGATATAAAGATTTTTCACTGGTCAGACCATTATGTACTTATCTGCTCCTGTCACTTCAGTTTAGAGTCTTAATTTATTTCAAACAAGAATATGTTTCAAGGGCCGTGCAGTCAAAATCGTGATTTTTCTGTGTTTTATATACATTTCCAGATTAAATTTGTTAATAGACCAATAAGAAAGAGTTCCAAACCTTTCTGCCAATAACAACTAATTTTCAGTTTTTCCCTTTCCCACTCTGATAGTCCTAGCAAAATTCTTGCTTGAGAAATTGCTATTTGCTAAGAAGCTATTTTATAACAGTTTTAATTGAAAACAATCACAGTAAGGTACTTAATTACTAGTCAGGAATGATTTGATATTGAGAGAACTGCTTCATCGGCCCTTTAAAGATGAGGCCAGTTTAAAGGCTTTTGTAATGATCAGCTCTAATGACCATTACAATTCTGAAATCTTTCATTTTTAGACCTGCCTTTTATTCCCGTTTGATGCTTCAGCTATATTGCTATAGAATCTTAATGATATGTATTGAGGTTCTGTCACTCTAGCTGCAGTTTTTACCCAGAGAATCAAAATCGCATCTGTTGAAAGCCCAAATGATTGTTTGCAGAGCAGTAATAGCATGGGCATTCAGCTCGCCTATAAATCTCATTAGTTTTCAAATTGTTGCTCTCCAGAATGAGTCACAATCCAGTTGTCTTGGTAACCCTTTGGCTGATGCTGGCTGCTGTCTAAACACTACTACCTACACCCAAGACATCTCTAGCACACTCAAACAATGTTGTGTTGCACAAGCCTTTCACTGAGAAAATGCAATGGAACTTTATAATCATGCACCTAATTTAGATAAAAATATTGAACACTGCTATTTATAAATCAACTAGTGGATGAATTGGTTTTGAAATAAAAGTGTTGTTTAATTTAGGCTATGTATTATCTGCTTATCCTACATAATAAAAACTACAAATTACTTTAGCAAATCACTAAAAACGAAACTATAATAAACTTGAATAGTTAGTCTAAGACACTATAAAACAGATTATGCATCTCTTCACTGCGGTAGCCCTGTTTGCAATGCATCAGGTTGGTTAAAGATAAACGGATTTTAAAATGGAAATTAACATATTAAAATAACTGAAAATAGTACAACTGAATTCCATTTTTTTTCAAATAATAATTTCGATGTAGGTCCTATGTAAAATCTTACCTCTGCAAAATAGTTTCAATCGATAGTCGTGAGTGAATTTAGCATCTCTAAGAGCAGGGATTCTCTGTGTTCAGCACCGGGGACAGCTCCTCGGGTTATATGAGGCGCCACCTAACTCGTGCGTCACTGCGACATACGCAATACTCGATCCAAAGAAACACACAAACATAATTAGAACTGGTTCACGTCTATTCACCTCGACGTTCAATTGGAAAGGCTTATGTGATCATGTTATCATCATGTATAATTATATTGGTTGTTAACCAACAGCGAGGACTAAGTAATTAATATATATAATATCTGGACGGTAAGGTCGTGATTAATTAGCCTACCGCACAATGTCTACTTATATGGTGATAGACCTATACAACTATGCTTACGAGTTCTCCAGACAGAGTATAGGCTAATTATAGGTAACAAGCCCAGTTATAATAATATGCTCCAGGGACTTAAGCCGACGTGAGGCATTTTGTAGGCCTATGCTAAATAATGCTGCAATATTTGTGTTTCAAACTAAACATTTGTGTTGACTATAACAGAAACGCTACACAGCATTTTGGATAATGATGTTGCCCAGTCAAGGAAAAATGCAACATCTATTGATTAAAACATTGGTAGAGCTCAGTTCCTGTTCCCGTACCCCCTCCCTCGGTACCATAACTGCTCATGTTCGCAGTAAATTGTGATTTGCACCTATGTATGCATCAACAAAACGGCGCTGCGGGCGTCCCTCTCGGAAGAGAGTAGAGTTCATCGATGACTCACTCACGCCCATGGTCTGCCAAATAATGAGGCGGGTGATGAGGACTGCAGAGAGATCGTGTGCTACGGGAGCTGCCTATGACGGTGCAATCGTAAGCCACTGGTCTTTTATTTTGGTTGCCTGTCAAGTCCTGTCTGGCCCAGGTCAGGGGTACGTCGTCACTTTCATTCATACATTACCGTGGGGACTCGACACTCAGATGAGTACAGTAGTATGATTTGTTTACTAGGGATCCTGATTCCAGATACGCTTTCAGATATCGATTCTATTTTGACATTGTAACAATATATTAGGATGGTGTCTCAGTGTGACTGTATGCGTCTGTTGATATATTTGACTGACCAATCACATTTTGTTTACATTCAGCACATGCCTCCACTTTTCATGTAACTCCCTAATGACTGCATGAACTCCCGCATGTGCAAACATAGACACACACGCCAAGCAGTAAAGGATGTAAGGCTCAAGCAGCTTGGCTAATTGCTTGTGGTTGTGGCTGTGCTATGGGTAAACAGAAACCAATTACCCCTCTGTTTCTCCCTCCCCCTACAGCCCATCTTCCCATAACACAGGCCTTTAGAGTCAAATAGAAACTCTTCTTACAGGCAATTAGCAGCAGTCTCAAATGTAACTACAGCCATACACATATTGGTGTCATATCTTTGTAAGTGGTATCTGTATATGTTCCACCATCTGTTCAATGTTATCAAATTGTAATAGCCTATTAGAGAGAGAGAAAAACCTGCTTTATCCTAAGCCCTGGGTTTAGCCTAAAGATGCTCTCTGATTTCATTAAGATAACATCAGTGAACTTCAGGCCAATTTGATCTTAATGCTTGCTTGGCATCATATAGACATTGATCTGTATTAGGCTATTGTTCTGTTCAGTATCAGTAATTGACAGACATCTGACACATCTATGTAAAATCCCATTTGAATTAATCTCATGGATCAAATTGGTTCCAATGCCTTAGCAATTATCAATATCCCTGATGATGTCATATAATAGGGAAACTGCATCATGACAGTGATACTGCTCCTTAACCCCAGCTGTCAATGTCCTGGCAGGGTGGATGGAGAGAGGCAGAGAGAGAGCGAGAGGCAGAGTGAGAGAGGCAGAGCGAGAGAAGCAGAGTGGTGGAGAGAGGGAGGCAGGGTGGCTGAGAGAGAGAGGGAGGCAGAGGCGGAGCGAGAGAGGAAGAGAGGGAAACCAGAGAGAGAGAGAGAGAGAAGGATAAATTGTATTGGTCTAGAAGCTTTGACGTCAATGACTCAATTTACAAGTGGATCATGTCCCTCTTTGTGTGTCTGTATGATATGGGATAGTTGTCTCAGCCATTGTCTGCGTATCTCTCTGTCTGTGTTGGGGGAGGCATGAACATGATTCACGGAATTCTGTACATTTATGGCAATGGCAATTTGTTTCAGATAAACATCTTGGTGTGTGTGATGCAATTGAGTGTGGGAAGACTATGAAATCATTTCAATTTGCTCCAGCCTCCAGAACCCCAGGATGCCATATTAATACTCAATGTGGCTAGGCCTTACCTTATTACTGTGAGGGGATTTACAGGTAGATTACAACGGTGTCATTATTATCAAGGAAGTTTTAATGTCACGTACAGTGAAATGCCTTTCTTGCCGACTCAAAACCCAACAATGCAGTAATCAAAAACATGAGAGATTAAATCAAGGAGTAAGAACATGAGAAAGTAAGCATACGATATACAGGGGTTAGTCAGTTCCAGTAGCATATTTACAATATGCAGGAATACTGGACTGATAGAAGTAGATATGTATAGGAGTAAAACATGTCTAACCTTTATGTGTAATTTGAGGCATTTGTGTGTTGTTGTAGCGCGACATACTGCTCTTACATAAATGTGCCCTTTTTTTATTTTTCTGTTTTCATCTCCTCCGAAAAAAAGGAACACTTTTTTTCATTACTACAAGAGCATGAGTCAGACGCAGCTTTTTTTACAGACAGATTGTGCTGAGAGAGAGAAAGCAAAGACAAACACAAAGATGTCCTCTGCTGTTGGATTATTTTCAAACTAGAATGATGAAGTAAATATAGAAAAAAGTGCAATCGTTTGGATGTTTTTTTCATTTGTATGATGGATTGACCAGGGTGATTCTGCGATGGAGAGGACAATGAGGGAAGTGCAGTACATCATATTGTTAAAAGCAATGGTACAAATAGAGAGCCCTGAAGAACACCACCAATTCAAATATGTTCTTTAAACAATCTAGATCTCTGCTTCTTTTTGTGGAGTGCGCCAACTCTTTTCTACCTCAAATTAGTCCTTTAGGAAGTTTTTCTTGGTAAGCCCGTTTCAGTCTGTTTGTAGTGTTAACCATCAAACACATTCATGTTCATCCATAACGGTTTTGCATGTTTCTCAGAAGATGTCTTTGAGTTCAAATGCCATGTAATCCATGGTGAGACAGAATTATACTGGTTACCATGGTGCACACATGTCCTTTTGGTGTCCTGTGGTAAAGAGCCCTCTAGGTAAAATTCACTAAACTCTTAGAAGAGAAAGAAAATCAGTATAGAACCACAAAGGGTTCTATCAGTTGCTTCATATAAGTTATATATAGAACCATTTTATTGTCACACCCTGATCTGTTTCACCTGTCTTGTGATTGTCTCCACCCCCTCCAGGTGTACTTATTATCCCTGGTGTATTTATCTCTGTGTTTCCTGTCCCTCTGTGCCAGTTCGTCTTGTATGTTTTTCAAGTCAACCAGCGTTTTCCCCGTATTCCTGCTTCTATTCTCTTTTGCTAGTCCTCCTGGTTTTTGACCCTTGCCTGTTTTCTGGACTCCGCACCCACCTGCCTGACCATTCTGCCTGCCCTGATCTCGAGCCTGCCTGCCACTCTACCTCCTGGACTCTGAACTGGTTTTGACATTTTGCCTGTCCACAACCATTCTCTTGCCTACCCCGTTTGGATTGTTTTATAAATATGAAGACACAAACCACCTGCCCCCCCCATGTCTGCATCTGGGTATCGCCTTGTGTCCTTACATTTATAGGGTTCTTTGACCAGAACCCTAGAGGCACTTCTTCACTGAACCAAAATGGTTCCATATAGAACCTTGCATGGTGCCATTTAGGAATTATGGCTACTACTATTAAATTGTAATATTTTTAGCTAAGAATATAATTTAATAAACAATTAAATAATGGACAAAAGAATACCAGCATAGTTTTTAGAATTTATTGCAAACATATTTTGGAAATATGCACTCGTGGCCAGGGAGGCATCATTGTTTGAGTCATGGCCCACGTCAACTCTGGCTGACTTCTTTACAATACAGTACAACTTTGTCCATTAGTTAAAGTGAATAACAAAAATGTGTGTTCTGCTCCATTCTCAACCAAACAGCAGACCTCATACACACAGTTGAGACAAGCACAAGCTGCAGTGCAGCGCCCCTGGAAGGAGAACATGTTGTGGGGTTAAGGGCCTTGCTCAAGGGACCAACAGTAGGGGAATGTTTTGAGGATGTAAACCCAGCAGCCCTCCAGTCAGATCAATTCCTCCCGTTTTTTCCAGCGCCCGGCCCGGGATTTGTACTGGACACCTTTTGGCCACAGATACACCTCCTGCCACAGGTCAAACTCCTTTGCCGCTGGGTTACCTAGCGCCAGTACAGTATGGGTTGTCTGACTGGTGCTCGAGAAGAGGAAAAAAGGAGCAAAAACACGAGTTAATCTGCCAAAATGAAGACTGTTAAAATGGCCAGCCAGTTGATTCTAGCGATCCCTTCTGGTTAGTTCTATTCGAGCAGCTTAGTCTCCTACTCAGAAGACCCCCACTTTTGTTTGTGTCTTATTGGTCAAGGTAATGGCAAATAATTGTCACCACATCTCCTTCGGCCCATCAGTGGCCTTGATTCCCGGGACTTCAGTTTAAGTTAGTGTCACGAACCGGCTCAAAGCCCGTAACAAAGGGAGACAACGTGGAGATAAGGAGTAACAAAATATATATTTATTAACTAAAGCAACTAAGGAAAATATACAATGGTGTGTGTAATCAGTAATCAGTAGTGTAAGTGAGTGTTTTGCATGCATGAATGTGATAATGCAGGGTATTGAAAGGTGCCAATGCAAACAAACAAAAGGCCATCAAGAACCACAACACAATCTACAATGGTGTCTGCATGGAGAGAGTCTCCTCCATGAATGTGGAAGAGGTCTATTTATCCTGGAACACACCTGGCCCAGGTGTTTCCCATGTAGCTGACGACCCTCCCCAACTCCGCCCACCGGCATCCTAATAAGGAAACAAGAACAAACAGAATACAGCAGACTGAGTGGGAGGGTCGTCACATTCCCCCCCATAAAACCGGGGACCAACAAGGACCCCGGAAGAAAATACCAGCCTCTAAGTTCCAAATTGACACAGCTTCTGCGCCACAAATTGATGAGGGTCTATGTGTTCACCCTAGCCAACCTCCTCCACAGACCTCAGCAACCTTCACACAGGAAGCAACATTTAAGAGGAAAGAAGAAAACAAGACCAGGCGGGAGCAGACAGGACAGAGAGAACATGACAATACGTAACAATGGTCAGTCACGTAAACATTTAGGAACAGGGCGCACGAGAGAGAGCATCAGCAATCACGTTTTCAGTTCCCCGGATGTGGCGCACATCGAGATGGAATGATTATTTTTACAAACACCATCTCATTATCCTCTGGTTTGGACACATCATGGACCTCAAAAAAGTGAGGGGGTTATGGTCGGTGTAGACCACAATAGGTACTACCCCCGACCCGACATACACTTCGAAGTGTTGTAGCGCCCAAATGAGTGCTAGCGCTTCCTTTTCAATAACCGAATAGTTCAACTGATAATCGTTAAACTTTTTAGAAAAGAAACTAACAGGCCTCTCAATCCCAGACACATCTGCTTGCAGCAAAACTGCACCTGCCCCCACATGACTAGCATCCACCTGCAAGGTAAATGACAAATCCATGCGAGGAGCAGCCAGCACCGGAGTTGAGGTAAGCAACCTCTTTACATCTTCAAAAGCGTGTTGACAACGAGTAGACCACACATAAACAGCCTTAGCTTTCAGCAGATCTGTCAAGGGAGCGACCACAGTGGAGAAGTTACTACAAAAACTACGGTAATAACCAATCATGCCCAAGAAACGCATTGTGTGGTCAGAAACGTGCTTTTCCCATCCTGATGAGCACTTCCACAGTTTTCCCTCTTGCTGAACTTTTCCTCCTGTGGACTGAATCCCTGTATGTCTGATGTTTAATTGTGTGTGCATCTAAAGGACCACATGGACATGATTCTCAGTTGTCTGAACCGTGAGTGGTCAGATGTGTGTGTAAATGTGGACATCTTTGTCCATTAAACTCCCCTTAACCTGGACATCTGCCTCGTCCTTGTTCTGATCGGACATTGTGTAGTGGTTGCTATCGGCCCTAAGCCAACATCTAAGGTTTCTTATTACATTCATGGTCCTTTGGTTCTCTACAATCCTACCCCTATTTTTCAAAGACAAAATGCTATGCAGACATATGATGTCGATTAGAAGAACAATGTACATGCAGTTGTTCTCAACAGCAGCCAAAAGAGATCCTCTGTCTCTGATAATTCTGGGTTACGGCCCGGCTGAGTGTCACGTTCTGACCTTAGTTCCTTTGTTATGTCTTTGTTTTAGTATGGTCAGGACGTGAGTTGGGTGGGTTTGTCTATGTTCCGTTTTCTACGTTGTGTTTGCGTTTGGCCTGGTATGGTTGTCAATCAGAGGCAGGTGTCGTTAGTTGTCTCTGATTGAGAATCATACTTAGGTCGCCTTTTCCCACTTGTGTTTCGTGGGTGTTTATTTTCTGTGTCTGTGTGTTCCACACAGAACTGTTTCGGTTGGTTATTTCACCTGTCGTGTATTGTTCTGTTTCAGTGTTCGCTTGTTTTAATAAAGAGCATGAACACGTACCACGTTGCACATTGGTCCTCCGATCCTTACTACTCCTCTTCGTCGGAGGAGAAGGAAGACAGCCGTTACACAGAGCAAAACACAGTGTGTTAAAAGCCATGTAATGATTAACTAGGCTATTGAATCACCAAGACTTATTATACAGATTTCATTATGAATAATGTATACTTAGCTACCTCCTCTCAGCCAGTCTTCTAATGGCTTCATGAAACAGTCTCCTCAATGGACCCCACACTGAAATACTGAAATAAAAGTAACAATTAGCTAATTGCCAATGTTAGTCTGGTTCTGTAGCTCTATTTGGCATATCCCATTAAAAAAGTATCTTTATTTGAAGGAGTTAGCTGGCTAGTTTAACTTGGTGAGTTAAAGTAGCCTAGCTTTTTCTGTTTAGCTAGCTAAATTAACGTAAGTTTTGTTAGCTTACAAAAGTGCTCAAATTCAAATAACATTTAAACTTTATTTATCTAGCCTATAGTTTATCATATGACTTTGGCTTCATATATTTGAATTAAATAATCAACTTTGCTTTCTTTATCTAAGACTTTATGCTTTCATTAAAAACCTTATTTCCTCATGCGTCTCATAATTATTAATAATAACTGGTTGGATCTATGTAGTGCTTTTCTACCAACTGAGGTACTCAAGCGCTTTACATAGTAAGGGGGAAACTCACCTCATTCACCACCAATGTGAAGCACCCACCAGTGTGATGCACGGCGACCATTCTAGATAGCATTTAGTTTGCAACAGCACAGGTTTGTATGAACAACACAGGATTGTATGAACCTTGCGGTCTGCCACTCAGACCTCGGCAGCAATGTTTGAATATGAATTTGATCTCCCCCTGCCATAGAGGGCTAACGGTGTCAGACGTCAACTAGCCATTTTTTTCTGACCAGGCAAAGTCATAGAGCACCATCATTCATTATGGAATAAAATGCCAATTCAAAACAGCTGAAACAAATTAAAAGGGAATGTTAGCTGTCATTCCAGAGTTTAATTTGACTGGGTTAGCTGTTGATAGCTGTTGCTTTCGAAAAGTCCCATTATACTCTGGGGAAGGGATAGAACCCTCACTGGATATATACAGTACCAGTCAAATGTTTGGACATATCTACTCATTCTAATTGTTTTTCTTTATTTGTACTATTTTTTTGCATTGTAGAATAATAGTGAACAAATCAAAACTATGGAAAAACACATATGGAATCATGTGTCATCATCAAATCATCATCATCATCTGAATCCTGGCTTAGGAAGACCACCAAAAATTCGGAAATCTTCACCCCTAACTACAACATTTTCAGACAAGATAGAATGGCCAAAGGGGGCGCTGTTACAATCTACTGCAAAGATAGTAGGACAGAACTCTGCAGGCTATCCAGGTCTGTTCCCAAACAATTTGAAGAAACTTACAAAGTTCTTGAAATTTTCAGGATTGACTGACCTTCATGTCTTAAAGTAATGACGGACTGTCGTTTCTCTTTGCTTGTTTGAGCTGTTCTTGCCATAATATGGACCTAGTCTTTTACCTAATAGGGCTATCTTTTGTATACCACCCCTACCTTGTCACAACACAACTGATTGGCTCAAACGCAATAAGAAGGAAAGAAATTCCACTAATTAACTTTTAACAAGGCACACCTGTTAATTGAAATGCATTCTAGGTGTCTACCTCATGAAGCTGATTGAGAGGATACCAAGAGTGTGCAAAGCTGTCAAAGGCAAAGGCTGTCTACTTTGAAGAATTTGATTTATTGAACACTTTTGTGGTTATTACATGATTGCATATGTGTTATTTCATAATTTTGATGTCGTCATTATTATTCTACAATGTAGAAAATAGTAAAAATAATAAAAGAAATCCTTGAATGACTAGGTATGTCCAAACCTTTGACTGGTACTACACACACACACACACACACACACACACACACACACACACATATATGTATATATATATATACACACACCTTTTTTTTCATGAAGGGTTCTTTAATCTCGTCCAAAGAACCAAAAGGTTCTATATAGAACCCCGAATAACTATTTTTGTGCAGGTAATGTGTGGCAATGCTCAGTCTTCTAACAGAGGATGTTTACTACACTACAGTAGTGTCTATTCTGTGCCCCTTCTCCATTCAGTGCTGTCATAACAGACCACAATAGGACTTCATCACAACCACGCTACAGTGGTGCCACATCTTTCCTTTACATTACTCCAATGTATTTCTTCTGTTCCTCCCCGTCTCCTTTGCCTAAATCAGCTAACAAACCGCCAGAAGAGTCAAGAAAATCTATAAAACAAAGTAAAAAGTAAGTCGGCCTAGAAAGGGCTCATATGATATTTTAATTTCTCTCTCTTTCTTTACTCCATGTCTCTGACAGTCCCAGTCACAGCTTCCCTTTTTCCTGAATCCATTCTGCCACGTTACTCAATAAGACACGCTGTTTGGGGTGTAGAAGTGGCTTCCCTTGGAGTCTTAAGATTCTTGTTGCACTTCAACATAGGCCTCGCTGAATACAGGCTTGTTATGCTTACATTGCCTTGGGCTTTGATGTTTTTATTTTGAGAGATGGGGGGGGGTGGTTTTGATTAGCAGATCCTTTGTGATTGGCACAGAGAAGGAGCCCCATGGTAGCTTGGTTGGTCTGAAAGATGTGGCACAGATAAAAATACATCTCTCCACGCCCACACCTGGCATTTCGTAGAGACATCCCTTTGCTGCGGGGACACAAACATGTTGTAATTGGGGTAGGAGTCACACAGGAATTTCCCAAAAGAAACATCACATTACACATAACACTGCACATACCCACAACAAGGAGGAGAAAAGAGGAACAACGGAAGTAGAGGGACATTCACTATGCGTGTCTGAGTTCATTCCAGTGAAGCACATGCAAAGACACTTCTCATCAGAAACTTGGCTCCATTTCAGCACACTGAGTCCACAATCAACTTGGAGGAAATTCAACCTCCTCCCAATCCCCATCTGAACTGAAACCAAGCTGATAGTGGAGGAAACCACCATTGTACTACAGTTTATGCTAATGAATTTTTAAGCCTCTTTTCTCCCAAACACTACTGGTTTCTTTTGATCCCATTCCAACCTTATCCAACATTCTCATGCCACAGGTGTCAAAAGAGGCTTAATATTGATATCACAACTAACAGCTATTTGACCACCAAGATCTATTTCCAGACCTCTAACATGTTAATTAAATTGACCCTCTTGTGTGTAAGGAGGAGGTTAAAGGTTATGTTGATTTTGTCCAAGTGTGCCTGGCTTCCTGTAGTGGTGATCTATGGTTTCTCTAATTGACAGTTCAACATGCCGTGCACCTAAGAATTGCTAAGTGCCAATTGAGACAGGAAGCTGCATAGGCCCCGGCTGTCTGCTCTAGTAAAGCGTCTGATCTCAGAGACCAGAGAGAGAGGAAGGAGAGAGAGGGAGGGACAGAAAGGCAGAGAGAGAGAGAGAGGGATGGAAGGAGAGAGAGGGAGGGACAGAAAGGCAGAGAGAGAGAGGGAGAAAGACAGGAGAGAGGAGCAGAGAGAGAGGAAGGAGAGAGAGGGAGGGACAGAAAGGCAGAGAGAGAGAGAGAGGGATGGAAGGAGAGAGAGGGAGGGACAGAAAGGCAGAGAGAGAGAGGGAGAAAGACAGGAGAGAGGAGCAGAGAGAGAGGAAGGAGAGAGAGGGAGGGACAGAAAGGCAGAGAGAGAGGGAGAAAGGCAGGAGAGAGGAGCAGAGAGAGAAAGGAAAGAGAGCAATATTAGAGTTTGAGAGAGGAGAGAAATGGCCTGAGGGGGAGAGGAAGAGAGAAAGAGAGGGAGGGGGGAAGGAGAGAGAGGGTGTCTGGAAGTACAGCCAACATGACTCATAGGTCAGATTTGCACAAGAGAGCTATAAAATGTATGTGTGTGTGTGCAGACATCTTTGCCTGTGTGTATGTCTTTGCGCGTGTGTGTGTGTGCGCGCGTGTGCATGTATGTGATTGCGCTTCTGGTGATATGTGAGAAATGAGAAAAACAACCACCTGATTTTATCTCCCTCCTAACCCATAATACCCAAAACACCAGCACCAGTTAGAGAGTGTCAATCATCATCTCTGAACACCCAAGACGATCACTCTCTATAAAAATAAGTGACGGATATGACAGCAAGAAGACTCAAGGCTTCGAGATAAGAATGAAACCTAAAGTAATTATTTTCCATGAAATGTGGTTTCTGCTATTATACTGACACAGCTAGCACGTAATGTTCTGAGAACCATATGTTTCTTAAAGCTTGGTGAGAGCATGGTTGTCCTATGGTTATTTAGCATACAACCTTCCAACAACTTTCTGTGAATGGTGCAGGAGTGGCTTGGCTTTGGAACATTCTCAGCACATTTAAGGAACTTGACAAAAAACGTTGTTTTTTTTATTATTATTTTTCATGTGGATTCCACATCACAATACTTAAATTTCATTACAATTTTGGAACATTCTTTAACTGGTTTGACATTAGGAATGTTCTTTAGTAGTTCAGAGAACACTAACAAATGTAGTACTTCAGCATAACATTTCCTACAGGGTTCCTCATGGTTCTATTTAAAGTCATTTTGTTCAGATAACGTTAAGAAACTTCCCATAAAAAAAAACACAAGAAAACTTTGGTAACGCTCAGAGAACCTTCTAGGAATGTTAATTCATTAAAAATATACATTCCATTCTCAGCACCAACAAAACTCTATCTTATAAAGTGTGTTCAGATGTGTTGACCGCACTAATTGGCCACACCTGATCTTAATGAGTGCTTGTTTCCTTTGAATTGCATCTGTTTAAATATACTGAAATGAACAGCTTTGTATGCGTAAAAAAAAACAAGCTATGCTAGCTCCATCCTGGTGGCATACCTCCCTGCAACCCAAAAATGTGCTTTCCCAGAACAGGTTACATTTTCACTTCCATTCTCAAAACGTAACCAAATGTGCCAGCTGGGGAGGTGCTGACTGACTGTCGAGACAATACATTCTGCTCCCTGGGTGGCTGTGAGACAGTGTAGAAAATGGTCAAATCAGTCCAGTCTATAGTGAAACGATAAGAAGGATACTGCTCTCATGCACCTTCTGTCGTGGCATATTTCTGAATTACCAAATGAGGAGAGAATTACAAACTTCACACACCAGTCAGAGTTATACTCAAACGACATATTTTTTAATAAGAGCTTTGCAATAGCCCTTTGACTTTCAACAATTCACTATTTCTAATGACCAGTTGAGAAGTCCCAACAGAAAAGTACAAAGATCTTTTATAGCCAAGATACAACCCTCTCAACATATATGACGAATCACAGATCTTAGGAACAGTTCACAAAGATTAAGATTTGTATGAAATATATTTATAAAACATAGCAGACTGTTACTGCTGTGTCAACAGTTCTCATTGTAAAGACCAGTGTCTGGCCCCCTCACTCCAAAAGGGGACCGTCTCTCCCTGGTACGGCATAGAACAGAACCATTAGCTCATGTTATCTGGAATGCTCTTTAGGCTTTATTGGCCAAAGACTTCGTAAATCTCCTCTGTCAGTGCTATCTCATAGAGACCCATCCTCAGTGGAACACACACACAATACTCTATTCTGTCGAATGTAACAACTATTATAATGTAATACAAGCATTGTAACATAATCTTGCAATTTTCCACCACACTTCCCTGAAATCCCTGTAGCTGGGTGACTTTTTTACCCCCCATTCTCCCCAAATGGTAGTTACAGTCTTGTCCCGTCGCTGCAACTTCCATACGGACCCGGGAGAGCCATGCGTCCTCCAAAACACAACCCCGCCAAGACGCACTGCTTCTTGACACAATGCTCGCTTAACCCAGAAGCCAGCCACACCAATGTGTTGGAGGAAACACCGTACACCTGGCAACCATTGCATCCGGCACACCACAGAAGTCACTAGAGCGTGATGGGACAAGGACAACCCGGCCAACCAAACCCTCCCCTAACCCGAACAACACTGGGCCAATTGTGTGCCACCTCATGCTTCTCCCGGTCGTGGCTGGCTGCGGCACAGCCTGGGATCAAACCAGGATCTGTAGTGACACAGCTAGCACTGCGATGCAGTGCCTTAGACCGCTGCACCACTCGGAGACCACTGCTGGGTGACTTACTTGCTGGCCTGTCTCCTATGGCTGTGTGACGTCTTGGTCTGTCTCCTGGGGGGGGGGGGGGGCTCTTTCACTGATCTGGGACCTGGTTTTTGGGCCAGTGAGGATTTTCAGCATGAGAGAGCAGAGTGAAGACAGCAGATTACACACTGTTAGGCAGACTACAGCTACTTTAGAGTAGCAAACACATACAGTCACTTGGGACCACTGGGCCTTAGTGTGGTGGGAAGTCTCAATCAATAAATCGCTCAGACAGATGAAATGGACTGAGTTGTGTGTGTGAGTGTGTTTGTGTGTGAGTATGTATATTGTGTGGGTGGCTAGGTTAGAGTAGAATGGTATTTTTAATGTTTATTGGAAGAATCTCATGATCTCCCTTGTCATTCAGTCCTCTTGCTCTGCTACATCTATCTACATTCTGCATCTGATTTGTTGTGATTTTAACTACTATAACCATAACAACAGACAGAAAATACAAATATTTTTGATAAACTGGCTTGGGCAGAAGGCAGACAATAAAACTAATGCACTGTGTATCACCATAGAGGCTTTTCTAAAGCAGGTATTTCCTGACAGGTTGAAGGAACGCTGTAATGTCTTTTATTATTCCCTAGGCAGGAGGAACAAGAAAATGGTCTTCTGTCTACCAGGATGCAATCTCCCGGCGGCTCTGACATACTGCCCGCAACAGAAACATTTGCCCTTTTCCTGGGCCATAAGAATCCACACAGCCTGGAGCCAGGGCCACTTCCCCATCCCCCGTCTCTCTTTATCATCCAACGACTATAAGACACGCGACAGGGCAAAAGAGGTGAAAGAGGCCCCCTCTTCATTTGTCCCTTCATCTCTCTCTCTATCTATAGTATACACCTCTCTCTCTGTCTATCTATAGTATACACCTCTCTCTCTGTCTATCTATAGTATACACCTCTCTCTCTGTCTATCTATAGTATACCCCTCTCTCTCTGTCTATCTATAGTATACACCTCTCTATCTCTATCTATAGTATACACCTCTCTCTCTGTCTATCTATAGTATACACCTCTCTCTCTGTCTATCTATAGTATACACCTCTCTCTCTGTCTATCTATAGTATACACTTCTCTCTCTGTCTATCTATAGTATACACCTCTCTCTCTGTCTATCTATAGTATACACCTCTCTCTCTGTCTATCTATAGTATACACTTCTCTCTCTGTCTATCTATAGTATACACCTCTCTCTGTCTATCTATAGTATACACCTCTCTCTCTGTCTATCTATAGTATACACCTCTCTCTATCTATAGTATACACCTCTCTCTCTATCTCTATCTATAGTATGCACCTCTCTCTCTGTCTATCTGTAGTATACACCTCTCTCTCTGTCTATCTATAGTATACCCCTCTCTCTCTGTCTATCTATAGTATACACCACTCTCTCTGTCTATCTATAGTATACACCACTCTCTCTGTCTATCTATAGTATACACCTCTCTCTCTGTCTATCTATAGTATGCACCTCTCTCTGTCTATCTATATTATACACCTCTCTCTCTGTCTATCTATAGTATGCACCTCTCTCTGTCTATCTATAGTATACACCTCTCTCTCTGTCTATCTACAGTATACACCTCTCTCTCTGTCTATCTATAGTACACACCTCTCTCTCTGTCTATCTATAGTATACACCTCTCTCTCTGTCTATCTATAGTACACACCTCTCTCTCTGTCTATCTATAGTATACACCTCTCTCTCTGTCTATCTATAGTATACACCTCTCTCTCTGTCTATATATAGTATACATCTCTTTCATTTGAAGTCATTTCCGGTCACAACTTGCAGACTTGTTTTCGAGTTGCTGTGCTGTGCGTTTTGTTGCCAACCTATTTTGCTACCTGACAACTTTACGGTTTTTTACTGTTTTATATATATATATATTTTCTTTTTTTCCCCCCCCAACTTTTTCACTCCGGACGCTTTATCTGGACACGATTCGTCAGGACCTCCAACAGCCGAAGCTAAGTAGTAACATTAACATGATGCCTTCTAATTGCAGTCGCTGTACTCGCCTTACGGCGAGGATAGCTGTGCTCCAAGTCCGGCTTCAGACGTCATCGTTAGGCAAGGGTCATTTCAGTGTAGGAAAGGATGAAACAGCGTCTGTGCCACCAGTAAGTATAGATAGTAACGTTAGTATAAATCCCCTCGCATGGTCCCCGCAGCCGGACAACTTTCTCACGGTTTCTGGAAGGAAATGCTGTAGGAACGCTCAACCGGTGTCGCTCATTCAGCCGACAGAAACTTTCAACTTGTTTTCCCCATTAAGCAGCGAGTCGGAGTCAGAGGCCGAGCCTTCTCTGGTCTCTACTCCTCCCGTTACGGGGTCTGAGACGCCGAAGCTTCCCACCATTAGCTCTGACAAATTGAAAACTCTAGTCATTGGCGACTCCATTACCCGCAGTATTAGACTTAAAACGAATCATCCAGCGATCATACACTGTTTACCGGGGGGCAGGGCTACCGACGTTAAGGCTAATCTGAAGATGGTGCTGGCTAAAGCTAAAACTGGCGAGTGTAGAGAGTATAGAGATATTGTTATCCACGTCGGCACCAACGATGTTAGGATGAAACAGTCAGAGATCACCAAGCGCAACATAGCTTCTGCGTGTAAATCAGCTAGAAAGATGTGTCGGCATCGAGTAATTGTCTCTGGACCCCTCCCAGTTAGGGGGAGTGATGAGCTCTACTGCAGAGTCTCACAACTCAATCGCTGGTTGAAAACTGTTTTCTGCCCCTCCCAAAAGTTAGAATTTGTAGATAATTGGCCCTCTTTCTGGGACTCACCCACAAACAGGACCAAGCCTGACCTGCTGAGGAGTGACGGACTCCATCCAAGCTGGAGGGGTGCTCTCATCTTATCTACCAACATAGACAGGGCTCTAACTCCTCTAGCTCCACAATGAAATAGGGTGCAGGCCAGGCAGCAGGCTGTTAGCCAGCCTGCCAGCATAGTGGAGTCTGCTACTAGCACAGTCAGTGTAGTCAGCTCAGCTATCACCATTGAGACCGTGTCTGTGCCTCGACCTAGGTTGGGCAAAACTAAACATGGCGGTGTTCGCCTTAGCAATCTCACTAGGATAAAGACCACCTCCATTCCTGTCATTATTGAAAGAGATCATGATACCTCACATCTCAAAATAGGGCTACTTAATGTTAGATCCCTTACTTCAAAGGCAATTATAGTCAATGAACTAATCACTGATCATAATCTTGATGTGATTGGCCTGACTGAAACATGGCTTAAGCCTGATGAATTTACTGTGTTAAATGAGGCCTCACCTCCTGGCTACACTAGTGACCATATCCCCCATGCATCCCGCAAAGGCGGAGGTGTTGCTAACATTTACGATAGCAAATTTCAATTTACAAAAAAAAAATTACGTTTTCGTCTTTTGAGCTTCTAGTCATGAAATCTATGCAGCCTACTCAATCACTTTTTATAGCTACTGTTTACAGGCCTCCTGGGCCATATACAGCGTTCCTCACTGAGTTCCCTGAATTCCTATCGGACCTTGTAGTCATAGCAGATAATATTCTAATCTTTAGTGACTTTAATATTCACATGGAAAAGTCCACAGACCCACTCCAAAAGGCTTTCGGAGCCATCATCGACTCAGTGGGTTTTGTCCAACATGTCTCTGGACCCACTCACTGTCACAGTCATATGCTGGACCTAGTTTTGTCCCATGGAATAAATGTTGTGGATCTTAATGTTTTTCCTCATAATCCTGGACTGTCGGACCACCATTTTATTACGTTTGCAATTGCAACAAATAATCTGCTCAGACCCCAACCAAGGAACATCAAAAGTCGTGCTATAAATTCAGACAACACAAAGATTCCTTGATGTCCTTCCAGATTCCCTCTGTCTACCCAATGACACCAGAGGACAAAAATCAGTTAACCACCTAACTGAGGAACTCAATGTAACCTTGTGCAATACCCTAGATGCAGTTGCACCCCTAAAAACTAAAAATATTTCTCATAAGAAACTAGCTCCCTGGTACACAGAAAATACCCGAGCTCTGAAGCAAGCTTCCAGAAAATTGGAACGGAAATGGCGCCACACCAAACTGGAAGTCTTCCGTCTAGCTTGGAAAGACAGTACCGTGCAGTACCGAAGAGCCCTTACTGCTGCTCGATCATCCTATTTTTCTAACTTAATTGAGGAAAAAAAGAACAATCCGAAATTCCTTTTTGATACTGTCGCAAAGCTAACTAAAAAGCAGCATTCCCCAAGAGAGGATGACTTTCACTTTAACAGTGATAAATTCATGAACTTCTTTGAGGAAAAAATTATGATTATTAGAAAGCAAATTACAGACTCCTCTTTAAATCTGCGTATTCCTTCAAAGCTCAGTTGTCCTGAGTCTGCACAACTCTGCCAGGACCTAGGATCAAGAGAGATGCTCAAGTGTTTTAGTACTATATCTCTTGACACAATGATGAAAATAATCATGGCCTCTAAACCTTCAAGCTGCATACTGGACCCTATTCCAACTAAACTACTGAAAGAGCTGCTTCCTGTGCTTGGCCCTCCTATGTTGAACATAATAAACGGCTCTCTATCCACCGGATGTGGACCAAACTCACTAAAAGTGGCAGTAATAAAGCCTCTCTTGAAAAAGCCAAACCTTGACCCAGAAAATATAAAAAACTAATCGGCCTATATCGAATCTTCCATTCCTCTCAAAAATCTTAGAAAAGGCTGTTGCGCAGCAACTCACTCCCCTCCTGAAGTCAAACAATGTATACGAAATGCTTCAGTGTGGTTTTAGACCCCATCATAGCACTGAGACGGCACTTGTGAAGGTGGTAAATGACATTTAATGGCATCGGACCGAGGCTCTGCATCTGTCCTCGTGCTCCTAGACCTTAGTGCTGCTTTTGAAACCATCGATCACCACATTCTTTTGGAGAGATTGGAAACCCAAATTGGACTACACGGACAAGTTCTGGCCTGGTTTAGATCTTATCTGTCGGAAATATATCAGTTTGTCTCTGTGAATGGTTTGTCCTCTGACAAATCAACTGTAAATTTCGGTGTTCCTCAAGGTTCCGTTTTAGGACCACTATTGTTTTCACTATATATTTTACCTCTTGGGGATGTTATTCAAAAACATAATGTTAACTTTCACTGCTATGCGGATGACAAACAGCTGTACATTTCAATGAAACATGGTGAAGCCCCAAAATTGCCCTTGCTAGAAGCATGTGTTTCAGACATAAGGAAGTGGATGGCTGCAAACTTTCTACTTTTAAACTCGGACAAAACAGAGATGCTTGTTCTAGGTCCCAAGAAACAAAGAGATATTCTGTTGAATCTGACAATTAATCTTAATGGTTGTACAGTCGTCTCAAATAAAACTGTGAAGGACCTCGGCGTTACTCTGGACCCTGATCTCTCTTTTGAAGAACATATCAAGACCATTTCAAGGACAGCTTTTTTCCATCTACATAACACTGCAAAAATCAGAAACCTTCTGTCCAAAAATGATGCAGAAAAATTAATCCATGCTGTTGTCACTTCTAGGTTAGACTACTGCAATGCTCTACTTTCCGGGTACCCGGATAAAGCACTAAATAAACTTCAGTTAGTGCTAAATACGGCTGCTAGAATCCTGACTAGAACCAAACAATTTGATCATATTACTCCAGTGCTAGCCTCCCTACACTGGCTTCCTGTCAAAGCAAGGGCTGATTTCAAGGTTTTACTGCTAACCTACAAAGCATTACATGGGCTTGCTCCTACCTATCTCTCTGATTTGGTCCTGCCGTACATACCTACACGTACGCTACGGTCACAAGACGCAGGCCTCCTAATTGTCCCTAGAATTTCTAAGCAAACAGCTGGAGGCAGGGCTTTCTCCTATAGAGCTCAATTTTTATGGAACGGTCTGCCTACCCATGTCAGAGACGCAAACTCGGTCTCAACCTTTAAGTCTTTACTGAAGACTCATCTCTTCAGTGGGTCATATGATTGAGTGTAGTCTAGCCCAGGAGTGGGAAGGTGAACGGAAAGGCTCTGGAGCAACGAACCACCCTTGCTGTCTCTGCCTGGCCGGTTCCCCTCTTTCCACTGGGATTCTCTGCCTCTAACCCTATTACAGGGGCTGAGTCACTGGCTTACTGGGGCTCTCTCATGCCGTCCCTGGAAGGGGTGCATCACCTGAGTGGGTTGATTCACTGATGTGGTCATCCTGTCTGGGTTGGCACCCCCCCTTGGGTTGTGCCATGGCGGAGATCTTTGCGGGCTATACTCAGCTTTGTCTCAGGATGGTAAGTTGGTGGTTGAAGATATCCCTCTAGTGGTGTGGGGGCTGTGCTTTGGCAAAGTGGGTGGGGTTATATCCTTCCTGTTTGGCCCTGTCTGGGGGTGTCCTCGGATGGGGCCACAGTGTCTCCTGACCCCTCCTGTCTCAGCCTCCAGTATTTATGCTGCAGTAGTTTATGTGTCAGGGGGCTGGGGACAGTTTGTTATATCTGGAGTACGTCTCCTGTCCAATTAGGTGTCCTGTGTGAATCTAAGTGTGCGTTCTCTAATTCTCTCCTTCTCTCTCTCAGAGGACCTGAGCCCTAGGACCATGCCCCAGGACTACCTGACATGATGACTCCTTGCTGTCCCCAGTCCACCTGGCCGTGCTGCTGCTCCAGTTTCAACTGTACTGCCTTATTATTATTCAACCATGCTGGTCATTTATGAACATTTGAACATCTTGGCCATGTTCTGTTATAATCTCCACCCGGCACAGCCAGAAGAGGACTGGCCACCCTACATAGCCTGGTTCCTCTCTAGGTTTCTTCCTAGGTTTTGGCCTTTCTAGGGAGTTTTTCCTAAACCTCGTGCTTCTACACCTGCATTGCTTGCTGTTTGGGGTTTTAGGCTGGGTTTCTGTACAGCACTTTGAAATATCAGCTGATGTACGAAGGGCTATATAAATAGATTTGATTTGATTTGATCTCTCTCTCTGTCTCTATCTATAGTATACACCTCTCTCTCTGTCTCTCTCTATAGTATACACCTCTCTGTCTCTCTCTATAGTATACACCTCTCTCTCTCTGTCTCTCTCTATAGTATACACCTCTCTCTCTCTGTCTCTCTCTATAGTGTACACTGCTCTCTCTGTCTCGATCTATAGTATACTCCTCTCTCTCTCTGTCTCTATCTATAGTATACACCTCGGTCTCTCTCTATAGTATACACCTCTCCCTCTCTGTCTATCTATAGTATACACCTCTCTCCCTGTCTCTATCTATAGTATACACCTCTCTCTCTCTATCTCTCTCTCTGTCTCTATCTATAGTATACACCTCTCTCTCTGTCTCTATCTATAGTATACACCTCTCTCTCTCTGTATCTCTCTCTGTGTATCTATAGTATACACCTCTCTCTCTGTCTATCTATAGTATACACCTCTCCCTCTCTGTCTATCTATATTATACACCTCTCTCTCTGTCTCTATCTAGAGAGAGGTGTATACTATATCTATAGTATGCACCTCTCTCTCCGTCTCTCTCTCTGTCTCTATCTATAGTATACACCTCTCTCTCTGTCTCTATCTATAGTATACACCTCTCTCTCTCTGTATCTCCCTCTGTGTATCTATAGTATACACCTCTCTGTCTGTCTATCTATAGTATACACCTCTCCCTCTCTGTCTATCTATATTATACACCTCTCTCTCTCTGTCTCTATCTAGAGAGAGGTGTATACTATATCTATAGTATGCACCTCTCTCTACGTCTCTATCTATAGTATACACCTCTGTCTCTCTCTCTATCTATAGTATACTCCTCTCTCTCTCTGTCTCGCTCTCTGTCTCTATCTATAGTATACACCTCTCTCTCTCTCTCTCTGTGTCTATCTATAGTATACACCTCTCTCTCTCTCTGTCTCTATCTACAGTATACACCTCTCTCTCTCTATCTATAGAATACACCTCTCTCTCTCTGTCTCTATCTATAGTATACACCTCTCTCTCTCTGTCTCTATCTATAGTATACACCTCTCTCTCTGTCTATAGTATACACTTCTCTCTCTCTCTGTCTATAGTATACACTTCTCTCTCTCTGTCTATAGTATACACCTCTCTCTGTCTATAGTATACACTTCCCTCTCTGTCTATAGTATACACCTCTCTATCTATGGTATACACTTCTCTCTGTCTATCTATAGTGTACACCTCTCTCTCTGTCTATAGTATACACCTCTCTCTCTCTCTGTCTATAGTATACACTTCTCTCTCTCTCTGTCTATAGTATACACCTCTCTCTGTCTATAGTATACACCTCTCTCTCTACCTATGGTATACACCTCTCGCTCTGTCTATAGTATGCACCTCTCTCTCTGTCTATAGTATACACCTCTCTCTCTCTCTGTCTATAGTATACACTTCTCTCTCTCTGTCTATAGTATACACCTCTCTCTGTCTATAGTATACACCTCTCTCTCTCTGTCTATAGTATACACTTCTCTCTCTCTGTCTATAGTATACACTTCTCTCTCTCTGTCTATAGTATACACCTCTCTCTCTGTCTATCTATAGTATACACCTCTCTCTCTGTCTATAGTATACACCTCTCTCTCTCTCTGTCTATAGTATACACTTCTCTCTCTCTCTCTATAGTATACACTTCTCTCTGTCTGTCTATAGTATACACCTCTCTCTCTGTCTATCTATAGTATACACCTCTCTCTATCTATAGTATACACTCCCCTCTCTGTCTATAGTATACACCTCTCTATCCTTTGTATACACTTCTCTCTGTCTATCTATAGTGTACACCTCTCTCTCTCTGTCTATAGTATACACCTCTCTCTCTCTCTGTCTATAGTATACACTTCTCTCTCTCTGTCTATAGTATACACCCCTCTCTGTCTATAGTATACACCCCTCTCTCTATCTATGGTATACACCTCTCTCTCTGTCTATAGTATACACCTCTCTCTCTGTCTATAGTATACACCTCTCTCTCTATGGTATACACTTCTCTCTGTCTATCTATAGTATACACCTCTCTCTCTCTCTCTCTCTATCTATAGTATACACCTCTCTCTCTCTCTGTCTATAGTATACACTTCTCTCTCTCTGTCTATAGTATACACTTCTCTCTCTCTATCTATGGTATACACCTCTCTCTCTATCTATGGTATACACCTCTCTCTCTATCTATAGTATACACTTCCCTCTCTATCTATAGTATACACTTCCCTCTCTATCTATAGTATACACCTCTCTCTCTATCTATAGTATACACTTCCCTCTTTGTCTATAGTATACACTTCCCTCTCTATCTATAGTATACACCTCTCTCTATCTATGGTATACACTTCTCTATCTATAGTATACACCTCTCTCTCTCTCTCTCTCTGTCTCTCTGTCTATCTATAGTATACACCTCTCCCTCTCTATCTATAGTATACACCTCTCTCTCTCTGTCTCTATCCATAGTATACACCTCTCTCTCTCTCTATAGTATACACCTCTATCTCTCTGTCTCTATCTATAGTATACACCTCTCTCTCTCTCTGTCTATAGTATACACCTCTCTCTCTCTCTGTCTATAGTATACACTTCTCTCTCTCTCTGTCTATAGTATACACTTCTCTCTCTATCTATAGTATACACCTCTCTCTCTATCTATGGTATACACTTCTCTCTGTCTATCTATAGTATACACCTCTCTCTCCATCTATGGTATACACTTCTCTCTGTATATCTATAGTATACACCTCTCTCTCTGTCTATAGTATACACCTCTCTCTCTGTCTATAGTGTACACTTCTCTCTCTCTCTCTCTCTGTCTATAGTATACACTTCTCTCTCTCTGTCTATAGTATACACCTCTCTCTCTGTCTATAGTATACACCTCTCTCTCTGTCTATAGTATACACCTCTCTCTCTATCTATATTATACACTTCCCTCTCTGTCTATTGTATACACCTCTCTCTCTATCTATGGTATACACTTCTCTCTCTATCTATGGTATACACCTCTCTCTCTGTATATAGTATACACCTCTCTCTGTCTATAGTATACACCTCTCTCTCTCTCTGTCTATAGTATACACTTCTCTCTCTCTGTCTATAGTATACACTTCCCTCTCTATCTATAGTATACACCTCTCTCTCTATCTATAGTATACACTTCTCTCCGTCTATCTATAGTATACACCTCTCTCTCCATCTATGGTATACACTTCTCTCTGTATATCTATAGTATACACCTCTCTCTCTGTCTATAGTATACACCTCTCTCTCTCTGTCTATAGTATACACTTCTCTCTCTGTCTATAGTATACACCTCTCTCTCTGTCTATAGTATACACCTCTCTCTCTGTCTATAGTATACACTTCTCTCTCTGTCTATAGTATACACCTCTCTCTCTGTCTATAGTATACACCGCTCTCTCTCTGTCTATAGTATACACTTCTCTCTCTGTCTATAGTATACACCTCTCTCTCTATCTATAGTATACACTTCCCTCTCTGTCTATAGTATACACCTCTCTCTCTATCTATGGTATACACTTCTCTCTCTATCTATGGTATACACCTCTCTCTCTCTGTATATAGTATACACCTCTCTCTGTCTATAGTATACACCTCTCTCTCTCTCTGTCTATAGTATACACTTCTCTCTCTCTGTCTATAGTATACACTTCCCTCTCTATCTATAGTATACACTTCTCTCCGTCTATCTATAGTATACACCTCTCTCTCCATCTATGGTATACACTTCTCTCTGTATATCTATAGTATACACCTCTCTCTCTGTCTATAGTATACACCTCTCTCTCTCTGTCTATAGTATACACTTCTCTCTCTGTCTATAGTATACACCTCTCTCTCTATCTATGGTATACACTTCTCTCTCTATCTATGGTATACACCTCTCTCTCTGTCTATAGTATACACCTCTCTCTGTCTATAGTATACACCTCTCTCTCTCTGTCTATAGTATACACCTCTCTCTCTCTGTCTATAGTATACACTTCTCTCTCTCTGTCTATAGTATACACCTCTCTCTCTGTCTATAGTATACACCTCTCTCTCTATCTATAGTATACACTTCCCTCTCTATCTATAGTATACACCTCTCTCTCTATCTATGGTATACACTTCTCTATCTATAGTATACACTCTCTCTCTATCTATGGTGTACACTTCCCTCTCTGTCTATAGTATACACTTCCCTCTCTATCTATAGTATACACTTCCCTCTCTATCTATAGTATACACTTCCCTCTCTATCTATAGTATACACTTCTCTATGTCTATAGTATACACTTCTCTCTCTGTCTATCTATAGTATACACCTCTCTCTCTCTATCTATAGTATACACCTCTCTCTCTGTCTGTCTGTCTCTATCTATAGTATACACCTCTCTCTCTATCTATGGTATACACTTCTCTCTCTGTCTATAGTATACACTTCCCTCTCTATCTATAGTATACACTTCCCTCTCTATCTATAGTATACACTTTCCTCTCTATCTATAGTATACACTTCCCTATGTCTATAGTATACACTTCTCTCTCTGTCTATCTATAGTATACACCTCTCTCTCTCTGTCTATAGTATACACCTCTCTCTCTGTCTATAGTATACACTTCTCTCTCTGTCTATAGTATACACCTCTCTCTCTATCTATATTATACACTTCCCTCTCTGTCTATAGTATACACCTCTCTCTCTATCTATGGTATACACTTCTCTCTCTATCTATGGTATACACCTCTCTCTCTGTATATAGTATACACCTCTCTCTGTCTATAGTATACACCTCTCTCTCTCTCTGTCTATAGTATACACTTCTCTCTCTCTCTGTCTATAGTATACACTTCCCTCTCTATCTATAGTATACACCTCTCTCTCTATCTATGGTATACACTTCTATCCGTCTATCTATAGTATACACCTCTCTCTCCATCTATGGTATACACTTCTCTCTGTATATCTATAGTATACACCTCTCTCTCTGTCTATAGTATACACCTCTCTCTCTGTCTATAGTGTACACTTCTCTCTCTCTCTCTCTCTGTCTATAGTATACACTTCTCTCTCTCTGTCTATAGTATACACCTCTCTCTCTGTCTATAGTATACACCTCTCTCTCTGTCTATAGTATACACCTCTCTCTCTATCTATATTATACACTTCCCTCTCTGTCTATTGTATACACCTCTCTCTCTATCTATGGTATACACTTCTCTCTCTATCTATGGTATACACCTCTCTCTCTGTATATAGTATACACCTCTCTCTGTCTATAGTATACACCTCTCTCTCTCTCTGTCTATAGTATACACTTCTCTCTCTCTGTCTATAGTATACACTTCCCTCTCTATCTATAGTATACACCTCTCTCTCCATCTATGGTATACACTTCTCTCTGTATATCTATAGTATACACCTCTCTCTCTGTCTATAGTATACACCTCTCTCTCTCTGTCTATAGTATACACTTCTCTCTCTGTCTATAGTATACACCTCTCTCTCTGTCTATAGTATACACCTCTCTCTGTCTATAGTATACACTTCTCTCTCTGTCTATAGTATACACCTCTCTCTCTGTCTATAGTATACACCGCTCTCTCTCTGTCTATAGTATACACTTCTCTCTCTGTCTATAGTATACACCTCTCTCTCTATCTATAGTATACACTTCCCTCTCTGTCTATAGTATACACCTCTCTCTCTATCTATGGTATACACTTCTCTCTCTATCTATGGTATACACCTCTCTCTCTCTGTATATAGTATACACCTCTCTCTGTCTATAGTATACACCTCTCTCTCTCTGTCTATAGTATACACTTCTCTCTCTCTGTCTATAGTATACACTTCCCTCTCTATCTATAGTATACACTTCTCTCCGTCTATCTATAGTATACACTCTCTCTCCATCTATGGTATACACTTCTCTCTGTATATCTATAGTATACACCTCTCTCTCTGTCTATAGTATACACCTCTCTCTCTCTGTCTATAGTATACACTTCTCTCTCTGTCTATAGTATACACCTCTCTCTCTATCTATGGTATACACTTCTCTCTCTATCTATGGTATACACCTCTCTCTCTGTCTATAGTATACACCTCTCTCTGTCTATAGTATACACCTCTCTCTCTCTGTCTATAGTATACACCTCTCTCTCTCTGTCTATAGTATACACTTCTCTCTCTCTGTCTATAGTATACACTCTCTCTCTGTCTATAGTATACACCTCTCTCTCTATCTATAGTATACACTTCCCTCTCTATCTATAGTATACACTCTCTCTATCTATGGTATACACTTCTCTATCTATAGTATACACTCTCTCTCTATCTATGGTGTACACTTCCCTCTCTGTCTATAGTATACACTTCCTCTCTATCTATAGTATACACTTCCCTCTCTATCTATAGTATACACTTCCCTCTCTATCTATAGTATACACTTCTCTATGTCTATAGTATACACTTCTCTCTCTGTCTATCTATAGTATACACCTCTCTCTCTCTATCTATAGTATACACCTCTCTCTCTGTCTGTCTGTCTCTATCTATAGTATACACCTCTCTCTCTATCTATGGTATACACTTCTCTCTCTGTCTATAGTATACACTTCCCTCTCTATCTATAGTATACACTTCCCTCTCTATCTATAGTATACACTTTCCTCTCTATCTATAGTATACACTTCCCTATGTCTATAGTATACACTTCTCTCTCTGTCTATCTATAGTATACACCTCTCTCTCTCTGTCTATAGTATACACCTCTCTCTCTGTCTATAGTATACACCTCTCTCTCTCTGTCTATAGTATACACCTCTCTCTCTCTGTCTATAGTATACACTTCTCTCTCTCTGTCTATAGTATACACCTCTCTCTCTGTCTATAGTATACACCTCTCTCTCTATCTATAGTATACACTTCCCTCTCTATCTATAGTATACACCTCTCTCTCTATCTATGGTATACACTTCTCTATCTATAGTATACACCTCTCTCTCTATCTATGGTGTACACTTCCCTCTCTGTCTATAGTATACACTTCCCTCTCTATCTATAGTATACACTTCCCTCTCTATCTATAGTATACACTTCCCTCTCTATCTATAGTATACACTTCTCTATGTCTATAGTATACACTTCTCTCTCTGTCTATCTATAGTATACACCTCTCTCTCTCTATCTATAGTATACACCTCTCTCTCTGTCTGTCTGTCTCTATCTATAGTATACACCTCTCTCTCTATCTATGGTATACACTTCTCTCTCTGTCTATAGTATACACTTCCCTCTCTATCTATAGTATACACTTCCCTCTCTATCTATAGTATACACTTTCCTCTCTATCTATAGTATACACTTCCCTATGTCTATAGTATACACTTCTCTCTCTGTCTATCTATAGTATACACCTCTCTCTCTCTGTCTATAGTATACACCTCTCTCTCTGTCTATAGTATACACTTCTCTCTCTGTCTATAGTATACACCTCTCTCTCTATCTATGGTATACACTTCCCTCTCTATCTATGGTATACACCTCTCTCTCTGTATATAGTATACACCTCTCTCTGTCTATAGTATACACCTCTCTCTCTCTCTGTCTATAGTATACACTTCTCTCTCTCTCTGTCTATAGTATACACTTCCCTCTCTATCTATAGTATACACCTCTCTCTCTATCTATGGTATACACTTCTATCCGTCTATCTATAGTATACACCTCTCTCTCCATCTATGGTATACACTTCTCTCTGTATATCTATAGTATACACCTCTCTCTCTGTCTATAGTATACACCTCTCTCTCTCTGTCTATAGTATACACTTCTCTCTCTGTCTATAGTATACACCTCTCTCTCTATCCTTTGTATACACTTCCCTCTCTGTCTATAGTATACACCTCTCTCTCTATGGTATACGCTTCTCTCTGTCTATCTATAGTATACACCTCTCTCTCTCTGTCTATCTATAGTATACACCTCTCTGTCTATAGGATACACCTCTTTCTCTCTCTGTCTATAGTATACACCTCTCTCTCTGTCTATATTATACACTTCTCTCTCTCTGTCTCTCTCTGTCTATAGTATACACCTCTCTCTCTATCTATAGTATACACTTCCCTCTCTATCTATAGTATACACCTCTCTCTCTATCTATGGTATACACTTCTCTCTCTGTCTATAGTATACACTTCCCTCTCTATCTATAGTATACACTTCCCTCTCTAGCTATAGTATACACTTCCCTCTCTATCTATAGTATTCACTTCTCTCTCTGTCTATCTATAGTATACACCTCTCTCTCTCTATCTATAGTATACACCTCTCTCTCTCTATCTATAGTATACACCTCTCTCTCTGTCTGTCTGTCTCTATCTATAGTATACACTTCTCTATCTATAGTATACACCTCTCTCTGTCTGTCTGTCCGTCCGTCCGTCCCTGTCTTTTGGGCAGGGTTTGATTTGGGGGGCAGGTTGTTTCAGATGATATCTATGAGGGTGCCCGTGTAAGTGTCACATGAACAGGCTTATCGGAACTGGGTTAACAGAAGTATTTTCAACATTCAATTTGTTCCAATCGAGTGCCATATTGAACATGAAATCCCTGTATTTCCCCGTCATGCAGGCAGCTAGCTACACAATGGATCAGACAAAACACTTGATTACAAGGCAGAAAAATGACTGCAATTATACAGAACTAGGTGTTCAGTGTGTGTGTGTGTGTGTGTGTGTGTGCAGGTATGCATGCACACAAGCAATCACACGCATACACAAACACACTGACCTATGCACATCAACATACACACATCACCTTACATCCATCCAACACTTATCTCAAACTCTCATCAACACATGCATACAAGTTCTCACGTACACTTTGTCACACCTGCTGGTATTGAATCTCTTCTCTCATCTATTTGCTCTTTGTCACTTCCTCTGCAGAGAATGCCACTTGGCTTTTGTGAGCGGCAGTATCCATGGTGATGAAGGAAGTCGCTCCATTGGTGGATGGCCCCCTCGGGAGCAGGTGATACGAAGTGGCTTTCAATTGGCTTTTTACACCTTATAGCACAGTGAGACATTGTGGCATTGTTACCCTCAGGAACAGGGGTCTCAGTGCAGTGAAGACATGCAGAGAAGTCACAGAAGTCAACTCCAAAACATTCAAAACATTGAGAACTCTCGACATTCAACACAACGTAGAAAGACACGCATAGATGTCACTGTTATAATCACTTGCCTTATACACTCAGACACACGCCACTAGCATAATAAATACATTGTACTAAAATAAACATGTACTTTGTTGTGAACAGTATAGAAAATCATAAACACACTGGTTCCTTTCTCTTCTCTCGGTCAATGGAGGTGAGGTAGAGTTTGGGGCGGCAGGGTAGCCTAGTGGTTAGAGCGTTGGACTAGTAACCGGAAGGTTGCGAGTTCAAACCCCCGAGCTGACAAGGTACAAATCTGTCGTTCTGCCCCTGAACAGGCAGTTAACCCACTGTTCCCAGGCCGTCATTGAAAATAAGAATTTGTTCTTAACTGACTTGCCTGGTTAAAAGGTAAAATAAAAAAAATAAATAGAGTATTGGGAGAGGTGGAGAGGACCAACAACCAAACTGGTATTTATAGTTTATAACAATACCATAAAATACACAGATGATGCAATACGCTTGCCTGCCCCTGAAGGACATGTTTACTTATTTGATCTTTATTTTGTCAGTAAGTCATGCTGAGACCTATTTTACAGATGAGCCTTGTAATTACATACAGTACCTTCAGAAAGTATTGACATCCCTTGACTTTTTCCACAGTTTGTGTTACAGCCTGCATTTAAAAATGGAATAAATTGAGATGTTTTGTCACTGGCCTACACACAATACCACATGTCAAAGTAGAATTATGTTTTTAGAAATTTGTACAAATTAATAAAAAATGACCAGATGAAATGTCTTGAGTCAATAAAGTATTCAACCCATTTGCCATGGCAAAAGGGTAAATAAGTTCAGGAGTAAAGCTTTGCATAACAAGTCACATAATAAGTTGCAGGGATTCACTGTGTGTGCAAGTGTTTATTTTTGATAGACAACCCCACACAAACAGATAATTGTAAGGTCCCTCAGTCCAGCAGTGGGCTCCCGAGTGGTGCAGCGGTCTAAAGCACTGCATCTCTAAGGCACTGCAGGCGTCACTACAGACACCGTTTCGAATCTAGGCTGTATCACAACCGGACCGTGATTGGGAGTCCCATAGTGCGGTGCACAATTGGCCCAGTGTTGTCCGTCCGGGTTTGGCTGGGTTAGGCCCTCATTGTAAATAAGAATTTGTTCTAAAACTGGACTTGCCTAGTTAAATAAAAGGTTACAATTTTAAAAATGATATATTCAAACACAGATTCAACCAAAGACCAGGGAGGTTTTCCAATGCCTTGCAAAGGGCACCTATTGGTAGATGGATTTAAAAAAATACATGCATTGAACATCCCTTTGAGCATTGTGAAGTTATTAATCACACTTTGGATGGTGTATCAATACACCCAGTCACTACAAAGATACAGGCGTCCTTCCCAACTCAGTTGCCAGAGAGGAAGGAAACCACTCAGGGATTTCATCATAAGGGCAATGGTGACTTTAAAACAGTTAGAGGAGAAAACTGATATTAATTTATAAATAGCTACCGACGTTAATTGTTGTGATAGGAGAAAACTGACGATGGATCAACAAAATTGTAGTTACTCCAAAATACTAACCCAATTGGCAGAGTGAATAGGAAGCCTGTACAGAATTAAAATAATCTAAAACATGCATCCTGTTTGTAATCAGGCACTAAAGTAATACTGCAACAAAAAAAAAATCATTATGAATAAATGTTATGTTTGTGGTAAATTGAATACAACACATTACTGAGCACCACTATCCATATTTCCAAGCACAGTGGTGGCTGCATCATGTTATCCTTGTAATCAGGATAAAAAGGAAACAGAATGGCGCTAAGCAGAAGCAAAATACTAGATGAACATGTGGTTCAGTCTGCTTTCTACATAACGATACAGGGCGAGACCCAGATGCAGACACAGTTGGCAGATGATTTGAGTCTCTGATATTTATTCAAATACAAGGGGCAGCCAATAGGTCAGAGTCCGAAAGGTACCGGGTGGCAGGTGGGCTTGAGTTTCAGGGCAGTCTGAAAAGGTCAGAAATGGGAGGGCTACAAATCAGAGACTAGGAAAAACAGGAGCATGGAAAAAAAAACACGCTGGTAGGCTTGACAAGACGAGCTGGCAACAGACAAACAGATTACACAGGTATAACTGCACTGTGGATAATGGGGAAGAGGGGGGTGGAGACAAGCACAAAGATCATGTGAAATTGATCAGGGTGTGACACCAGCAGACGCTGGGAGATTAATTCAATTTTCAGCAGGACAATAACCTAAAATACAAGGCCAAATCTACTCTGGAGTTGCTTACCAAGAAGACAGCGAACGTGGCCGAGTTACAGTTGACTTAAATCTACGGCAAGACCTGAAAATGGTTGTGTACTGTAGCAATGATCAACAACCAATTTGACAGAGTTTGAAGGATTTTGTAAATAATAATGGGCAAATATTGTACAATCCAAGTGTGCAAAGCCTGTTTGGAATTCAGGATGTAACACAATGAAATGTGTTAAGGGGTATGAATACTTTCTGAAGGCACTGTAAATATACACATCAATACACTAGAGAGTTTTGTAGATTATTGAAGACTATAACCAGATTTATCTTACTCAGTGGATAGCGAAGGAATCAAGAGTTTGATATCCACCATTCCTGAGACCGGGTCTGGTAAAGACCAATACATTACGAAAGTCAAACAGAGACTCAAAATACAATCAGAAATAAATTCATTCAGGTTAATAATGAAGTATGGTATGGCGGAAGTTTGTGCAAGAGTGCTTTATAAACAAAAAGAGAGCAATGCATTGATCTACAAGACTTCAAAGAGCACCCGCCTACTTTCTGACTCAGAAAGCAGTGATGTGTACTGAACCGGTCGCCGTAATAAAGTGTATAGTGCGTTTTGATAAACTGCCTCCAATGGCTTCAATAAAGTGGCAGCTGCATTCATATAAACATATCGCCATAATCTAGAACTGGTATGAATGTTCACTGAATTATTTACGTTTTTGTTAACCTACAGTTCAATGCATCAATCAGCAGCTGACATTTCAAGAGCAGACTTTACAAAAGACTCAAATGCACTGCTCAGAGGAACAGAAAGTCTGGCAGGTTTTCTTGAATGTTTCATATCATTGTATTTATCCGTGTGTGTGTAGAGATGTTTTATGAGGAATTTTTCTTGCTCAATTAAAGCCCCCCTCCTCTCCTGGTCTTTCTATAAATATTCTGGCTAGGTGACTCATCGTACCCCCTACCAGCCCTCCCTCCCAACACTGCGTCTGTTCTCTCTCTCTCCCCCCCCTCTCACTATTCCATCCAATTTTACTCTCTCCAGCTCAGCTCATTACTAGAGGTCCTTCATTTAAAGAACTCAACATTGTCTGCCACACCCTCCCAATATCCAGACTGATGTGTTTGTGATGAGTTTGCTTCCTCCACACGTCATGTGAAAAAAAGCTAGTTTTACTCCGCTATAGACATGATAGCACTGTCTAAGAATTTGAGAGTGGTTACATTTCTCTCGCCCCATCCCTCAGCTTTTTACCAAAACAGTAGCGTGGTGGCCACTTATTTTTTGAACTGCAGATTTCCCAAGGTTGCATTTGTCTAATTAACTATTCTATAAGCATTCTTGTCATTGCATTTCAAAGACTTTCCTGGCACTCAATGCCACTCAAGTTGCTAAATTGATTGATCATTATGATCAATGGCACAATCTAGTTTGGGCCAATATGCAGTTTTTAAACAGTTATAAACCCTTAATTCAAATCAAATTGTATTTGTCACATGCGCCGAATACAGCAGGCGTAGACCTTATAGTGAAATGCTTACTTGCAAGCCCTTAACCAACAGGTAGACCGTACAGTGACATGCTTACTTACAAGCCCTTAACCAACAATGCAGTTAAGAAAAATAAGTGTTAAGTAAAAAAATAAATAATTACCAAACTCACTATTAAACCGATTTATCATGCCTCTAGTACATTGAAGAGCTCAGTAATTAGATTCTCTCTGGCATTTCACTCAATCTGACACCATGATGACAGGCAGCCTGCTGAATGGCCCTACTGAGAGTAGAAGAGGGATAGAAAGTCAAACAGTAGCGTTTACACATGAAGCAATTATTCTAACAAGTAAAAGTAATAATGTAAACACCATAAGAAACTCTTATAAAGATGCAATTGCCATGACCTCTGTTTGGTCCAGAGGGGGTTGTGGGTAATTAACCTCCATTGCTGCTCAATACGTTAGGTGTGTTCTATGAACCAATGAGGATGGTTAGTCTTTGACAACTATACTGTTTTAGAACAGTCTGAGTAGTTCCCATCATAACAATAAGGCCCTACGTTTTTTCTTACGACTTAATCTCTCATGGACAGATTCACATGTAAACAGGAAGTGACAACTTGTGAGAATTTTACTTCTGGGTAACCTAGATTACTCACTCTACTTACTTACCTCTACTTGAACTCCAGGTCCTATCCAGTCTCAGGGCCCTATCTGTTTGGGGGGGATAATATAAAGGGAGATTCTCTCTTCTGCTTTTCTCCACCTCTGTTGAATCGTGTCACCATTTCAGCCTGACTAATCAACATGCGTGTTAGATGTGCGTTCGGCATGCATGTAGGGCCACGCAACACCTCCCACATCCTTAACGATGCTTCAAGGAAGCCCTAACTAACAACCTTCAGCAAGCTGTGTGCTTTAGCTCTGTAGCTCTCCCTCCACTCCTCCCTCCACCTCTCTGGGAAACTCTGTAGCTCTCCCTCCACCTCTCTGGGAAACTCTGTAGCTCTCCCTCCACCCACCTCATCTCTGGGGAAACTGTAGCTCTCCCTCCACCCACCTCATCTCTGGGGAAACTGTAGCTCTCCCTCCACCCACCACATCTCTGGGGAAACTGTAGCTCTCCCTCTACATCTCTGGGGAAACTGTAGCTCTCCCTCTACATCTCTGGGGAAACTGTAGCTCTCCCTCTACATCTCTGGGGAAACTGTAGCTCTCCCTCCACATCTCTGGGGAAACTGTAGCTCTCCCTCCACATCTCTGGGGAAACTGTAGCTCTCCCTCCACATCTCTGGGGAAACTGTAGCTCTCCCTCCACATCTCTGGGGAAACTGTAGCTCTCCCTCCACAACTCTGGGGAAACTGTAGCTCTCCCTCCACATCTGGGGAAACTGTAGCTCTCCCTCCACATCTGGGGAAACTGTAGCTCTCCCTCCACCCGCCTCATCTCTGGGAAACTGTAGCTCTCCCTCCACCCGCCTCATCTCTGGGAAACTCTGTAGCTCACAGCTCCCCGATGCAACATCTCACAGTGGGTGACTAACCTCCAAAGTCAATACGTGGGTTCTCACTTGAGAGAGAGACAAGTCACATTCACTGTGATGTTAACAGAGATTAACTATATGCTTCTGGAAATCACTTTGAAACACTTTCTCTCCTTTCTATAAGGTTATGTATGAAGGGAAAGACGTTCTCTATACATAGTCAGAAATTAGACATTTAGTGAGCACACTTCATCAAGAGTGACCCCATACCACAGTCCATCTATACATAGGAGAATTACCATAAGACAAGTGGACACAGGTGGAGTTAATTTAGTCACAGGTGGCTAGCCTTTAGTCTTTACTATTCACTAGCAAACTGACTTCTCATGTGTTGGGTGGCATTCCCTTTTCTACCAGAGACAGACTCACATTACTCACTACCTTCTGCTTAGGTCGCCATAGAAACTGTTATTAGGAAAAGGGTAAGATTGCTCCTCTGTTGATTGTTGCTGAGAAGCAACAGACGCCACCTCTTTGAATGCAACACAAATGTGATTTATTCACAAACCTCAATTAATGACCATTAGTCTAATGGTTATTTCAGTTTACACCACATCATTTCCAGCTCTGACAGCAAAAAGGCCTTTGGTCCTCAGTAGAATAAATCCAGCCTATGCCTGTGTTCTCAGTTTCTGAGTGGTTCTCTTCCTAGTGTTGATTATACAACAAAACAATTGTTTCAATTCATGTATGATTTCTATATTACTGAGCCCTGGCTAACCATCTTGATGATAACAGTAATGTATTCATCAGTCTGGCTAACCACCTTGATGATAACAGTAATGTATTCATCAGTCTGGCTAACCACCTTGATGATAACAGTAATGTATTCATCAGTCTGGCTAACCACCTTGATAACAGTAATGTATTCATCAGTCTGGCTAACCACCTTGATGATAACAGTAATGTATTCATCAGTCTGGCTAACCACCTTGATGATAACAGTAATGTATTCAGCAGTCTGGCTAACCACCTTGATGATAACAGTAATGTATTCAGCAGTCTGGCTAACCACCTTGATGATAACTAATGTATTCAGCAGTCTGGCTAACCACCTTGATGATAACAGTAATGTATTCAGTAGTCTGGCTAACCACCTTGATGATAACAGTAATGTATTCAGTAGTCTTGGCAACACTGACAGCAACTTCAAGGGAAAAAGCAGAAAGGTCATGAACCACATTTCCTTTTAAAAGGCAGAAAGAAAAGAGCAAACAAATACGCCACCCTCTCTGGCCCAATGCTGAAGACCAATCACTATTTATGATGGTAGTGAATAATTATTCTCACCGTTCTTTCCACTATAAGGAAAGTGTTGGATCCATATACTCTGAGGGAGGGGAATCTGTTGCCGGAAAGAAATAACCACAATAACAGTCAATGATGGAAAAAAGTGACTCACAACACATCTGTAACGATTGTCTTCTGATGAGGAATAGGATGGATCGGACCAATGCGCAGCGTGGTAAGTGTTAATGTTCTAATTTATTAGAACACTAAACAAAATAACACTGCGAGTAAACCGAAACAGTCCTTTAAGGTGCAGCAACAGAAAACTACCCACCACCCATATTGGGAGAACAGGCTGCCTAAGTATGGTTCTCAATCAGAGACAACGATTGCCAGCTGCTTCTGATTGGGAACCATACCAGGCCAAACACAGAAATAGAAAACAGAACACAAAACATAGAATGCCCACCCCAACTGACGCCCTGACCAAACTAAAATAGAGACTTAAAAAAAGGAACTAAGGTCAGGACATGACAACATCTAAGAGTGTGTCAGTAGTTTGACTTATAATTACCCATACTGGTTTGTATTTAACCCTGAGTGACTATGCTAGATGAGAAAGTCCAAATTTAAAGATGTTTTGGGAGGAAGAAGTTGAATAACTAAAAGAACAATCAAAGTCAATGGAACTGCACAATATTAAGAAACGTTATAAATGGAAGGAAACTAGTCTAGAAACCTACCAAAAAACAGTTAGGCAAAAACAAATTCAAACTCTTTTAGACAAATTCCTGGACAAAACATTTCACTGTAATAGTGAAGGTGTACACTTGGCAGTAGAAAGCCTAAACAGTATATTTGACCTCAGCTTCCCTATCAAATCAAAACATTTCAAGCAGACCTAGGAAAATGAAAAACAATGACACATGGTTTGATGAAGAATGCTAAAACCTAAGAAAGAAATTGAGAAACCTATCCAACCAAAAACATCGAGACCCAGAAAAACTGAGTCTACGCCTTCACTATGGTGAATCACTAAAACCATACACAAATACACTATGGAAAATGGAACAGTGTCAGAAATCAGCTCAATGTAATTGAAGAATCAATAGAATCTAACCGCTTCTGGGAGAATTGGAACACAATAAACAAACGCAAAGAGTTCTATCCAAATATGGAGATATGGATAAACAACTTCTACAATCTTTTTGACAAAGAATTAACAGCAAAAACATATACATGATCAATTACAAATCTTAGAATCAACTATTAAAGACTACCAGAACCCACTGGATTCTCCAATTACATTGAATGAACTACAGGACAAAATACAAACCCTCCAACCCAAAAAGGCCTTTGGTGTTGATGGTAATCCTTAATGAAATTATACCACACTTTTCAATTGGCTATACTTAAACTATTTAACATCATCCTCAGTTCTGGCATCTTCCCCAATATGTGGAACCGAGGACTGATCACCCCAATCCACAAAAGTGGAGACAAATTTGACCCCAAAATCCTCTGCATCATCATTAACAGACTTGTACATTTGCTCAATGAAAATGTCAAATTGGCGTTTACCAAATAACCATACGACAGACCAGTCACACTGCACACCCTAATTGACAAACAAACCAAAACAAAGGCAAAGTCTTCTCATTTGTTGATTGCAAAAAAGTGACTAAATTTGGCATGTGTCTGCAGTACAAATTGATGGAAAGTGTTGGGGGAAAACACATGACGTAAAAAATCCATGTACACAAACAACAAGTGCGCAGTTAAAATTGGCAAAAAACACACTTCTTTCCACAGGGTCATGCAGTGAGACTTGAGCCCCACCCTCTTCAACATACAGTATATGAATTGGCAAGGCCACTAGAACAGTTTGCAGCACCTGTTCTTACCCTACTAGAATCTGAAGTCAAATGTCTACTGTGCTGATGATCTGGTGCTTCTGACCAACCAAGGAGGGCCTACAGCAGCACCTAGATCTTCTGCACAGATTGTCAGACCTGGGCCCTGACAGTAAATCTCAGTAAGACAATAATAATGGTGTTCCAAAAAAGGTACAGTTCTCAGGATCACAAATACAAATTCCATCTAGACACCGTTGCCCAAGAGCACACAAAAAATACATACCTCGGCCTAAACATCAGCACCACAGGTAACTTCCACAAAGCTGTGAACGATCTGAGAGACAAGGCAAGAAGGGCCTTTTATGCCATCGAAAGGAACATCAAATTCGACATCCCATTTAGGATCTGGCAAAAAAAATAATACTTGAATCAGTTATAGAACCCATTGCCCTTTATGGTTGTGAGGTCTGGGGTCCGCTCACCAACCAACAATTCACAAAATGGGATAAACGCCAAGACTCTGCATGCAGAATTCAGCTAAAATATCCTCCGTGTACAACATAAAACACCAAATCATGCATGCAGAGCAGAATTAGGCCAATACACACTGATTATCAAAATCCAGAAAAGAGCCGTCAAATTCTACAATCACCTGAAAGGAAGCGGTTGTCTAACCTTCCATAACAAATCTATCACCTACAGAGAGATGAACCTGGAGAAGAGCCCCCTAAGCAAGCTGGTCCTGGGGCTCTGTTCACAAACAGACCCCACGGAGCCCCAGGACAGCAACACAATTAGACCCAACCAAATCATGAGAAGACAGATATAATAACTTGACCCATTGGATAGAATTTGCCAAGAGACTAAGCAAACTGGAATGCTATTTGCCCCTTAACAGAGTACACAGTGGTAGGAAGCTTTTTTTTAAGGAAAGCTTTGACTATGTACAGACTCAGTGAGCATAGCCTTGCTATTGAGTGAGGCCGCCACAGGCATAGGTGGCTCTCGAGAAAACAGGCTGTGCACACTGCCCACAAAATAAGGTGGAAATTCATCTGCACTTCCTAACCGCCTGCCGTATGTATGTACGAACACCGACACAGTACCGTGTGGCCCAAACACTCACACGGAAAACAAACACCCACAAACCAAAAGTGAAACCCAGGCTACCTAAGTATGATTCTCAATCAGAGACAACTAAGGACACCTGCCTCTGATTGAGAACCATACTAGGCCAAACACAAAAACCAACATAGAAAAACAAACATAGACTGCCCACCCCAACTCACGCCCTGACCAGACTAAAACAAAGAATAAAATAACAGAACTATGGTCAGAACGTGACAATATGGACATAATATGACATTTGAAATGTATATTCCTTTGAATCTTGTGAGTATAATGTTTACTGAACATTTTTTTACTTATGTTTATTATATTTGGCAATGTAAATATATGCTTTGGCAATGTAAACATTTGTTTCCCATGCCAATAAATCCCTTTGAATTGAACTGAAAGAAGGAGTGGAAGGATCGACAATGCTAGGTCAGAATGACTCATTTAAAACTTAATTTATTCTGCAAATGTGGGCAGAGCGCAGGGCGCAGGAGGACGTAGGTAGGACTCAAAATCCTCAGCTCCCAGTGGTGGAGGAGGCTATTTAGACACATCCTGTTGTATCATGCTGCTACGCATGGTCTCTCTCTCGCTCTCTTGCTCGCTCTGTGTGTGTGTGTCACTATTTCTCTCTCCCTCTCTCTTTTCCTCTTTCTCTTTATTTTTTTGTCTCTTTTTATCTTTTTCTCACTGGCTCTCACTTTTAATTTCACCACTGCAGCTTCTAGTTCCACCTCGATGGTTCTTTCTTTCACTTTCACTCTTCTTGTCCCTTATTAAAAAGACATGAGCCCAAACATTCCTACAGCTGTAGTTCTACTTTATGCTCCACACTGATGTGTCTACGCTATCAATAATTAGGAATGGTTAATTTGTGGAATAGCATTAGGTAGACAACAGCATTAACCCTGCCTCAACTTCCTTGTGTATAATGTATGAATTTTACCCAAAATGTAACTATTCCACATTCATAATTCAGTTACGTTTAAGGAGCTCAGGAAATAGGATTTAGTACGCCTCAACTAGTTTTTGTGATTGTATATATGTCAACTTAACCTGAGAGAGAGAGAGGGAGGGGAGTAAGAGGGGAGAAAGAAAGAGAAAGAGAGTGAGAGGGGGAAAATGGGGAGAGGGAGAGAGAAAAAGAGAGAGAGAGAGAGGGGGGAAATGGGGAGAGGGAGAGAGAAAGAGAGAGAGAGAGAGGGGGAAATGGGGAGAGGGAGAGAGAAAAAAAGAGAGAGAGAGAGGGGGGAAATGGAGAGAGGGGGGAGAGAGGGGGGGGGGAGATAAAGAGAGGGAGAGAAGGGGGAAATGGAGAGAGGGGTGAGAGAAAGAAGGGGGCAGAGAGAGGGAGAGAGATAGAGAGAGAAAGGAAACATATATAACATATACTTGATATATGTCGGATGTGGCAGGGCCTGCAAACCATTACAAACTCCAAAGGGAAGCACAGCCGAGAGCTACCCAGTGACACGAGCCTACCGGACGGGCTAAACTATTTCTATGCTCGCTTCGAGGCAAATAACACTGAAACATGCATGAGAGCACCAGCTGTACCGGGAGACTGATCACAACATTCACAAGGCCGCAGGGCCAGACGGATTACCAGGACGAGTACTGAGAGCATGCGCTGACCAACTAGCAAGTGTCTTTACTAACATTTGCAACCTCTCCCTGTCCTAGTCTGTAATACCAAACATGTTTTAAGCAGACTACCATAGTGCCTGTGCCCGAGAACACTAAGGTAACTTGCCTAATTGACTACCGACCCAAAGCACTCACGTCTGTAGCCATGAAGTGCTTTGAAAGGCTGGTCATGGCTCACATCAACACCATCACCCCAGAAACCCTAGACCCACTCCAAATTGAATACCGCCCCAACAGATTGACAGATGATGCAGTTTCTATTGCACTCCACACTGCCCTTTCCCATCTGGACAAAAGGAACACCTATGTGAGAATGCTATTCATTGACTACAGCTCAGCGTTCAACACCATAGTGTCCTCAAAGCTCATCAATAAGCTAAGGACCCTGGGACTTAACACCTCCCTCTGCAACTGGATCCTGGACTTCCTGAAGGGCCACCCCCCAGATGGTAAGGGTAGGTAACAACACATCTGCCACGCTGATCCTCAACACAGGGGCCCCTCAGGGGTGCATGCTCAGCCCCCTCCTGTACTGCCTGTTCACTCATGACTGCACGGCCAGGCACGACTCCAACACCATCATTCAATTTGCCGATGACACAACAGTGGTAGGCCTGATCACCGACAACAACGAGACAGCCTATAGGGAGGAGGTAAGAGACCTGACCGCGTGGTGCCAGGACAACAACAGGAAAAAGTGGACTGAGCATGCCCCCATTCCCATTGACGGGGCTGCAGTGGAGCAGGTTGAGAGCTTCAGGCTCCTTGGTGTCAACATCACCAACAAACTAACATGGTCCAAGCACACTATGACAGTAGTAAAGTGGGCATGACAAATCCTATTCCCCCTCAGGAGACTGAAAAGATTTGGCATGGGTCCTCCAGATCCTCAAAAGGTTCTACAGCTGCCCCATCGAGAGCATCCTGACTGGTTGCATCACTGTCTTGTATGGTAACTGCTTGGCCCTGACCGCAAGGCATTACAGATGGTAGTGCGAACGGCCCAGTATATCACTGGGGCCAAGCTTCCTCCCATCCAGGACCTCTATACCAGGCGGTGTCAGAGGAAGGACCTAAAAATTGTCAAAGGCTACAACCACCCTCGTCATAGAATGTTCTCTCTGCTACCACATGGCAAGCGGTACCGGAGCGCCAAGTCTAGGTCCAAGAGGCATCTAAACAGCTTCTACCCCCAAGCCATAAGACTCCTGAACATCTAGTCAAAGGGCTACCCAGACTATTTGCACCGCCCTCCCAGTCCTCCCTTCTCCAAACCACTGCCACTCTCTGTTGTCATCTATGCATAGTAACTTTAATTAACTCTACCTACATGTATATACTACCTCAAATAACCAGTGCCCCCGCACATTGACTCCGTACCGGCACCCGCCTGTATATTTTGTTATTTTTTATGGCTGCTCTTTAATTGCTTGTTACTTTCATCTCTTATTCTTATCCGTATTTTTGAAACTGCACTGTTGGTTAGGGGCTCGTAAGTAAGCATTTCACTGTAAGGTTGTATTCAGTGGGAGGCCCCGGTGCACAACTGAGCAAGAGGACAAGTACATTAAAGTGTCTAGTTTGCGAAACAGACGCCTCACAAGTCTTCAACTGGCAGTTGTATTGCTTCTTTAATCAGCACAACAGTTTTCCAGCTGTGCTAACATAATTGCAAAAGGGTTTTCTAATGAACAATTAGCCTTTTAAAATGATAAACTTGTATTAGCTAACACAACGTGCCATTGGAACACAGGAGTGATGGTTGCTGATAATGGGTCTCTGTGCACCTATGTAGATATTCCATAAAGAATCTGCTGTTTCCAGCTACAATAGTCATTTTCAACATTAAAACCTCTAGTGACTCCCCATCCCGGGTCCGGGAGCGTAATCATCGACTGACACTAATTAGCATAACGCAACGGACATAAATATTACTAGAAAATATTCCTATTCATGAAAATCACAAGTGAAATATACTGAGACACAGTATAGTGCTTGTCTCCAAAAGCACTCACAAACTTCTACAGATGCACAATCGAGAGCATCCTGGCGGGCTGTATCACCGCCTGGTACGGCAACTGCTCCGCCCACAACCGTAAGGCTCTCCAGAGGGTAGTGAGGTCTGCAAAACGCATAACCGGGGGCAAACTACCTGCCCTCCAGGTCACCTACACCACCCGATGTTACAGGAAGGCCACAAAGATCATCAAGGACAACAACCACCCGAGCCACTGCCTGTTCACCCCGCTATCATCCAGAAGGCGAGGTCAGTACAGGTGCATCAAAGCTGGGACCGAGAGACTGAAAAACAGCTTCTATCTCAAGGCCATCAGACTGTTAAACAGCAACCACTAACATTGAGTGGCTGCTGCCAACACACTGACTCAACTCCAGCCACTTTAATAATGGGAATTGATGGGAAATTATTTAAAATATATCACTAGCCACTTTAAACAATGCTACCTAATATAATGTTTACATAACCTACATTATTCATCTCATATGTATACGTATATACTGTACTCTATATCATCTACTGCATCTTTATGTAATGCATGTATCACTAGCCACTTTAACTATGCCAATTTGTTTACATACTCATCTCATATGTATATACTGTACTCGATACCATCTACTGTATCCTGCCTATGCTGCTCTGTACCATCACTCATTCATATATCTTTATGTACATATTCTTTATACCCTTACACTTGTGTGTATAAGACAGTAGTTTTGGAATTGTTAGTTAGATTACTTGTTGGTTATTACTGCATTGACGGAACTAGAAGCACAAGCATTTCACTACACTCACATTAACATCTGCTAACCATGTGTACGTGACAAATAAAATTCGATTTGATTTAAACTTCTGACTTCAACTACATATATTTATTTTTCATTTGGTACTTTAACTATTTGCACATCATTACAACACTGTATATAGACATAATATGACATTTGAAATGTATTTTTATTTTGGAACTTGTGTAATGTTTACTGTTAATTTTGTTTATTGTTCATTACATTCTAATTAGCATCATAAAACACATTCCTTTTCTTTCACACTATTGGTTTGGCATACCTCACTATTGGTTTGGCATACCTCACTTTGGTTTGGCATGTTGTCAATGGAGTGAGTTGTGAGCATTATGGTCTGTAGCAGGGCTGATATGGTATGGTGTGTGGGTAGGAGCCTGGAGGGGGATGGGCTGTAGTAGCGTTGTCGTCATAGCGATTGGGAGAAATCCCAGCATTCTTCATGCTCGTTTCCCAGGATTCCTATCACATGGGAAGATCTCCAGTGGGTGGGATGGTTTGGCCTAATCTTACCGTATGATGACTTTTCAGATATAGGATGCTGTTTCGAATCTCCGAGCCAACTAGGTGAAAGATCTGGCAATGTGCCCTTGAGCAAGGTACTTAACCCTGTTTTCTCCTTTAAGTGGCTCTGGATAAGAGTGTCTGCTAATTGTGCTAAATTATGTAATTGTAAATAATTCAAAATAAATAATCAGCTAACTGCCTGAAAAAAATTGCTTCTTATTTTATAAATTAGAATGTCAACACTTCAGAACAAATAAGACAATGCAAGGACAGTAAACCCTATGTTGTGTTACTTCTACTGAAATGACTGGTGTTCCCCAGCAACAGGTGGGGTAAAACTACTGCAGCACTGCCCCCTTTTGGAGAAAACTAGATATTGCAACAAAGTTTTTTCAAAATAAAAACATGTATTTCCCAAGAAGAGTAAAGAAGAACCATATCTCTTAAACAGATCATTATTTTTCAACTGTTTTTTTTCTTCTTCAATTTACACAACAACCTCAAGTAAACCTACATAGACATTATGAACACTGCACAGTGAAATCATTGGGCTACATCTTAAGAGGATTTCGTTACAGAAAATATATTTCAAGTCGGTTCCAGGTACGTTTCAATACTCAGAACCGGATGGTTAGAGAGCAATTGTTCCATATGTCAAGCTAAACTTTACCAGTCTTTAACTTCTCCACGTATTTCCTATATGACGGAGAGGGATGGAAAGTCTGCAGTTTTTTGCGTTTATTTCCCCTCTGATCATCTGTTCTGAGCGTCACAGTTCCTCTCTGAGTATCTGTATCTCTGTGGAGTCGTCGCTGTTGTCAGTAGAACTGCCCTTCAGGGTCTCGTCCGGTCCCTCCGCGGTCCCGCTGTCCGACTCCTCCTCGATGGCAAAGCGCGCGTCGGCCGAGGAGCACAGTGAACTGACACTGGTTTGTTCAATGGAGAACAGGGCGCAGGCCAGAGGGGAGCTCAGGACCCTTCCTTCATTGACATCCTGGCTCCCCGCGGAGAAGGGAAGCGATACCTGGAAGGAGGTCATGGTGATGCTGTGTTTCTTTTTCAGCGCGCCCCATTCCCGCTGCTCCTCCTCGTGCACCAGGCGCGTAAAAACGTTCGACCTTCTCTTCTCCCGCCTTTTGGAGCGAACATAGCCCAGCATTATACCAACGAGGAAGACTCCATAGAAGGAGATTACTATGAAAATGTACACGTATGCGTTGCCATTGCTTTTGTCGGTTTGGGAAGCATCATTAGCCCTCTGCAGGGGAAGAACTTGGTGCGTTGTGAAGTTGTGTGACTTCTCCATCCTCAGTGGAGTTTGAGGTGGAATGAAAAGTTTCCTGTAAAAATAGATACATTACAGAGGTTATGATATTGTTTCTTTACCCACACTTTTACAAATGATATCCAAATGAAACTTGTATGAGACATAACTTAGTTAACAATGGCCTATTGTTACTAATGATACACTACTTATCCAACTTACCGAGCAACAGAACGGTGGAACATGTGAACCCAGCAGTGTGATCCGTGTCCTCGTGGGAGTGTGCGCCTATCGAATGTAACAGGATATCCAAGTGCGTGGGAATATTTATATGGCGTCCTTGAGACGTCACCAATCACGTGAGTGGACTATGGTCGAGAGGCAAGTTTTGGCCCAGTGTCAAATTACGGAGTGGACGCAAATTTCAGAGTGGCCTCTGCCCAGACAAAATTGTGACAAACTATGGTTATCAGATTTTGAAACCCTATGTTCCAATTCTGTTAAATGACTAAACAAAATACGTTGATTCTTAGTGGGCTATTACTACACATTCACCTACATGTTAAATGTTCATATTACAGAAAATTAAACAGAATTTAACCACTTAATTAAGCAACACATTGTCTTGGATAGTGCAAAAGGGAAGGGTTTGGAAATGTTTGCCTCAAATTACTAGGCAATGACAAATGATGATGGTAGGCACAATTGTTTAATTTGATTAGCCTGGTCCCCTTTGAGCTTATTGGATAAATGAAGTTCAAAGAGTTGGTTCTTACAGCTCAAACAGAACTTTCTCACGCAGTCATCATCATCATAACCACCTAACGTGTGTCACCAATCACTGCTTTATTATGGGTCTAATTGTAATGGACGACATAATGGACAACAGCTGAATTTCTCAATTTGCACTCAAATAATGCAGGACAGCTCTGATAGACCAAACACAATCTTTATTTATTTCTTCATGTAATCAATTCCAAGGCAAATTACTTATAAATACAATTGATGCACTTATGTTACAAGGCAGATTCCCCAGACAAACAGGGAGAGGATTTCCAAAACGGGTCTATATTATAAAGCTTCAATAGATTTAACATATTCATTTTTGAGTGATCACTGCACCTCATATACTGTGGGTACAGTATACAGGAAAACATCCGAAATGCATGTTATTCTGGGTTACAGTAACACATACTGTCAAGAAACTATATATTTCATTACTGTGTACAGCATTGTTATTAAAATATTTCCTATATGTAGTTATCCACTTGAAATCACAAGAAAAGGCAACAGGTGTCATGTGTGGAATGATGTTCTACAGAGCAATGTTTGTGCCATTTAGGTACGAGAGAGCGCACGCGAGTGCACACACACACACACACACACACACACACACACACACACACACACACACACACACACACACACACACACACACACACACACACACACACACACACACAAATAAATGCTGAAGCTGTGCTCTTAACTAAAATCTTTAAATTCTCAAATGTTGTACGGAAGTGTTTTGCGTGCATCTCTTCTTGCCGTCGGCCAAGTAATCCCACCTTAGTTTGGTCCAGATGTTATATTATCATATGGCATACTGTTTACTCCAAGCATGGCAGTGGTTCTAGAACGACAGCATTTACATTAGCGAATGTGTGGTTCACGTAAGTGCACACCTATAACAGAGTACAAATATGTTTTCTACCACTGAAAGAAAATGGTATTCACCAATCTACATATTTCTTACAAACATTATGAGTTTATGACAAGAGTATTATTAATTGGCATTATCATAAATAATAACAATTGTATTAATGACAGAAATGGCAAGGGAATAGTTCTGAAATACATACACCACATGGGCAAAAGTATGTTGTCACCCCTTCAAATTAGTGGATTCGGCTATTTCAGCCACATATATATATTCAATTATAAAATTGAGCACACAGCCATGCAATCTCCATAAACAAACATTGGCAGTAGAATGGCCCAGCTCGGTGATTTTCAACGTGGCACCGTGATAGGTATGCCACCTTTCCAACAAGTCAGTTCGTCAAATATCTGGCCTGCTAGAGTTGCCAATGGTGGAGGAGGAATAATGGTCTGGGGCTGTTTTTCATGGTTCGGGTTAGGCCCCTTAGTTCCAGTGAAGGGAAATCTTTACGCGACAGCATACAATGACATTCTAGACCATTCTGTGGTTACAATTTTGTGGCAACAGTTTGGGGACGGCCCTTTCCTATTTCAGCATGACAATGCCCCCGTGCACAAGGCGAGGTCCATACAGAAATGGTTTGTCAAGAATGGAGTGGAAGAACTTGAATGGCCTGCACAGAGCCCATTGAACACCATTGTGGTGAATTGGTATGCCGACTACTAGCTAGGCCTAATCGCCCAACATCAGTTCCGACCTCAGTAATGCTCTTGTGGCTGAATGGAAGTCCGAGCATTAATGTTCCAACATCTAGTGGAAAGCCTTCCAGCAAAGGGGGCGACCAACTCCATTTTAATGCCCATGATTTTGGAAAGAGATGTTCGACGAGCAGGTGTCCACATACTTTTGTCCACGTCGTGTATATTCACCTCAAAAGTTTTTTTTTTCCTAGGTGCAGAGACTCAACATTTCCCTGCCCTAGCCACAACACACATTTCCCCATGGGCACAAGTCATTGTCTTAGCCTCTCGGAACCTTCTGTTGACTTTGTGCCTGTAGGATCAGATCGGCAGATGGGAATCTAATAGAAATCACAGTGCTAAAGCCTCACTAAGCAGGAGAATCAGGATCAACTAAACAGAACAACCACAACAAAAAGAAACGACGACAGCTAGTTGCTTCCTGCCCTGCAGGAAATAAGACTAGTCTCCGGGCAGAACTAGGTTCTGAAATAAACCAGAGAATAAGCAACTGAAAAACCTGGCTTCAGGAACAGGGCTGAGAAATAGCCAACGAGGAGCCCTGGATTTGGAACTTGTAGAGAGAATCAGCCAATGAGGACTCTAGACTAATGTGGACAGAATCACAGAATTAAAGGAGAAAAACAAATAATTAAATAACAGCTATTAATTGCAATGTTAATGGTACTTACACTCGACAGGCTCTCATGGCTTAGCATTCCTGACACCCTCAGACAGAAGGGCATTGGTGTTAAAACAACGTTTTCCAACCAACCTGAGCTTGTGCTTCAATAACGGTGAACAACACTCACTAGTCATTTAGCAGACGATTTTATCCAGAGCGACTTAGTAGTAGTGAGTGCATACATTTTCATTGGTACTGGTCCACCGTTGGAATCAAACCCACAATCCAGGCATATGCCATGCTGTACCAACTGAGCCACATGGGACCACGACCAGACATGAGCTCAACAGGCAATGGAAAATGTGCTGTTTCTCCTCCAGTTCTTGTCCTTGTCGCGCGCACACACACAGAGAGAGAGAGATCAACAGGCAACATGACCTTATCTGTCCTGTTTCACAACTCACATCTGGAGGAAAACCATCTCCAAAGAGGGCAAGAAGTGGAATGAACATGGGCAAGAAGTGGAATGAACATGGGCAAGAAGTGGAATGAACATGGGCAAGAAGTGGAATGAACATGGGCAAGAAGTGGAATGAACATGGGCAAGAAGTGGAATGAACATGGAGATATTAGGGTGTTCCAACAACACTCTTTACTTACTCTCTCCTAACTAATCCTTCTCTCTAACAGTCTTCAGTGCTTTATTTATTGTCTATTGATTCACATTTTTAAGCAAAGCCATTTAATCGAATGAAGGAACAGTAGAAATATTGCAACACAGCCTCCTCTCTTTGATATCGCTATTTCTCTCCCTCTATCTTTCTCAATCTGTTTCTCTAATTTCTCTCCCTCTATCTTTCTCAATCTGTTTCTCTATTTCTCTCCCTCTATCTTTCTCAATCTGTTTCTCTATTTCTCTCCCTCTATCTTTCTCAATCTGTTTCTCTATTTCTCTCCCTCTATCTTTCTCAATCTGTTTCTCTATTTCTCTCCCTCTATCTTTCTCAATCTGTTTCTCTATTTCTCTCCCTCTATCTTTCTTTCTATCTTTTTTGGTCTCATTAGAACAAAGTAGATTCAAGTAAATTGAGTGCTTCTGGAGGCTCGTCCGGGATGGGGGTCTGGTGGGGATAGGAGGATGGAGCTAAAAGCTTGGAGGCTTGAGGCAGATGCTGGATCTGTGCATGGAGAGGTTCTGGTCTGGTCCTACTTCCCGCCGTACATTCTCTCGATGTCGTCCTGGTACTTACTCTTCAGCTGCTGGCGTTTGAGCTTGAAGGCGTCGGTCACCAGGCCCGTCTCGGGGGTCCAGGGGTCGGGGCTCAGACGGATCTTACGGGGGATCTCAAACCGCTCCAGCTGGGCTGCACAGGCAGACAAGAAGAAGAAGAAATGCATCACAACTCCCGTCAGAGGTGGAACCGAAGAAATCACCAAAAGGAATGGATGACAAAAGTAGAGCTTCAAACGGACTTTAACGTGTATCTACTACGACCACTTCCGTCTACTGCATAACCGCCCTCTCCTCTCTCTCCAAGGTGTGATGACCTTTGACCTCTCACCTGATAGGGCAGCCTCAGTGATCACCTGCAGGACCACTCCCTCCATGGCAGCATTGTTACACAGCTCCTCCCACGAGCCCCGGATACAATACTGCTCCGCTAGTGACAGCAGGTGCTTCTGATTGGGCACCACAAAGCCAATCACGTACATCTCTTCACTGAAGAGAGATAACAGTTAAGAAGACACAACCATTTCTCTGTTGTTTTTTTACATAGACTGATTCATATACACACACACACCTGTTGGCGTAGGCACAGATGTTGTCTATAAGGGGGCAGTTCTTCAGCATGGCCTCCACCTTCCCCAGAGACACATACTCTCCTGCCTGGAGCTTAACCAGGTCCTTCTTCCGATCTGTAGACACAGGGACACACTGTCACACTGTATGTGTGTGTTTGTGGGGGAGGGGGGATAAAAAGCACATTTTCCATTGCACAGCAAATCTTTACAGACAGATATAGACAACAGAGAGCATTAGGATTTCTGTCAGTCTAAAGTAAACACGACTCAAGATGAATTCTCAGAAGTGAGGTGGAATTGAGAAATAGTTGTTCTTGGGAGCTGTCCTGCTAGACTGATAGATGTACGTAGGGGCATAGGTTATTTAGATGGGTTTCAGTGGTTTTGGCATGACGTTGATGCGGTGTGCTGACGTAGGTGGTACCAGGGAGGGTTTTTTACATGCTCCTGTATATGGACATCAGAGGAGGCTGGTGGGAGGAGCTAGAGGAGGACGGGCTTATTATAATGGCTGGAATGGAATCAATGGAATGGTGCCAAACACATCAAACACAACGTGTTTGCCTCCGTTGCATTGATTCCATTCCAGCCATTACAATGAGCCCATCCTCGTATAGCTCCTCCCACCAGCCTCCTGTGATGGACATGCCCAAAAGTAAATGTTTATCTTAGCAAATATGAACTTGGGTGCATAACCATGGTGAAGGGGAACACTTTGGAATAGAGAAGATGTCTCTTTATTCAGAAAGCGAGAATGAGGACATTCAGTGAGAGGTGTTAGCCCTGCTCCTCACCAATGATCTTGAGGCATCCATCAGGATGGACCTCTCCTATGTCTCCCGTACAGAACCAGCGCTGGCCGTTGTCGTCCACAAAGAAGTCCTGGTTCTTGGCCTCATTCTTGTAGTAACCCATGGTTACGTTGGGCCCGCCAATCAGGATCTCACCTTGTGGGTTGGGTGTGTCTGTGCTGTGGTAGCCACCTGGAGGACAGAGCAGGGGAGGAAATAAAGACCAGTAGACATCAGCAGAGTAGACGGACACAGAAATATAGAGAGTAGAGTGTACTGTTAATACAGAAGAAACACAGAGTGGATAAAATACAGACAGCATGTCCTATTTCTGAGGTCCAAACTAGGATAGAATAAACTCCATTAGATAAAACGATTAGCACAGAATAGACCATGTACAGTCGCTTCAGAAAGTATTCACACCTTTGACTTATTCCACATTTTGTTGTGTTACAGTGTGAATTTGGATTTAAAAGAATAAAATAGACATTGTGTCACTGACCTACACACAATACTCCATAATGTCAACAGTTACAAATTAATTAAAAATGAAAAGCTGAAATGTCTTGAGTCAATAAGTATTCAACCCCTTTGTCATTGAAAGCCTAAAAAAGTTATGGAGTAAAAATGTGCATAACAAGTCACATAATGAGTTGCACGGACTCTCTGTGTGCAATAATAGTGTTTAACATAATTTTTGAAAGACTACCTCTCTGTATGCATTCTGTTTGCAAAAAGGCACTTAAGTAATAATGTGGCAAAGACATTATGTTTGGGGCAAATCCAACACAACACAACACAACACTGAGTACCACTATTCATATTTTCAAGCATGGTGGTGGCTGCATCATGTTATGGGTATGCTTGTCATTGGCAAGGACTAGGGAGTTTTTTTGGATAGAAATAAATGGAATAGCGCAAGCACAGGCAAAATCCTTGAGGAAAACCTGGTTCAGTCTGCTTTCAGACAGACACTGGAAGAGAAATTCACATTTTAGCAGGACAATAACCTAAAACACAAGGCCAAATATACACTGGAGTTGCTTACCAAGACAACATTGAATGTTCCTGAGTGGCCTAGTTAGTTTTTGACTTAAGTCTATGGCAAGACTTGAAAATGGCTCTATAGCAATTATCAACAATCACATTTTTTGTACAATCCAGGTGTACAAAGTTCTTAGAGACTTATGCAGAAAGGTGATTATAACATGTATTGACTCAGGGGTTTGAATATCTATGTAATTAAAATTCCACTTTGACATTGGAGTATTTTGCATAGATCGTTGACAAACAATGACAAATACATTTTAATCTCACCTTGTAAGTGAAGGGGTGTGAATAATTTCTGAAGGCACTGTATGATGGAAAACTATACAGAGGAAAGAGTTGTGTTCTGAATGACTTCCTTACAAGGTCATGGTGCAGTTGAAATATGAAAGAGGGATTTTTCCCCTAAAACGCTGTCCATCTCTCACACTGACTAGGGCGTGTGTGTAAATAACGTGGGATGGATCCGTAAACTATATGACATTGTTTTCATAAGTGTGTGTGTGGATAAAGAGACCCAGGTGTCCTCCTCCCTGTCTTTCTGTGTCACTCACCCTCCACCCAATCCTTGAGCTTGATTTCAGAACAAATGAGCGGTCCTCCAACTCGCCCTGTGCTGTAGTCCCACACTGGAAAGCAGACACACGCACACGCACAAAAACGCACACACATCATCATCCCAAGCTGCAGTGACTGACAAATGTATAATACACAGTTGCACTGTTATGCTGAATGCTCCCCATCTGTTACCGTGGTAACCTAACCAAACCATAGTAGCCCTGCCAGGGCCCTGCACTCTCTCCTATCTCTAAGGGATGACAACACGGAACTAATAGTTATGCAATGGATCACTGCTGACTGCAGTTTTTACTGCATTGGGGAGAAATAATGGATATTTCCATGACGTTCAGAACTCTGCTCTCCAATTTACTCTCTCTTCATCCCATCCCTCTGTGTCCACTACAGTCTCTCCTCCCCCTACCCTATCCCTCTGTATCCACTACAGTCTCTCCTCTCCCCTACCCCATCCCTCTGTATCCACTACAGTCTCTCCTCCCCCTACCCCATCCCTCTGTATCCACTACAGTCTCTCCTCCCTCCTACCCCGTCCCTCTGTATCCACTACAGTCTCTCCTGCCCCTACCCCATCCCTCTATATCCACTACAGTCTCTCCTCCCCCTACCCCATCCCTCTGTATCCACTACAGTCTCTCCTCCCCCTACCCCATCCCTCTGTATCCACTACAGTCTCTCCTCCCCCTACCCCATCCCTCTGTATCCACTACAGTCTCTCCTCCCTCCTACCCCATCCCTCTGTATCCACTACAGTCTCTCCTCCCTCCTACCCCATCCCTCTGTATCCACTACAGTCTCTCCTCCCCCTACCCCATCCCTCTGTATCCACTACAGTCTCTCCTCCCCCTACCCCATCCCTCTGTGTCCACTACAGTCTCTCCTCCCTCCTACCCCATCCCTCTGTATCCACTACAGTCTCTCCTACCCCCCCCTACCCCATCCCTCTGTATCCACTACAGTCTCTCCTCCCCCTACCCCATCCCTCTATATCCACTACAGTCTCTCCTCCCCCTACCCCATCCCTCTGTATCCACTACAGTCTCTCCTCCCCCTACCCCATCCCTCTGTATCCACTACAGTCTCTCCTCCCCCTACCCCATCCCTCTGTATCCACTACAGTCTCTCCTCCCTCCTACCCCATCCCTCTGTATCCACTACAGTCTCTCCTCCCCCTACCCCATCCCTCTGTATCCACTACAGTCTCTCCTCCCCCTACCCCATCCCTCTGTATCCACTACAGTCTCTCCTCCCCCTACCCCATCCCTCTGTATCCACTACAGTCTCTCCTCTCCTACCCCATCCCTCTGTATCCACTACAGTCTCTCCTCCCCCTACCCTATCCCTCTGTCTCCACTACAGTCTCTCCTCCCCCTACCCCATCTCTCTGTGTCCACTACAGTCTCTCCTCCCCCTACCCTATCCCTCTGTGTCCACTACAGTCTCTCCTCCCCCTACCCCATCCCTCTGTATCCACTACAGTCTCTCCTCCCACTACCCCATCCCTCTATATCCACTACAGTCTCTCCTCCCTCCTACCCCATCCCTCTATATCCACTAAGTCTCCTCCCCTACCCCATCCCTCTGTATCCACTACAGTCTCTCCTCCACCTACCCCATCCCTCTGTATCCACTACAGTCTCTCCTCCACCTACCCTATCCCTCTATATCCACTACAGTCTCTCCTCCCTCCTACCCCATCCCTCTATATCCACTACAGTCTCTCCTCCCTCCTACTCCATCCCTCTGTATCCACTACAGTCTCTCCTCCCCTACCCTATCCCTCTATATCCACTACAGTCTCTCCTCCCTCCTACCCCATCCCTCTATATCCACTACAGTCTCTCCTCCCCCTACCCTATCCCTCTGTGTCCACTACAGTCTCTCCTCCCCCTACCCCATCCCTCTGTGTCCACTACAGTCTCTCCTCCCCCTACCCTATCCCTCTGTGTCCACTACAGTCTCTCCTCCCCCTACCCCATCCCTCTGTATCCACTACAGTCTCTCCTCCCCCTACCCCATCCCTCTGTATCCACTACAGTCTCTCCTCCCCCTACCCCATCCCTCTGTATCCACTACAGTCTCTCCTCCCCCTACCCCATCCCTCTGTATCCACTACAGTCTCTCCTCCCCTCCTACCCCATCCCTCTGTATCCACTACAGTCTCTCCTCCCGCTACCCCATCCCTCTATATCCACTACAGTCTCTCCTCCCCCTACCCCACATCTCTGTATCCACTACAGTCTCTCCTCCCCCTACCCCATCCCTCTGTATCCACTACAGTCTCTCCTCCCCCTACCCCATCCCTCTGTATCCACTACAGTCTCTCCTCCCCCTACCCCATCCCTCTGTATCCACTACAGTCTCTCCTCCCCCTACCCCATCCCTCTGTATCCACTACAGTCTCTCCTCCCTCCTACCCCATCCCTCTGTATCCACTACAGTCTCTCCTCCCTCCTACCCCATCCCTCTGTATCCACTACAGTCTCTCCTCCCCCTACCCCATCCCTCTGTATCTACTACAGTCTCTCCTCCCTCCTACCCCATCCCTCTGTATCCACTACAGTCTCTCCTCCCCCTACCCCATCCCTCTGTATCCACTACAGTCTCTCCTCCCTCATACCCCATCCCTCTGTATCCACTACAGTCTCTCCTCCCTCCTACCCCATCCCTCTGTATCCACTACAGTCTCTCCTCCCCCTACCCTATCCCTCTGTACCCACTACAGTCTCTCCTCCCTCCTACCCCATCCCTCTATATCCACTACAGTCTCTCCTCCCTCCTACCCTATCCCTCTGTATCCACTACAGTCTCTCCTCCCTCCTACCCCATCCCTCTGTATCCACTACAGTCTCTCCCTCCCCCTACCCCATCCCTCTATATCCACTACAGTCTCTCCTCCCCCTACCCCATCCCTCTATATCCACTACAGTCTCTCCTCCCTCCTACCCCATCCCTCTATATCCACTACAGTCTCTCCTCCCCCTACCCCATCCCTCTGTATCCACTACAGTCTCTCCTCCACCTACCCCATCCCTCTGTATCCACTACAGTCTCTCCTCCCCCTACCCCATCCCTCTATATCCACTACAGTCTCTCCTCCCTCCTACCCCATCCCTCTATATCCACTACAGTCTCTCCTCCCCCTACCCCATCCCTCTGTATCCACTACAGTCTCTCCTCCCTCCTACCCCATCCCTCTGTATCCACTACAGTCTCTCCTCCCTCCTACCATATCCCTCTGTATCTACTACAGTCTCTCCTCCCCCCTACCCCATCCCTCTATATCCACTACAGTCTCTCCTCCCTCCTACCCCATCCCTCTGTATCTACTACAGTCTCTCCTCCCCCTACCCCATCCCTCTGTATCCACTACAGTCTCTCCTCCCTCCTACCCCATCCCTCTGTATCCACTACAGTCTCTCCTCCCCCTACCCCATCCCTCTGTATCCACTACAGTTACATTTACATTACATTTAAGTCATTTAGCAGACCTCTTATCCACTACAAAGTGAATCTTCTGACATCCAGTGGAACAGCCACTTTACAATAGTGCATCTAAATCATTTAAGGGGGGGGTGAGAAGGATTACTTATCCTCTGTATGTAGTGGATATAGATATACAGTCTCTCCTCCCCCTACCCCATCCCTCTATATCCACTACAGTCTCTCCTCCCCTACTACAGTCTCTCCTCCCTACCCCATCCCTCTGTATCCACTACAGTCTCTCCTCCCTCCCTACCCCATCCCTCTGTATCCACTACAGTCTCTCCTCCCTCCTACCCCATCCCTCTGTATCCACTACAGTCTCTCCTCCCCCTACCCCATCCCTCTGTATCCACTACAGTCTCTCCTCCCTCCTACCCCATCCCTCTGTATCCACTACAGTCTCTCCTCCCTCCTACCCCATCCCTCTGTATCCACTACAGTCTCTCCTCCCTCCTACCCCATCCCTCTGTATCCACTACAGTCTCTCCTCCCTCCTACCCCATCCCTCTGTATCCACTACAGTCTCTCCTCCCTCCTACCCCATCCCTCTGTATCCACTACAGTCTCTCCTCCCTCCTACCCCATCCCTCTGTATCCACTACAGTCTCTCCTCCCTCCTACCCCATCCCTCTGTATCCACTACAGTCTCTCCTCCCTCCTACCCCATCCCTCTGTATCCACTACAGTCTCTCCTCCCTCCTACCCCATCCCTCTGTATCCACTACAGTCTCTCCTCCCCCTACCCCATCCCTCTGTATCCACTACAGTCTCTCCTCCCCCTACCCCATCCCTCTGTATCCACTACAGTCTCTCCTCCCCCTACCCCATCCCTCTGTATCCACTACAGTCTCTCCTCCCTCCTACCCCATCCCTCTGTATCCACTACAGTCTCTCCTCCCTCCTACCCCATCCCTCTGTATCCACTACAGTCTCTCCTCCCTCCTACCCCATCCCTCTGTATCCACTACAGTCTCTCCTCCCCCCTACCCCATCCCTCTGTATCCACTACAGTCTCTCCTCCCCCTACCCCATCCCTCTATATCCACTACAGTCTCTCCTCCCTCCTACCCCATCCCTCTGTATCCACTACAGTCTCTCCTCCCCCCTACCCCATCCCTCTGTATCCACTACAGTCTCTCCTCCCCCTACCCCATCCCTCTGTATCCACTCCAGTCTCTCCTCCCTCCTACCCATCCCTCTATATCCACTACAGTCTCTCCTCCCCCTACCCCATCCCTCTATATCCACTACAGTCTCTCCTCCCTCCTACCCTATCCCTCTGTATCCACTACAGTCTCTCCTCCCTCCTACCCCATCCCTCTGTATCCACTACAGTCTCTCCTCCCTCCTACCCCATCCCTCTGTATCCACTACAGTCTCTCCTCCCTCCTACCCCATCCCTCTGTATCCACTACAGTCTCTCCTCCCTCCTACCCCATCCCTCTGTATCCACTACAGTCTCTCCTCCCTCCTACCCCATCCCTCTGTATCCACTACAGTCTCTCCTCCCCCTACCCCATCCCTCTGTATCCACTACAGTCTACCCCATCCTCCACCCTCCTACCCCATCTCTCTGTGTCCACTACAGTCTCTCCTCCCCCTACCCTATCCCTCTGTGTCCACTACAGTCTCTCCTCCCCCTACCCCATCCCTCTGTATCCACTACAGTCTCTCCTCCCCCCCTACCCTATCCCTCTGTGTCCACTACAGTCTCTCCTCCCCCTACCCCATCCCTCTGTATCCACTACAGTCTCTCCTCCCACTACCCCATCCCTCTATATCCACTACAGTCTCTCCTCCCTCCTACCCCATCCCTCTATATCCACTACAGTCTCTCCTCCACCTACCCCATCCCTCTGTATCCACTACAGTCTCTCCTCCACCTACCCTATCCCTCTATATCCACTACAGTCTCTCCTCCCTCCTACCCCATCCCTCTATATCCACTACAGTCTCTCCTCCCTCCTACTCCATCCCTCTGTATCCACTACAGTCTCTCCTCCCCCTACCCTATCCCTCTATATCCACTACAGTCTCTCCTCCCTCCTACCCCATCCCTCTATATCCACTACAGTCTCTCCTCCCCCTACCCTATCCCTCTGTGTCCACTACAGTCTCTCCTCCCCCTACCCCATCTCTCTGTATCCACTACAGTCTCTCCTCCCCCTACCCTATCCCTCTGTATCCACTACAGTCTCTCCTCCCCCTACCCCATCCCTCTGTATCCACTACAGTCTCTCCTCCCCCTACCCCATCCCTCTGTATCCACTACAGTCTCTCCTCCCTCCTACCCCATCCCTCTATATCCACTACAGTCTCTCCTCCCCCTACCCTATCCCTCTGTGTCCACTACAGTCTCTCCTCCCCCTACCCTATCCCTCTGTGTCCACTACAGTCTCTCCTCCCCCTACCCCATCCCTCTGTATCCACTACAGTCTCTCCTCCCCCTACCCCATCCCTCTGTATCCACTACAGTCTCTCCTCCCTCCTACCCCATCCCTCTGTATCCACTACAGTCTCTCCTCCCCCTACCCCATCCCTCTATATCCACTACAGTCTCTCCTCCCCCTACCCCACATCTCTGTATCCACTACAGTCTCTCCTCCCCCTACCCCATCCCTCTGTATCCACTACAGTCTCTCCTCCCCCTACCCCATCCCTCTGTATCCACTACAGTCTCTCCTCCCCCTACCCCATCCCTCTGTATCCACTACAGTCTCTCCTCCCCCTACCCCATCCCTCTGTATCCACTACAGTCTCTCCTCCCCCTACCCCATCCCTCTGTATCCACTACAGTCTCTCCTCCCTCCTACCCCATCCCTCTGTATCCACTACAGTCTCTCCTCCCCCTACCCCATCCCTCTGTATCTACTACAGTCTCTCCTCCCTCCTACCCCATCCCTCTGTATCCACTACAGTCTCTCCTCCCTCATACCCCATCCCTCTGTATCCACTACAGTCTCTCCTCCCTCCTACCCCATCCCTCTGTATCCACTACAGTCTCTCCTCCCCCTACCCTATCCCTCTGTACCCACTACAGTCTCTCCTCCCTCCTACCCCATCCCTCTATATCCACTACAGTCTCTCCTCCCTCCTACCCTATCCCTCTGTATCCACTACAGTCTCTCCTCCCTCCTACCCCATCCCTCTGTATCCACTACAGTCTCTGCTCCCCCTACCCCATCCCTCTATATCCACTACAGTCTCTCCTCCCCCTACCCCATCCCTCTATATCCACTACAGTCTCTCCTCCCTCCTACCCCATCCCTCTATATCCACTACAGTCTCTCCCCCTACCCCATCCTCTGTATCCACTACAGTCTCTCCTCCCCCTACCCCATCCCTCTGTATCCACTACAGTCTCTGCTCCCCCTACCCCATCCCTCTATATCCACTACAGTCTCTCCTCCCTCCTACCCCATCCCTCTATATCCACTACAGTCTCTCCTCCCCCTACCCCATCCCTCTGTATCCACTACAGTCTCTCCTCCCCCTACCCCATCCCTCTGTATCCACTACAGTCTCTCCTCCCTCCTACCCCATCCCTCTGTATCCACTACAGTCTCTCCTCCCTCCTACCATATCCCTCTGTATCCACTACAGTCTCTCCTCCCTCCCCTACCCCATCCCTCTATATCCACTACAGTCTCTCCTCCCTCCTACCCCATCCCTCTGTATCCACTACAGTCTCTCCTCCCTCCCCCTACCCTACCCCATCCCTCTGTATCCACTACAGTCTCTCCTCCCCCTACCCCATCCCTCTGTATCCACAGTTACATTTCTCTCCTCCCCCTACAAATTGGTGAATTCACCTTCTGACATCCAGTGGAACAGCCACTTTACTAGTGCATCTAAATCATTTAAGGGGGGTGAGAAGGATTACTTATCCTAGGTATTCCTACAGTCTCTCCTCCCCCCTACCCCATCCCTCTATATCCACTACAGTCTCTCCTCCCCCTACCCCATCCCTCTGTATCCACTACAGTCTCTCCTCCCCCTACCCCATCCCTCTGTATCCACTACAGTCTCTCCTCCCTCCTACCCCATCCCTCTGTATCCACTACAGTCTCTCCTCCCCCTACCCCATCCCTCTGTATCCACTACAGTCTCTCCTCCCCCTACCCCATCCCTCTGTATCCACTACAGTCTCTCCTCCCTCCTACCCCATCCCTCTGTATCCACTACAGTCTCTCCTCCCCCCCTACCCCATCCCTCTGTATCCACTACAGTCTCTCCTCCCTCCTACCCCATCCCTCTGTATCCACTACAGTCTCTCCTCCCTCCTACCCCATCCCTCTGTATCCACTACAGTCTCTCCTCCCTCCTACCCCATCCCTCTGTATCCACTACAGTCTCTCCTCCCTCCTACCCCATCCCTCTGTATCCACTACAGTCTCTCCTCCCCCTACCCCATCCCTCTGTATCCACTACAGTCTCTCCTCCCCCTACCCCATCCCTCTGTATCCACTACAGTCTCTCCTCCCCCTACCCCATCCCTCTGTATCCACTACAGTCTCTCCTCCCTCCTACCCCATCCCTCTGTATCCACTACAGTCTCTCCTCCCTCCTACCCCATCCCTCTGTATCCACTACAGTCTCTCCTCCCTCCTACCCCATCCCTCTGTATCCACTACAGTCTCTCCTCCCCCTACCCCATCCCTCTGTATCCACTACAGTCTCTCCTCCCCCTACCCCATCCCTCTGTATCCACTACAGTCTCTCCTCCCCCTACCCCATCCCTCTATATCCACTACAGTCTCTCCTCCCCCTACCCCATCCCTCTGTGTCCACTACAGTCTCTCCTCCCTCCTACCCCATCCCTCTGTGTCCACTACAGTCTCTCCTCCCCCTACCCCATCCCTCTATATCCACTACAGTCTCTCCTCCCTCCTACCCCATCCCTCTGTATCTACTACAGTCTCTCCTCCCCCTACCCCATCCCTCTGTATCCACTACAGTCTCTCCTCCCCCTACCCCATCCCTCTGTATCCACTACAGTTACATTTACATTACATTTAAGTCATTTAGCAGACGCTCTTATCCAGAGCGACTTACAAATTGGTGAATTCACCTTCTGACATCCAGTGGAACAGCCACTTTACAATAGTGCATCTAAATCATTTAAGGGGGGGGGTGAGAAGGATTACTTATCCTAGGTATTCCTTGAAGAGGGGGTAGGGGGAGGAGAGACTGTAGTGGATATAGATATACAGTCTCTCCTCCCCCTACCCCATCCCTCTATATCCACTACAGTCTCTCCTCCCCCCTACCCCATCCCTCTGTATCCACTACAGTCTCTCCTCCCCCTACCCCATCCCTCTGTATCCACTACAGTCTCTCCTCCCTCCTACCCCATCCCTCTGTATCCACTACAGTCTCTCCTCCCCTACCCCTCCCTCTGTATCCACTACCCCATCCCTCTGTATCCACTACAGTCTCTCCTCCCTCCTACCCCATCCCTCTGTATCCACTACAGTCTCTCCTCCCTCCTACCCCATCCCTCTGTATCCACTACAGTCTCTCCTCCCTCCTACCCCATCCCTCTGTATCCACTACAGTCTCTCCTCCCTCCTACCCCATCCCTCTGTATCCACTACAGTCTCTCCTCCCTCCTACCCCATCCCTCTGTATCCACTACAGTCTCTCCTCCCTCCTACCCCATCCCTCTGTATCCACTACAGTCTCTCCTCCCCCCTACCCCATCCCTCTGTATCCACTACAGTCTCTCCTCCCCCTACCCCATCCCTCTGTATCCACTACAGTCTCTCCTCCCCCTACCCCATCCCTCTGTATCCACTACAGTCTCTCCTCCCTCCTACCCCATCCCTCTGTATCCACTACAGTCTCTCCTCCCCCCCTACCCCATCCCTCTGTATCCACTACAGTCTCTCCTCCCTCCTACCCCATCCCTCTGTATCCACTACAGTCTCTCCTCCCCCTACCCCATCCCACTGTATCCACTACAGTCTCTCCAACCCCATCCCTCTATCCCCCATCCCTCTATATCCACTACAGTCTCTCCTCCCCCTACCCCATCCCTCTGTATCCACTACAGTCTCTCCTCCCTCCTACCCCATCCCTCTGTGTCCACTACAGTCTCTCCTCCCCCTACCCCATCCCTCTGTATCCACTACAGTCTCTCCTCCCCCTACCCCATCCCTCTGTATCCACTACAGTCTCTCCTCCCTCCTACCCCATCCCTCTATATCCACTACAGTCTCTCCTCCCCCTACCCATCCCTCTATATCCACTACAGTCTCTCCTCCCTCCTACCCCATCCCTCTGTATCCACTACAGTCTCTCCTCCCTCCTACCCCATCCCTCTGTATCCACTACAGTCTCTCCTCCCACCTACCCCATCCCTCTATATCCACTACATTCTCTCCTCCCCTATCCCATCCCTCTGTATCCACTACAGTCTCTCCTCCCTCCTACCCTACAGTCTCTCCTCCCCCTACCCCATCCCTCTGTATCCACTACAGTCTCTCCTCCCTCCTACCCCATCCCTCTGTATCCACTACAGTCTCTCCTCCCCCTACCCCATCCCTCTGTATCCACTACAGTCTCTCCTCTCCCCTACCCTATCCCTCTGTATCCACTACAGTCTCTCCTCCCCCTACCCCATCCCTCTATATCCACTACAGTCTCTCCTCCCTCCTACCCTACCCCTCTGTATCCACTCAGTCTCTCCTCCCCCTACCCTATCCCTCTGTATCCACTACAGTCTCTCCTCCCCCTACCCTATCCCTCTGTATCCACTACAGTCTCTCCTCCCCCTACCCTATCCCTCTGTATCCACTACAGTCTCTCCTCCCTCCTACCCCATCCCTCTGTATCCACTACAGTCTCTCCTCCCCCTACCCCATCCCTCTGTATCCACTACAGTCTCTCCTCCCCCTACCCCATCCCTCTGTATCCACTACAGTCTCTCCTCCCTCCTACCCCATCCCTCTGTATCCACTACAGTCTCTCCTCCCCCTACCCCATCCCTCTGTATCCACTACAGTCTCTCCTCCCTCCTACCCCATCCCTCTGTATCCACTACAGTCTCTCCTCCCTCCTACCCCATCCCTCTGTATCCACTACAGTCTCTCCTCCCTCCTACCCCATCCCTCTGTATCCACTACAGTCTCTCCTCCTCCTACCCAATCCTTCTGTATCCACTACAGTCTCTCCTCCCTCCTACCCCATCCCTCTGTATCCACTACAGTCTCTCCTCCCCCTACCCCATCCCTCTGTATCCACTACAGTCTCTCCTCCCCCTACCCCATCCCTCTGTATCCACTACAGTCTCTCCTCCCCCTACCCCATCCCTCTGTATCCACTACAGTCTCTCCTCCCTCCTACCCCATCCCTCTGTATCCACTACAGTCTCTCCTCCCCCTACCCCATCCCTCTGTATCCACTACAGTCTCTCCTCCCTCCTACCCCATCCCTCTGTATCCACTACAGTCTCTCCTCCCCCTACCCCATCCCTCTGTATCCACTACAGTCTCTCCTCCCCCTACCCCATCCCTCTATATCCACTACAGTCTCTCCTCCCCCTACCCCATCCCTCTGTGTCCACTACAGTCTCTCCTCCCTCCTACCCCATCCCTCTGTGTCCACTACAGTCTCTCCTCCCCCCTACCCCATCCCTCTGTATCCACTACAGTCTCTCCTCCCCCTACCCCATCCCTCTGTATCCACTCCAGTCTCTCCTCCTCCTACCCTATCCCTCTATATCCACTACAGTCTCTGCTCCCCCTACCCTATCCCTCTATATCCACTACAGTCTCTCCTCCCTCCTACCCCCCATCCCTCTGTATCCACTACAGTCTCTCCTCCCTCCTACCCCATCCCTCTGTATCCACTACAGTCTCTCCTCCCTCCTACCCCATCCCTCTATATCCACTACATTCTCTCCTCCCCCTATCCCATCCCTCTGTATCCACTACAGTCTCTCCTCCCCCTACCCCATCCCTCTGTATCCACTACAGTCTCTCCTCCCTCCTACCCCATCCCTCTGTATCCACTACAGTCTCTCCTCCCCCTACCCCATCCCTCTGTATCCACTACAGTCTCTCCTCTCCCCTACCCTATCCCTCTGTATCCACTACAGTCTCTCCTCCCCCTACCCCATCCCTCTATATCCACTACAGTCTCTCCTCCCTCCTACCCCACCCCTCTGTATCCACTTCAGTCTCTCCTCCCCCTACCCCTATCCCTCTGTATCCACTACAGTCTCTCCTCCCCCTACCCTATCCCTCTGTATCCACTACAGTCTCTCCTCCCCCCCTACCCTATCCCTCTGTATCCACTACAGTCTCTCCTCCCTCCTACCCCATCCCTCTGTATCCACTACAGTCTCTCCTCCCTCCTACCCTATCCCTCTGTATCCACTACAGTCTCTCCTCCCCCTACCCCATCCCTCTATATCCACTACAGTCTCTCCTCCCCTACCCTATCCCTCTATATCCACTACAGTCTCTCCTCCCTCCTACCCCATCCCTCTGTATCCACTACAGTCTCTCCTCCCTCCTACCCCATCCCTCTGTATCCACTACAGTCTCTCCTCCCCCTACCCCATCCCTCTGTATCCACTACAGTCTCTCCTCCCCCTACCCCATCCCTCTGTATCCACTACAGTCTCTCCTCCCCCTACCCCATCCCTCTGTATCCACTAGAGTCTCTCCTCCCCCTACCCCATCCCTCTGTATCCACTACAGTCTCTCCTCCCTCCTACCCTATCCCTCTGTATCCACTACAGTCTCTCCTCCCTCCTACCCTATCCCATCCCTCTGTATCTACTACAGTCTCTCCTCCCTCCTACCCTATCCCATCCCTCTGTATCTACTACAGTCTCTCCTCCCTCCTACCCTATCCCATCCCTCTGTACCCACTACAGTCTCTCCTCCCTCCTACCCCATCCCTCTGTATCCACTACAGTCTCTCCTCCCTCCTACCCCATCCCTCTGTATCCACTACAGTCTCTCCTCCCTCCTACCCCATCCCTCTGTATCCACTACAGTCTCTCCTCCTCCTACCCAATCCTTCTGTATCCACTACAGTCTCTCCTCCCTCCTACCCCATCCCTCTGTATCCACTACAGTCTCTCCTCCCCCTACCCCATCCCTCTGTATCCACTACAGTCTCTCCTCCCCCTACCCCATCCCTCTGTATCCACTACAGTCTCTCCTCCCCCTACCCCATCCCTCTGTATCCACTACAGTCTCTCCTCCCTCCTACCCCATCCCTCTGTATCCACTACAGTCTCTCCTCCCCCTACCCCATCCCTCTGTATCCACTACAGTCTCTCCTCCCTCCTACCCCATCCCTCTGTATCCACTACAGTCTCTCCTCCCCCTACCCCATCCCTCTGTATCCACTACAGTCTCTCCTCCCCCTACCCCATCCCTCTATATCCACTACAGTCTCTCCCCCCCCCTACCCCATCCCTCTGTGTCCACTACAGTCTCTCCTCCCTCCTACCCCATCCCTCTGTGTCCACTACAGTCTCTCCTCCCCCTACCCCATCCCTCTGTATCCACTACAGTCTCTCCTCCCCCTACCCCATCCCTCTGTATCCACTCCAGTCTCTCCTCCTCCTACCCTATCCCTCTATATCCACTACAGTCTCTGCTCCCCCTACCCTATCCCTCTATATCCACTACAGTCTCTCCTCCCTCCTACCCCATCCCTCTGTATCCACTACAGTCTCTCCTCCCTCCTACCCCATCCCTCTGTATCCACTACAGTCTCTCCTCCCTCCTACCCCATCCCTCTATATCCACTACATTCTCTCCTCCCCCTATCCCATCCCTCTGTATCCACTACAGTCTCTCCTCCCCCTACCCCATCCCTCTGTATCCACTACAGTCTCTCCTCCCTCCTACCCCATCCCTCTGTATCCACTACAGTCTCTCCTCCCCCTACCCCATCCCTCTGTATCCACTACAGTCTCTCCTCTCCCCTACCCTATCCCTCTGTATCCACTACAGTCTCTCCTCCCCCTACCCCATCCCTCTATATCCACTACAGTCTCTCCTCCCTCCTACCCTACCCCTCTGTATCCACTTCAGTCTCTCCTCCCCCTACCCTATCCCTCTGTATCCACTACAGTCTCTCCTCCCCCTACCCTATCCCTCTGTATCCACTACAGTCTCTCCTCCCCCTACCCTATCCCTCTGTATCCACTACAGTCTCTCCTCCCTCCTACCCCATCCCTCTGTATCCACTACAGTCTCTCCTCCCTCCTACCCTATCCCTCTGTATCCACTACAGTCTCTCCTCCCCCTACCCCATCCCTCTATATCCACTACAGTCTCTCCTCCCCTACCCTATCCCTCTATATCCACTACAGTCTCTCCTCCCTCCTACCCCATCCCTCTGTATCCACTACAGTCTCTCCTCCCTCCTACCCCATCCCTCTGTATCCACTACAGTCTCTCCTCCCCCTACCCCATCCCTCTGTATCCACTACAGTCTCTCCTCCCCCTACCCCATCCCTCTGTATCCACTACAGTCTCTCCTCCCCCTACCCCATCCCTCTGTATCCACTAGAGTCTCTCCTCCCCCTACCCCATCCCTCTGTATCCACTACAGTCTCTCCTCCCTCCTACCCTATCCCTCTGTATCCACTACAGTCTCTCCTCCCTCCTACCCTATCCCATCCCTCTGTATCTACTACAGTCTCTCCTCCCTCCTACCCTATCCCATCCCTCTGTATCTACTACAGTCTCTCCTCCCTCCTACCCTATCCCATCCCTCTGTACCCACTACAGTCTCTCCTCCCTCCTACCCTATCCCATCCCTCTGTACCCACTACAGTCTCTCCTCCCTCCTACCCTATCCCATCCCTCTGTACCCACTACAGTCTCTCCTCCCTCCTACCCTATCCCATCCCTCTGTACCCACTACAGTCTCTCCTCCCTCCTACCCTATCCCATCCCTCTGTACCCACTACAGTCTCTCCTCCCTCCTACCCTATCCCATCCCTCTGTACCCACTACAGTCCTCCTCCCTCCCCCTATCCCATCCCTCTGTACCCACTACAGTCTCTCCTCCCTCCTACCCTATCCCATCCCTCTGTACCCACTACAGTCTCTCCTCCCTCCTACCCTATCCCATCCCTCTGTATCTACTACAGTCTCTCCTCCCTCCTACCCTATCCCATCCCTCTGTACCCACTACAGTCTCTCCTCCCTCCTACCCTATCCCATCCCTCTGTACCCACTACAGTCTCTCCTCCCTCCTACCCTATCCCATCCCTCTGTATCTACTACAGTCTCTCCTCCCTCCTACCCTATCCCATCCCTCTGTACCCACTACAGTCTCTCCTCCCTCCTACCCTGTCCCATCCCTCTGTATCTACTACAGTCTCTCCTCCCTCCTACCCTATCCCATCCCTCTGTACCCACTACAGTCTCTCCTCCCTCCTACCCTATCCCATCCCTCTGTATCCACTAAATTCACTCTCTCTTACTCTCGCTGATGGTGCCAGCGCCGCAGGTCTCAGTGAGGCCGTAGCCCTGGCCCACGGGGCAACAGAAGCACACGTTCATGAAGCGCTGGGTGGCGGCAGAGAGGGGTGCCCCGCCCGACAGCAGCACCCTGGTCTTCCCCCCCAAGAGGGACCGAACCTTCTTAAACACCAGGCTGGAGGGGGTTGGGGGGGGGAATTCATGTTTACACTTCTTGGATCAACATCATTATGTTATTTGTTTTTGGATTAGGTTTTGTGTGTGTAATAGATATTATGTGTATATGTAAGGATGTGTGTGTGTGTGTGTGTGTGTGTGTGTGTGTGCGTGCGTGTGTACTGTAGTAGACTGACGTACTTGTCACACAGTGGCGTGCTGCGTCCTTGGGAGAGCTGCTCCAGCTTGTAGTTGTAGGCCAGAGTGAACAGAGTCCTCTGAGCACTGCTCATCTCCTCCACCTTGGTCATCACATTCTTATAGATACGATCCATAATCTCCTGTAGCACACAGAGAGAGAGAGAGAGAGAGAAAAGAGGGGAGGAATTGAGAGATGGTGAGCAGAGACACATGAAGAGATAAATAAAGAGGGGGAGTTGAGTTGGATGTATACGAGAGGGTAGAAAATAGGGGGAGATGGAGAATTAGAGACAGGGACAGAAAGAGGAGGGGAAATAAGAAGAGGGTGGTGGGTGTTCTGTTCAATAAGTTCTGGATCTGTCTGTATGTGGCCAAGGCACATTGCTTTACATTGTGTCTGTCTGCAGTTTTAATATGGGGCGTTGTTCTCAGGCCCAGACAGCAGATCCCTGACACGTCTCTGTCAGGAGGTCCAGTTCTGAGGAGCTATGTGAGCACAGAGATAACACATGGAGGGAGTGACAGTGTCTCTTCTCTATCTGCCCAGCAGAGACTCCGTGTCCTGGGTATGAAACAAGACCAAGTCCCAGACAAACCATTTCAATATTAGAGGTCTAAATTCAATACATTCTGTAAAGATGCTCACAGATTCAGCAACTAGTAAAGCAATCAGAATATACTGTGGTGTATTGGGGAACAATCTGGTCCATATAAAACATATTCAGTGTTACAGTAAACAATTGAATGGGAATGCCCAACCCTCCTGTGGGCATGGAAAACAGTGACCTCATCACTCCCAGAGACATTGACATAGAGAGAAGGAGAGGAACCACTAAGTCATTCAGTTGTCCAGTTAGTTGTTCTCGGAACTCAGATTCCACTCTGCAGGAGATGGGAGTGATGCTATAATGTCTTAAAGATGGTACCATGTCCGTGTGTGTGTGTGTGTGTGTGTGTGCGGACGTGTTTAACTATTCTTGTGGGGACTTAGTAAACAAACTAAAATTTGACCAACTGGAGATATTTTGTTAGTCCCCACAAGGTCAAATGCTATTTCTAGGGGATTAGTGTTAGGGTTAGAATTACGTTAAGGGTCAGGGTTAGGAGCTAGGTTTCGGTTTAAGGTTAGGTTTTTGGGTTAATGTTAGGGGAAGAGTACGGGTTAGGGATAGGTTTAGGGGTCAGGGAAAATAGGATTTTGTATGGGAGTGAATTGTGTGTCCCCACAAGGTTAGCTGTACACGACTGTGTGTATGTGTGTGTGTGTATGTGTGTGTGTGTGTGACTTAGCACTGTCTGTTTCTTATTGACATGGTGACTGTAGGGAGAGTTTGTCCAACCCCACTAAAACCCAGAACACTTCGTTATTAAATTAATCAGTGAGTTCCAAAACTGGGCTCCAAGTTTGAATGGAGTAAAGGGCACAAACAACAAACAATAAAAACCAGCTGGTGGGTGTGAGAGTCTGTGTTTGTGTGCATGTTAGATAAATGAGTGAGAGAGGAAGTTGATGTGGGACACATGCAGCCTGGTGTCACGGAGGAAACTACACACTGTGAGCGGTGTGTGTGTGTGAGTGAGTGTGTGTTTGTCTATGACGGAGAAAACCACACACTGTGAGCGGTGTGTGTGTGTGAGTGAGTGTGTGTTTGTCTATGACGGAGAAAACCACACAGGGCTTTCTCACGTTCTGTTTACAGCTGTGAATGGTTCCAGACATTGGGGCCCTCTGACCTGTGTCCCCTGACTCCTAGCATCCTCATGGGGGAACACACAGATGAAGAGATGCATGGGGTCTCACAGAAAGAGAGAGACAGACAGACAGAGAGAGAAAAATAAATAGAGAGAGAGAAATAAATAGAGAGAGAGAAATAAATAGAGAGAGAGAGAGAGAGAGACAAAGAGAGAGACAAAGAGAGAATTAAAGACAGAGAGAGAGACAGAGACAGAGAGAGAGGGAGAGAAATAAATATAGAGAGAGAGGCAGACAGAGAGAGAGAGAGAGAGAGACAAAGATGGAGAGAGAGACAAAGAGAGAATTAAAGACAGAGAGGGAGGGAGAGAGAGAGAGAGAGAGAGCAGGAACCCATACTTCATCAAAGAAATTGGAAATACAGACATTGTCATCCTACAAGAAACATGGTATGAGGCGGCAGGGTAGCCTAGTGGTTAGAGCGTTGGACTAGAGCTGGTAGTCTCATCCCCCAAACTACTAGGTGTGAAACAGGGAAGAGACTCAGGGGTATGCTAATAGAGATTAAATTAGTCAAAACAGGAACATTCTACATCTGGATAGAAATTGATAAGGAAATATCCTCATGTGTGCTACCTATATTCAATTCAAGGTGCTTTATTGGCATGAGAAACATATATTAACATTGCCAAAGCAAGTGAGGTAGACAATATACAAAAATACAATAAAAATGAACAGTAAACATTACACTCACAGAAATTCCAAAATAATAAAGACATTACAAATGTCATAGTATGTATATATACAGTGTTGTCATGATGTACACATGGTTAAGGTACAAAAGGGAAAATAAATAAGCATACATATGTGTTGTATTTACAATGGTGTTTGTTCTTCACTGGTTGACCTTTTCTTGTGGCAACAGGTCACAAATCTTGCTGCTGCGATGGCACACTGTGGTATTTCACCCAGTAAATATGGGAGTTTATCAAAATCGGGGTGGATTTCTAATTCTGTGTGGATCTGTGTAATCTGAGGGAAATATGTGAGGGAAATATGTGTCTCTAATATGTTCATACATTGGGCAGGAGGTTAGGAAGTGCAGCTCAGTTTACACCTCATTTTGTGGGCAGTGAGCACATAGCCTGTCTTCTCTTCTGTCCTGGGGCTGTGTGGGGTGTATTTGTGTTTGTGAACAGCCCCTGAGCCCCAGGACCAGCTTGCTTAGGGGACTCTTCTCCAGGTTCATCTCTCTGAAGGTGATGGATTTGTTATGGAAGGTTTGGGAATCGCTTCATTTTAGGTGGTTGTAGAATTTAAGGAAATCTCTGTCTATGTACAGACTCAGTGAGCATAGCCTTGCTATTGAGAAAGGCCGCCATAGGCAGACCTGGCTCTCAAGAGAAAACAGGCCATGTGCGCACAGCCCACAAAATGAGGTGGAAACTGAGCTGTACTTCCTAACCTCCTGCCAAATGTATGACCATATTACTAGAGACACATATTTCCCTCAGATTACACAGACCCACAAAGAGTTCAAAAAACAAACCCAATTTTGGTGAACTCCCATATCTACTAGGTGAAATACCACAGTGTGCCATCACAGCAGCAAGAGTTGTGACCTGTTGCCACAAGAAAAGGTCAACCAGTGAAGAACAAACACCATTGTAAATACAACCCATATTTATTTATTTTCCCTTTTGTACTTTAACTATTTGCACATCGCTACAACACTCTATATAGACATCATTTGACATTTTAAATGTCTTTATTGTTTTGGAACTTGTGTGAGTGTAATATTTACTGTTCACTTTTTAAGGTTTATTTCACTTTTGTTTATCCATTTCACTTGCTTTGGAAATGTAAACATATAATACCGTTAAAACATTTGGGATCACTTATAAATGTATTTGTTTTTGAAAGAAAAGCACATTTTTTGTCCATTAAAATAATATCAAATTGATCAGAAATACAGTGTAGACATTGTTGTAAATAACTATTGTTGCTGGAAATTTTAATGGAATATCTACGTAGGCGTACAGAGGCCCATTATCAGCAACCATCACTCCTGTGTTCCAATGGCACATTGTGTTTGCTAAACAAGTGTATCATTTTAATTTTTAAGACTAATTGTTCATTAGAAAACCATTTTGCAATTATGTTAGCACAGCTGAACACTGTTGTGCTGATTAAAGAAGTAATACAACTGGCCTTCTTTACACTAGTTGAGTATCTGGAGCATCGGCATTTGCAACCCTACATTGACAGTACTGTATGTATGTCTTACCGGTACAGCTGCCATTAGAGTAGGCTGCAGAACACTGGTGTCTCCTTTGCTGCCCTTTTTAATCTTTGTTGACTGGTGTGAGAGAAAGGATACAGTTATCATACAGGTACTCTACACATATATTCACCTTTTATATATGTGTTTAGTAATGTACAGTCCAAGCAGGTGACACAGTATACAGAGCAGGGGGGGACCACCTCACCTGGTCCGCTAGCGTCTGGGGGGAGGAGTAGCCGATCCTGCAGCCGTGAGCCACACACACCAGCTCTGCACTCAGCTCCAACACATGGGCCAGGGGGAGGTACCCGATGTAGGTGTCATCCTCACTGCCATAGAACAATATACATAACTCCTTATTATTCTAGCATACAGTGTTATGTACTTGAGTGAAGACCCAAAAGCGGTTTTAACAGAAAACAGAGTTCTTTAATGAAAAAACAGGAATGGCATAAATCCTCTTCCAACGTGGTCAATGGAACAAAAAAGAACGTTAGTATAATGCAGGATGCACCTGCCAGGCAGACTCCGACAGGATAGGACAAGGTGGAAGCAAACGCGACGACAGCTTGCTTCTGGCATCAAAAAACACAAACAAGAATCAGACACTGAAAGTAGCAGGAACAGAGAGAGAAATAGAGACCTAATCAGAGGGGGAAGAGAGAACAGGTGTGAAAGAGTGAATGAGCTAGTTAGAGGAGATGTAGAACAGCTGAAGAATGAGAGACAGAGAAGGTAACCTAAAAAGACCAGCAGAGAGAGACAGAGTGAAGAGAAAGGACAGGAACAGACATAACAAGACATGACAGTACCCCCCCCCCCACTCACCGAGCGCCTCCTGGCGCACTCGAGGAGGAAACCTGGCGGCAACGGAGGAAATCATCGATCAGCGAACGGTCCAGCACGTCCCGAGAGGGAACCCAACTCCTCTCCTCAGGACCGTACCCCTCCCAATCCACTAGGTACTGATGACCACGGCCCCGAGGGCGCATGTCCAAAATCTTACGAACCCTGTAGATGGGTGCGCCTCGACAAGGATGGGGGGAGGGACGAGCGGGGGCGCGAAGAACGGGCTTAACACAGGAGACATGGAAGACCGGGTGAACGCGACGAAGATAGCGCGGGAGAAGAAGTCGCACTACGACAGGATTAATGACCTGAGAAATACGGAACGGACCAATGAACCGCGGGGCCAACTTGCGAGAAGCTGTCTTAAGGGGAAGGTTCTGAGTGGAGAGCCATACTCTCTGACCGCAACAATATCTAGGACTCTTGGTCCTACGCTTATTAGCGGCCCTCACAGTCTGCGCCCTATTACGGCAAAGTGCCGACCTGACCCCTTCCAGGTGCGCTCCGCAACGCTGGACAAAAGCCTGAGCGGAGGGGACGCAGGACTCGGCGAGCTGAGATGAGAACAGCGGAGGCTGGTACCCGAGGCTACACTGAAAAGGGGATAGACCGGTAGCAGACGAGGGAAGCGAGTTGTGGGCGTACTCTGCCCAGGGGAGCTGTTCTGACCAAGACGCAGGGTTACGAAAAGAAAGACTGCGTAAAATGCGACCAACAGTCTGATTGGCCCGTTCGGCTTGACCGTTAGACTGGGGATGAAAGCCGGACGAGAGACTGACGGAAGCCCCAATCAAACGGCAAAACTCCCTCCAAAATTGAGACGTGAACTGCGGGCCTCTGTCGGAAACGACGTCAGACGGAAGGCCATGAATTCGGAAAACATTCTCGATAATGATCTGAGCCGTCTCCTTAGCAGAAGGGAGCTTATCGAGAGGAATGAAATGAGCCGCCTTAGAGAATCTATCGACAACCGTAAGAATAACTGTCTTCCCCGCTGATGAAGGCAGTCCGGTGATAAAATCTAAAGCGATGTGAGACCACGGTCGAGAGGGAATGGGAAGCGGTCTGAGACGGCCGGCAGGAGGAGAGTTCCCAGATTTAGTCTGCGCGCAGACCGAACAAGCGGCGACAAATCGACGCGCGTCACGTTCCCGAGTGGGCCACCAGAAACGCTGGCGAATGGAAGCGATCCCCCGAACGCCGGGGTGGCCGGCTAACTTGGCAGAGTGGGCCCACTGAAGAACGGCCGGACGAGTAGGAACGGGAACGAACAGAAGGTTCCTAGGACAAGCTCGCGGCGACGGAGTGTGAGCGAGTGCTTGCTTTACCTGCCTCTCAATTCCCCAGACAGTCAACCCGACAACACGCCCGTCAGGGAGAATCCCCTCGGGGTCGGTGGAGACCTCAGAAGAACTGAAGAGACGAGATAAAGCATCAGGCTTGGTGTTTTTTGAGCCCGGACGATAAGAAATAACAAACTCGAAACGAGCGAAAAACAGAGCCCAACGAGCCTGACGCGCATTAAGTCGTTTGGCTGAACGGATGTACTCAAGGTTCCTATGGTCAGTCCAAACGACAAAAGGAACGGTCGCCCCCTCCAACCACTGTCGCCATTCGCCTAGGGCTAAGCGGATGGCGAGCAGTTCGCGATTACCAACATCATAGTTACGTTCTGACGGCGATAAGCGATGAGAGAAAACGCGCAAGGATGGACCTTGCCGTCAGAGAGAGAGCGCTGAGAAAGAATGGCTCCCACGCCCACCTCTGACGCGTCAACCTCAACAACAAACTGTCTAGAGATGTCAGGTGTAACAAGAATAGGAGCGGATGTAAAACGATTCTTAAGAAGATCAAAAGCTCCCTGGGCGGAAACGGACCACTTAAAGCACGTCTTAACAGAAGTAAGGGCTGTGAGGGGAGCTGCCACCTGACCGAAATTACGGATGAAACGACGATAGAAATTAGCGAAGCCCAGAAAGCGCTGCAGCTCGACGCGTGACTTAGGAACGGGCCAATCAATGACAGCCTGGACCTTAGCGGGATCCATCTTAATGCCCTCAGCGGAAATAACGGAACCGAGAAAAGGGACAGAGGCGGCATGAGAAAATGCACTTCTCAGCCTTCACATAAAGACAGTTCTCCAAAAGGCGCTGGAGGACGCGTCGCACGTGCTGAACATGAATCGAGAGAAACGGTGAAAAAAATCAGGATATCGTCCATGTAAACGAAAACAAAAATGTTCAGCATGTCTCTCAGGACGTCGTTAACTAGTGCCTGAAAGACAGCTGGAGCGTTAACGAGGCCGAAAGGAAGAACCCGGTATTCAAAGTGCCCTAACGGAGTGTTAAACGCCGTCTTCCACTCGTCCCCCTCCCTGATGCGCACGAGATGGTAGGCGTTACGAAGGTCCAATTTGGTGAAAAACCTGGCTCCCTGCAGGATCTCGAAGGCTGAAGACATAAGAGGAAGCGGATAACGATTCTTAACTGTTATGTCATTCAGCCTCGATAATCCACGCATGGGCGCAGGGACCCGTCCTTCTTCTGAACAAAAAAAAACCCCGCTCCGGCGGGAGAGGAGGAGGAGACTATGGTACCGGCGTCGAGCGAAACCGACAAATAATCCTCGAGAGCCTTACGTTCGGGAGCCGACAGAGAGTATAATCTACCCCGGGGGGGAGTAGTTCCCGGAAGGAGATCAATACTACAGTCATACGACCGGTGTGGAGGGAGAGAAGTGGCCTTGGAACGACTGAACACCGTGCGCAGATCGTGATACTCCTCCGGCACCCCTGTCAAATCGCCAGGCTCCTCCTGTGAAGAAGAGACAGAGGAAACAGGAGGGATAGCAGACATTAAACAGGTCACATGACAAGAAACATTCCAGGATAGGATAGTATTACTAGACCAATTAATAGAAGGGTTATGGCGCACTAGCCAGGGATGACCCAAAACAACAGGTGTAAAAGGTGAACGAAAAATTAAAAAAGAAATGGTTTCGCTATGATTACCAGAGACAGTGAGGGTTAAAGGCAGCGTCTCACGCTGAATCTTGGGGAGAGAACTACCATCTAAAGCGAACAAGGCCGTGGGCTCCCTAACTGTCTGAGAGGAATGTCATGTTCCCGAGCCCAGGTCTCGTCCATAAAACAGCCCTCCGCCCCAGAGTCTATCAAGGCACTGCAGGAAGCAGATGAACCGGGCCAGCGGAGATGGACCGGAAAAGTAGTGCGTGATCCAGAAGGAGAGGCCTGAGTAGTTGCGCTCACCAGTAGCCCTCCTCTTACTGATGAGCTCTGGCTTTTACTGGACATGAGGTGACAAAATGACCAGCGGAGCCGCAGTAGAGACAGAGGCGATTGGTGATTCTCCGTTCCTTCTCCTTGGCCGAGATGCGGATACCCCCAGCTGCATAGGCTCAGCATCCGAGCCGGCGGAGGAGGGTGGCAGTGATGCGGCAGGTGGCAGTGATGTGGAGAGGGGAGCAGCGGAGAACGCGAGCTCCTTTCCACGAGCTCGGCGACGAAGATCAAACCGTCGCTCTATGCGAATAGCGAGAGCTATTAAGGAGTCCAGACTGGAAGGGACCTCCCGGGAGAGGATCTCGTCCTTAACCTCGACGAGGAGACCCTCCAGAAAACGAGCGAGCAAAGCCGGCTCGTTCCAGTCACTTGAGGCAGCGAGAGTGCGAAACTCAATAGAATAATCCGTTATGGATCGATTCCCCTGACATAGGGAAGACAGGGCCCTGGAAGCCTCCTCCCCAAAAACAGAACGGTCAAAAACCCGTATCATCTCCTCCTTAAAGTCTTGATACTGGTTAATACACTCAGCCCTCGCCTCCCAGACTGCCGTGCCCCACTCACGCGCCCGTCCGGTAAGGAGAGAAATGACGTAGGCGATGCGGGCTGCGCTCCTGGAGTAAGTGTTGGGCTGGAGAGAGAACACCACATCACACTGAGTGAGGAATGAGCGGCACTCAGTGGGCTCCCCAGAGTAACACGGCGGGTTGTTGATCCTGGGCTCCGGAGACTCGGAAACCCTGGAAGTGGGCGGTGGATCGAGGTGGAGTTGGTGAACCTGTCTTGTGAGGTCGGAGACTTGGACGGCCAGGGTCTCAACGGCATGTCGAGCAGCAGACAATTCCTCCTCGTGTCTGCCTAGCATCGCTCCCTGGATCTCGACGGCGGAGTGAAAAGGGTCCGGAGCCGCTGGGTCCATTCTTGGTCTGATTCTTCTGTTATGTACTTGAGTGAAGACCCAAAAGCGGTTTTAACAGAAAACAGAGTTCTTTAATGAAAAAACAGGAATGGCATAAATCCTCTTCCAACGTGGTCAATGGAACAAAAAGAACGTTAGTATAATGCAGGATGCACCTGCCAGGCAGACTCCGACAGGATAGGACAAGGTGGAAGCAAACGCGACGACAGCTTGCTTCTGGCATCAAAAAACACAAACAAGAATCAGACACTGAAAGTAGCAGGAACAGAGAGAGAAATAGAGACCTAATCAGAGGGGGAAGAGAGAACAGGTGTGAAAGAGTGAATGAGCTAGTTAGAGGAGATGTAGAACAGCTGAAGAATGAGAGACAGAGAAGGTAACCTAAAAAGACCAGCAGAGAGAGACAGAGTGAAGAGAAAGGACAGGAACAGACATAACAAGACATGACATACAGACAGACAGAACAAAACTATATGTATAAGAAAGGTTTACACAATTAAACAACAAAATACATAAAGCACTGCAGTAAATGTCCTTCTGGGCCAGATCAAGATGCTCTCTAAAGGGTAACGACTTGACCCCCTCTCTTCCATCTTCCTATTATTCCACTCCCCTCCCTCTCTTCCCCCAATCCTGTTCTCCAGAGAAAGAGAGAGTTTTTTAAGAACACTAAGCAAACACATTCGTTGTCGTAATGATCACCAGTGTGATGGTACAGCATCTACATTTATTTACAGCACAGCATTAAACCCACACTTCTGCACGTGCTCAGTTGACACCAAGGCCTCAATCAGGAAGTTGTCCTCATAGATCACTTTGAGTGTTTCTTTAATTCAGCTTTGAAACGGAACCTGCTATGTATAACCATCACACTGTACTCCCCCATGGACAGCTGAGATCAGTCAAAGAGCATAGACAGGACATTATGGGGCCTTCCTCTAAGACAGCGCCAACTGAAAAAGGGTCAACATTTGATCAATCTTCCTGGATAAGGTGCACTTTGGAAGCCAGCTTGGATTGTGAAAATTCTAAGAGCATTCAAAGTGTTATTCGATGATTCATGAAAAAATGTTGCTTATCAGGAAATGTCAGTAGTAGTAGTTTGGTACGGGGGAAGTGACCCCAGGAGGGTAAAGAGAGTGTATAAGGTTGGCAGGTTAGCGGTACCTACCCCAGGTTGGGGATCCTTTCTGCCATGCCAGTGATGCCAGCAATGATGTTGCTATGGGAGATCATGACGCCCTTGGGGACGCCAGTGGAGCCGCTGGTGTACATGATGACAGCGATGTCAGAGGGCATGGGCTGTTTACGCCCACGAGACACTACACACACACACACACACACACAGACAAATACAGGAAAACAAATTACTTCATGGCATGAAAGCATGTTTTTGTAAATATTCAGCATATGGTAGGAAAAGGGAGTTCATGGGAGATCATAAGATATGTTGCAGGGCAGGACAATAAATGGAGGAGGTTTGTTAAGTCCATGTTAGGATATATAGTCTGTCGGCGAAGGTCCTGGGAACATATGGTGGTGTTAAACAAGATGGGGGTACATAATGATGAATATCTAAAGGAGTGGTAGAATGGAACATTCCTAATGGATTAAAGAGGGAGAGGAACATCAGTCAAGTAAAATATTAAACACATTAAACATAATGTCACCATTTAGTAAACCTCCTCAGCCTCTTGGCACTCTCAGTAGGAAGATACATCATATCTTAATGCCAAAAACCCCATCTACCTCTCCCTCTTTCCTCTCTCCGCATCTACCTTCCTCTTTACAATATATATCTCTCTCTCTGCCCCTCTACGGCTCTCTTCATCTTATTTCACTCTTCTCTTTCTTCTCTGACATTTGGCTGTGTGTTAACTGGCTGAGAGCTGTTCAATTGACGTAAAGCCTCTCCTCCCCGTCAGCCCATTTCAAATGTTTGGGCTTAAGTTCTCCAAGACACCATGTTAATCTTGTCTAGGCTTGCCAAAAAGCCACTCAGAAGTTCTATTATGTCAGGCAATGTGGATTCTGACAATGTGGAAGGAAGTGAGATGATTCTAGATCATATAGGTTTCTTAAACTATGGGTCAGGACCCAAAGTGGGTCCTTGGCTTGTGAGAAGTAGGTTGTGTGTTATCAGAATACATCTACAATCACACACTATTTCTTCGTAATTTGGGTCCCTGGAGGACAATTAATTTATAATTTGGGTCTTGGGATGAACAAAAGAAAATCCCAGTTCTAGACTACTTAAGAAATGAATGGAGCAGGGCTAAAACAGCAGTCGGTAGATTTCTCTGTTGTCCTCATGTGGAAATATAAGACGTGATTTTGAATGTTTTTTGTAGGGCTGGGGGGCTGCTCAGTGTCGTGTGGAATATAAACATTTCCTCGATGTCCACAGCGAGTGCAGAAAAACAAAACACACCCAAACAGAAGACACGCAGGACAGAGAGAGAGGAAGAAAGGAGCAAAAGAGTAAGAGAGAGAGAGAGAGATAGGAGTGGGAGATAGGAGTGGGAGAGAGGAGTGGGACGTGACTTGGAGTCTACCGCATGTGAGAGGAGGGGCCTTGTTCTGACTTGAACATGGATCCAGAGAAACAGGGAGGAGAGGAGGAGGAGAGGGGTGTTGGGGGAATGATGTCATGTGAAGTTTACAGAAGTGTCTATAAACATGACCCTCCTTCCTAATCCCACAGGTCAGCACACACACACACACACACACACACACACACACACACACACACACACACACACACACACACACACACACACACACACACACACACACACACACACACACACACACACACACACACACACACACACACACACACACCTACCCCTCACAGTACCAGCTCTACTTGTTATGGGTCAAGCAGTGCAGCACTAGAGACCAGCTGGAGAAAGGGAGGGATGGAAAGAGAGAGGAAGGAAAGGAGAGAGAAATTGAAGAGAAAGGGAGTGTTTCCTCTGAGTTTAATCTGACACAGATGTGTCCACTTCCTCATTCACATGACCTAATGAGCCGCACCACCGAACCCCCACCCACCCTCCCCCTTAAGACTACAGTATCTGAGACCACAGTATCTCTGAGACAACAGTATCTCTGAGACCACAGTATCTGAGACCACAGTATCTGAGACCACAGTATCTCTGAGACCACAGTATCTCTGAGACCATAGTATCTGAGACCACAGTATCTCTGAGACTACAGTATCTCTGAGACTATAGTATCTCTGAGACCATAGTATCTCTGAGACCACAGTATCTCTGAGACCATAGTATCTCTGAGACTATAGTATCTCTGAGACCATAGTATCTCTGAGACTACAGTATCTCTGAGACCATAGTATCTCTGAGACTACAGTATCTCTGAGACCACAGTATCTCTGAGACAAAGAGTATCTCTGAGACCACAGTATCTGAGACCACAGTATCTCTGAGACCACAGTATCTCTGAGACCACAGTATCTCTGAGACCATAGTATCTGAGACCACAGTATCTCTGAGACTACAGTATCTCTGAGACCATAGAATCTCTGAGACCATAGAATCTCTGAGACCACAGTATCTCTGAGACCACAGTATCTCTGAGACAAAGAGTATCTCTGAGACCACAGTATCTGAGACCACAGTATCTCTGAGACCACAGTATCTCTGAGACCACAGTATCTCTGAGACCATAGTATCTGAGACCACAGTATCTCTGAGACCACAGTATCTCTGAGACCACAGTATCTCTGAGACCACAGTATCTCTGAGACCATAGTATCTGAGACCACAGTATCTCTGAGACTACAGTATCTCTGAGACCACAGTATCTCTGAGACCATAGTATCTCTGAGACTATAGTATCTCTGAGACCATAGTATCTCTGAGACTACAGTATCTCTGAGACCATAGTATCTCTGAGACTACAGTATCTCTGAGACCACAGTATCTCTGAGACTACAGTATCTCTGAGACCACAGTATCTCTGAGACCATAGTATCTCTGAGACCACAGTATCTCTGAGACTACAGTATCTCTGAGACCTGAGTATCTCTGAGACTATAGTATCTCTGAGACCATAGTATGTCTGAGACTACAGTATCTCTGAAACTAGCAAAGTGAATTACTACAAACTAGTAAATGAATGCTATAACAATGTTATACATGTTGTGTACATTTCAGTATAATGCCATTAAAGAAATGATTAGTACACACACACACACACACACACACACACACACACACACACACACCTGTGTGTTTACCATTCTCAAGCTTGGTCCCCAGCTCCTGTACGGTAGCCATGTTGTGGACACTGATGCCTCGTGGGTAACCAGGCCACTTGGTGGGCGTGTCATCCACCACAATGATGTGCTGCAGCCT